>NC_064614.1:456683531-457000261 GCF_023898315.1 Schistocerca nitens | reverse complement strand
GCTGACGATAGACGTGCAGTCAACATTTCGGTCGTCGTGCCCTTTGCGTAAATATGGCCCCAAATGGAGATGGGAAGAGTTGTGTTTTGTGCGCTAAAAGATGTGTGTCCATTCTAAGGGGACGGACGGAGATGCGGGTGAGACGGCCTGAAACAAGGCAAGCGGGTTGCGCAAGTAATCCTTGTGAGGTACGTCCGAGCGGCGGCGCAGCTTTCTTGTTCAAGGTGCTCCAGTTGGCGCGGCCAGCTGCTACAGGGCGTGCTTCATACAAAAGTTACTGGCCTTTTTCTACTGCTCGTCTGAGGTTAATAGGAAATGGAATTGACAAGTAACGTATTACCCTGATTCGTCCCAGTGATGGTGCTGTGACTCCATTCCATGTCAGACTAAATCTTTTTTCAGGTCTGATGAGGTCATAATGCCGAGTTTAAAAGCGTCATCATAATCTCCAGTGTTGCTTAGAAAGCCGGCCGGTGTGGCCGTGCGGTTCTAGGCGCTTCATTCTGGAACCGCGTGACCGCTACGGTCGCAGGTTCGAATCCTGCCTCGGGCATGGATGTGTGTGATGTCCTTAGGTCAGTTAGGTTTAAGTAGTTCTACGTTCTAGGGGACTGATGACCACAGATGTGAAGTCCCATGGTGCTCAGAGCCATTTGAACCATTTGTTGCTTAGAATAATATCAAACGGAGTATAAAAAACGGGTAGTCTGAGAGCGTAAGTTCTGGAGAACACGGATCATGCTGATCCCCCTCGCACCAGCTACTGAATAGGTGCTTTCGTCACGCTAGTTACGAGCGAGATTTCTTTATTTGGTTGCAGCAGAATGAAATGCAATTTGCCCGAGTGTTTTCCTTCAGCTGCGGCGGCAAATCGTCTGTGATGGTGGCAGTAGGTACCTGCAGTAATAGCCACGTAGCTGCTAAGCAGACCATAGCACACAACGAATCTTTTTTTCTCATCAAGCGTAAAGCATAAATTCTTTTTGTAACAAGCAACTTTCATTTCCTGTTTTCTTTACTTTTAGAGCAAGACTGTTCATTTTGTTTTTACGTTCACTTAAAAACACCAAATTTTTATCGCCGAAAAGAATTTCGTGCAGGCATCGTCGATGACGCACACTATCTGTCGAGAAACAAAGAAGCTCGTTGTCGTTAGTGCCATGTGATACACCTAAGTCGGGTATCTTAATTTTCACCATGGAATGAAAATTTATTGGCTGGTCATAATCTATCATGCACACTAGTATCCGATTTGAGTGGTGTGTATGATATTAGTGCTTCATGAAACAACGGTAGTCGTCATGTAACAAGTGAATCGCTTCCACGTAAGTGGATCTTTTCAAAACAACAGAACTTTTATCTTTACTTACTTGTACTCGTACATAGCATAAATGTTTAGGACTCCTCCTCTACGTTTTGCACTGATATTAAACTCAACATGAAGAACATGTCAGAAGCGCTCGCTTCTTTTCTACTTCCGTGTTTTTTAGCTTACAAGTAGCACAAAAATCATCCACCTGCAACAGTGAAGGCGTATCTACAAACACAACATTCCAAATACTAAACACGAGATGTCAAACGATAAACAAAGTCCCAATATTTTGTGATACCGAATAAAAACAAAATGGTTCAAATGGCTCTGAGCACTATGCGACTTAACTTCTGAGGTCATCAGTCGCCTATAACTTAGAACTAATTAAACCTAACTAGCCTAAGAACATCACACACATCCATGCCCGGGGAAGGATTCGAACCTGCGACCGTAGCGGTCGCTCGGCTCCAGACTGTAGCGCCTAGAACCGCACGGCGAATAAAAACACTACTAAATGGAGATGGAGTATCTTTTATTGTATCTTGTCAGTCTACGGGATTTGATGAACACGGAATGGTTTCTTTAACTTTGGAAGTGGATTTAGAGACGCACAAGCTGTTGCTTTCAATTCTTCTGCGGCATTCAGGGAAACTGCTGAAGTAGTCCAACATTTGCAATTGTTTCAATGAAGCGTTTCCATCAGCTTATGTCAAAATATGGCGGATGCCGGACGGTGTATTTCGTAGCAACGCTCATGATCAGATATTTGAACTCTGTTCGGTGGATGACATTTCCAAAGCTTATGTCGAGCACAAGTACCGGTATATGCGGCATCGTTTAGGACTAGCTATAACCTGCTTCGCTACACCAAACTCCCGCCGTTGGTCATCCTGCCACCATCAGCACAACGGTTCGAGGAACTCTCAGTCTGTACTGTATAACCAGCAAGCAGAGGTTTCACTTTCTTTTCGCCTCCACAACAGTCGACCCATCGTTCCGCCACATTCTATCACACCCTATTCTGATTCCCCCTACCGTTACACAGCTTTCTCTTATTTCTATTACCGTACATGCTCTGAAAGTCTCTCGCTTATCGTGTTGTCTTGGTACTTCCTATTAAATTAAATGCCCGTCAAGGCTGTCCTACTCTCTCCTCTCACAATTATCAGGATTCAGCTTCTTAACTAGGTGTGCAACACTACGTTTCCGATCAACCATATTTACAGCTCAACCTCGCATCAAACCAAAAACTTGTACTACATTATCATGGCTTTGTGATACAATCAAACAATACAGCTCGTCTACTTATAGTTTTTACAACTGTAATAGCAAAGTGCTTTTACTTTGCGAATATCAAGTCTCCGGTAATGAGAAGACCCAGCTAGAGTGAACCCTCCCTTTGTGGTGCATTCTTCACTTCAATTGTTATGGTAGATACGGTTCAGCCACAAAAAACTCGGGAACTGTCATACGAAAACAGCCGCTGCAGATCCAGAGATTGCTTCGTTAGACAAGAACGTGGTTATCTAACAGAAGAGGAATTGCTGCATCGTAGAGCCGTTTCCCACTTCCGGTGTGGGTCGGCTACAGAAGTGTGGCTTTCATGAGAGGTCTGTAGGCGCCAGTGCCACAACACATCCTCATGGTCAAGCGGCAACGGATGGTAATTAGCCGCTCTTCCGGATCTAAATTTGGAAGAGTTGCGGTTCCCGAGGTACGTTACTGCTAATTACCGTAATGTAGATGTACTTTGAAAACTATACATGCTAGGTCACAGGAAGTATTCGTCTCGACGTTTACACTAACACCACTTTATCTCATTCTCTTGCATTAATATATTGAATATAATCGTTTAAAAAAGTTTTGAAAATGTAATATTTTAGTGATCCGTAGCTCTTTTGCCTATCAATTTGGAAGAGCTGTTGTTCCCAAGAAACATTACGGTACTGCTAATTACAGTAATGGAAATGTTCCTCCGACAATTATTCCATGGTAGGTCACAGGAAGTATTCGTCCCGTCGTTTATTGCAACGCCAATTTATCTCATTCTCTTGCATTAATATATTGAGTATAATCGGTTAAAATAACTTTGAAAAGGGCGTAATGTTTTAGAGATCGGTGACCTTTTTCACAATCTGATGTGGCTCGACCCACTAACAAGAAGTAGTGTCAGGCAGGACGTAGTTGAGGCGTATCTGCGTGAACAGTTGAAGCTTGCACATTTTGGTGAATACAGTGTAGCGATGAGAATAAAATCCACTCACAGTTTTATTGGTACGACTCTTTTCACTGTCCACGAAGTCCATCTGCATGTGTTCATGATTTGCTTATAACCTTCGCCTGACCGCAAACGAAACCATCCTTCTTGTCGATAAAGCATTGTTTCCTTCCCTTCTGTGTATATATCATGTCTCCATTTTTCCTTTTCTTCTTTCAGGATGCGGTTGGTTAAAGTTCACATCCTTGATACACTGCTTGTGCCGTTAAGTAATTCTCTGCTGCGTATAACAATCTGCACGTACACAGTTAACCTACTGATGTCCTGAAAGAAGCTCAAGATATTTTCAATCTTTTAAATATTTTCAGTTAGTTTTTGGAACATAATCTAGTTAAAACGCTTTTTAACATTATGTAGAGAGAATAACATTAATAACTCCAACAGTCGGTTGTTATCGTTACTGACGAGAAGTTCGCTACAGTAGAATGGCTCTTTAGTTTTTATTCTACCTTCGCATTTAAATCCCGTATTGCAAAAGAAGCTGTCGTGGGGTTTCCTGTCAGTCATCGCTGTAACTGATTGTGTAAGTGTGTAAGTCTTCATCTTCAACAGAGTCTGACGTCTAAGGTTTCTTGCCTCAACTGAGACATCCATTTTATGTTATTTAACTCTTCCTGGAATTCACTAACTTATCTTCTGGTTATAAACGTTTGCAATTTATTGTGCCTACATACAAAATAGTTCAGAGAAAACGCTGGCAACTGACTGTGAACATAACAAAATGTAACGTATTGTGACTAAGTTAGCGTAAAGTTCTGGTATTGCTTAATTGCTTTGCCGGTAATGAGCCAATCACTCGATTCAATCACAACGGTCAACTATCTGCAGCTGACCGTACGTAGCTACTTAAGGTGGACTGAGCACACAGCTCTACTTGTGGATAAGGCAGATGCCAGACAGAAAAACTGAATGCTCGTCCGAGTAGTTATTGAGTGTAATATTTCGTCACTCTGTCCAGCCCTGTCGTGTTAGACTATCAGGATACGCGTAGCAAGGTCATGAACGTCGCAATAATACTCATGATAATCCAATGGAGGTACCACAAGAAATAGATTGTGCAGCCAGGAAGCTATCCCATAGCCTAGCTGTAGTGGAAGCAGAGGGAGGTTCATTTGAAGAATTGTAAGGCAATGTAAATAAACCCACGAAAGAAGTAGATTACAAGATCATTTTCCGGACAATTATTGCTTACCATATAGGATTACTAGAAGAGACAGAGAAGAACCAAAGAAGAGCGGCGCCATTCGTTAAGGGCTCGTTTAGTAAGCGCGGGAGGGCCACCCAGATACTCATCAAACTCCAGTGGCAGACGCTACAGGAGAGGCACTGGGCATCACGGAGACGTTTAACAATAAAATTCTCTTCGCGTATTTTCGAAGAAGAGTCAGGTAACCTATTACTGCTTCCCACATACACGTCAGGGTATGACAACGACGGTGATTTCACAAAAATTCGAGCTCGTTGGATTACGATGAGTGATAATTCTATTTATTGCATCAGAAGTTCTATTCGTTGTATTATTCTTCTGAGCTTTATTTAGAAGAAGACTAGAACCCACTACTGAATTAGGAATATTGTGACCTCCAATAGGAACTCAACCTTTCAATCCCGTCCAAACTCCACTTCTTAATACAGCAATTCTTCTTGCATCAGGAGTAACTGTAACATGAGCTCATCATAGACTTACAGAATCTAATCACATTCAAGCATTACAAGGTTTATTCTTGTCAGTATTACTAAGATTACATTTCTCTACACTACAAGCATATGAATCCTGAGAAGCACCTTTTACCATTGCCGATGTAGTTTATGGATCAATATTTTTCGTTGCACAGGGTTCCACGGCCTTCATGTAATTGTTGGAACAATTTTCTTAACAACGTGCTTATTTGACATTGGATAAATCAATTCTCAACAAGACACAACTTTGATTTTGTAGGTGCAGCATGATACTGACACTCTGTGGATGTGGTTTGATTGTCCCTATATATCTCAGTTTATTGATGAGGTAGATAATTGTTTTGCTAAGATAAATAGGACATTTGACTTCCAATCAAACAGCCCCGAGAGAAAGAGGAAAGGGAGGGAGGGGATATAATGGCGTCACCAAAAGTAGCCCACGCCACTGACCACAAGATGACTCCATAACGTGTCAAAATTAATTTTGACTGTTTCGTGTCGTAACGTAAATAATGTGGTCGTTTCAACCTACTATGACAGCAGAAAATGTCATCAAGCAGATAAATGATGTAAAAATACTTTAGTTCTTGTAACTTAAGTCAGTGTGTGTGTTAATATTCTAGAAAAACCAGTATTGTAACCAGCTATACAAGTGTTCACCCAGAAGCAACAAAGACCATCTGTGCGACCGTGGCTGCCAGCAGAAACGCGCGCCAGAGAACATCGTGGGCGAGCTGGCCGCTATAGAACGAAACGACAGCCACAAGAAATTATATATTGATTGTTAAAGAACAATGGTAGCGCCCCACGTTTGTCTAGATTTATGGTTCAGCCATGGTTTTGCGGAAAGAAGCAGTTAATCACTATCGAGGAGCCGAAGAGTACGTGTGCTTGAGTCGGTAAGACGACTGTTGTGTTATTGCATGTGGGTCGAGATACCTTTACGTGTGTCACTATCGATGCTTTGTTATGAGACTATCAAGACAGTTGGAGACTTTCCGTGAATTCTGTTGGAAAGGTTTCAGAAGCTTGTAATGAGTGGATTTAGATTTTTGAATGCAAGATTAGATAATGCAATAACGCTATTAGGGCACAGTCAGTTTAACTGTCTGATAAATTTTATTGAAATGAAGCTTCTCGTACTTTTGTTTTGTACTTGACCTGTGGTCAAGCGATCTTTGAGCGACGGGCTTAGTGTTGGTCCGCTATGTTAGTTTTGTAGACTGGTATCTGTGTTTAGTAGATATGACCGTAAATGAAGGTTTTAATGTCAGCCATTGTGTCTGACGAGGTCCGGTTTTGTTGCTTGTGATAGTCTGTTGCACACGCCAAAGGATTTGGGTGTTGCGTATAGTTTGAAGGTTTTTGAATAATCACACTCTAAGGTACTTGAGTGATAGCTATATGTGTAAATTTGTGGAGGATACTGTTACTACGAGGTAATAACTTGTTGTATACTGTGGATTATTTAATAATAGAGCGTCGTTCTCGAGTTTTTCTTGATCGTAGGATCAAGTACAGGAAAAACGGACCGAAAGTGAATTGTCATTACCAGTGTATTTAGCCCATACGCATTGTTAGTGACGCAGTTATAGAGATTTCTTTGTCCTAGCTGAACCATTTTGAGGACAGAAAATCCAACTGCTATCGTTCGTTATTCTAGTAATAAGTGACGAGTGACGTTCAATTAGAATTGTAGTGGGCACGAGTGAAGCCAACACCTTAAGTGGTTGGCTTTTGAAAATCTGATTTTAAGTTGAATTTGGCAGTGCTGGTGGCGCGTAGGTTTTATGTTGTGTTTTTATTATTATTATTATTTCTGTCTCGTTCAGTGTGGGGATTAGATTTGTGGTCACTCGCTCACATCATCTCTGATTCGTTGACATCAAAACCAAGTCCCGTATTATCATTTTCCTACTATTGTAAATAAAGAGAAATCCAATTATGAACTTTGAAAAGAAAAAGAAGATAATAAAGGTAGAAAGATTAGTGATCTGACGCCAACAAGTATAGCAAGCACGCTCAAGTCAGCGGTATAATATAAACAAATGAATAACGAGTCTTTAAAAAGGAAGCAGAGAAGTATTTTATCAAAGTTTAACGACCCAAAGTTACTATTTACGTAATGTCTTGAAAGTTAACATTGGAATTACAGTTTAAAAATTGGCAATTATAAACCAATACGCAAAGATATCCTTACGAAAGAAGTATGATTTAGTACAAAATACTATATTTGAACTTTATTAGCAGAGGTATCGCTAATCAGAAGATGTAAATAACCGTTGTTTGTTTCCATAGTAACCAATACACTTTTGGCCTGAGACGACAGCTGTTTTATAAAAATAATTAACTGCAGAACATTTTACACATTTTGGAATGCGTAAGTTCTGTAATAAGAAGTAGAATTAATTAACTAAGTAATATAATGGCAATTCCAACGTTGTTATTATTTGAGTACCAAGTTAAGTGGTGTCAATATTACGTGGTAGAGTACGACCGTCCCGTACAACTTTCATTAATAATAGTTTGTACGGTACTCACGTTTTTGGTGTGTTGATAATCTCTATAATTATGTATGAGCTTAACTCAGAAATATCCATGGGATCGTTATAATATTATAGTGTTGGAAAGCTTACTTACCAATTCGATCAGGTACACGAGTGCTGATTATTTTCTGAACTGCTTATACAGTGTTTTCAAGAACCTGTTATCGTCTGAGACGTTAGACTGAGATCTGTTGCTCTTCTCCACGAATTATTAGCAATTTGTTGTTCTTCTTGTACTGGGTTGGGGTGACGCCTAAACGTTTTATCAGAACTAGATACGTTGACACTCGTTGGCAGCAATTCCGGAACAGTGTTACTTCCGTAGTGTACACTATCTGATAAAAAGTAGCCGAACACCTGTTAGAGGACATTGATATGGGGTGTGACTATCCTTCTATCCTTCGCGTTTACCGCGGGTTGAAGTCTGCAAGGGACACTTCCAATGTGGAATAGCAGCCCGTTCTTCCTCAAGAACGGAAACCAGAGATGGTAATGATGTTCGACGCTGGGTCTGTAGAGAAGTCGACGTTCTAACTCATTCCAGTGGTGTTCCACTGAGGTCAGGTCTGGCACGTAACGTTCTACAGGCATTCGTCAAACCCAAACTCTTCCACCCGTTGCCACAGGGTATAGCACGATGCATCACTCCAAATCACTCGAGTCCTGTCATCCACTGTTCAAATGGCTCTGAGCACTATGGGAGTTAACATGTGTGGTCATAAGTCCCCTAGAACTTAGAACTACTTAAACCTAACTAACCTAAGGACATCACACACATCCATGCCCGAGGCAGGATTCGAATCTGCGACCCTAGCAGCAGCGCGGTTTCGGACTGAAGCGCCTACAACCGCTCGGCCACGACGGCCGGCTGTCATCCACTATCCAGTGGCGCCGAACTCCTGTCCGACCCATACTGCTGTTACTGCCTCTCTATTGACAGCATTCACCATCTCGTTTTATACCGGCGGGTCCGCCTCTCGTCATGTCTGGAGCTCAGTTCCGCTTTTCATAGGGGTGTCCGGATACTTTTGGTCAGATAGTGTAAATGGTGAAAGGCCCACTGATAAAATTCCGAGAGGGATGTTCCAAAAGGAATAAAGAAAATAACGTTTGTCCCTCATTAAAAAAATCGCAATTGTCGTGATCTAATTTGGTGGATCTGTGACAGCCGCCGGCGGTTCTAGGTGCTTCAGTCTGGAACGGCGTGACCGCTACGGTCGCAGGTTCGAATCCTGCCTCGGGCATGGATGTTTGTGATATCCTTAGGTTAGTTAGGTTTAAGTAGTTCTAAGTTCTAGGTGACTGATGACCACAGATGTTAAGTCCCTTAGTGCTCAGAGCCATTTGAACCATTTTTTTTTTTTTACAGTTAGCCGCTGTTGACTGTAATAATTCATCATCATAGGCAGTGTCTTGTTACGAAAGTATCGCATCAGGTCGTCATTTAGTGCTTATTGTGGCCAGTTGAGTCGATTTTTAATGATCACGGTGAGCACCAGATGAGGACTTGGTGGGTATCTTTCCTAGCGATGTAGTGCTGATGATGACTCATTAGAATTGAAACCAGTTCTATCAAGCACCGAATTCACTCAAGACAATAGTAAATAATTTAAAAATAGTTCGCGTGCTCCGAAATGACAAAGTCAAATTCTTTGCCACAATTATTCTCCTTTGACACCAATCCCGAATGGCACAGTAATGCAGGGAAAAGAGTTAGTACGCCATGCACCCTCCACCAGTCGCCGCCTGATGGATTACGGTGCACAGAAGCAGCAATGGGTAAACAGACGCGTATGCAACGCCGCAGTGGGTGGACGCCCAGTCACGTGCGGCTGCAGCTTTGTCCGGTACAGGCTAAACCGCGAGACGAGGCAGGCAGGCAGCCAGCCAGCCTTGGTGCGGGCAGCGAGGCACAGGCGGTGCGGGCCACGCCGCTCTGGCCGCCAAGGTTAGGGACGGCGCGGCCGTGGCTGTCATTAAGGCGGATGCCGACTGTGCCGGTAGCCGAACCTCCCCGCTGCATCCTGCACTCGCCGTCTGCACCAGCACCCGTGTAAGCTACTGCTGCGTCGAAGTTAGCTTCCACGTACGAGGGGGTTTTGATAGATCTGATAGATTCCATGATGAATAGAACATTTTTGTTGCGCTTTCATGGCTGGGAAGCTTGATTATTCCAGGGATCGCATAAAGAATTTCAACAATAGACAGCGTACAGTTCATTGTTGACAGTCGTTGGACAGTGTGTCGACTGCGAGTGAAAATGGAGAAAACAGAGTTTCGTGCTGATACACTACTGGCCGTTAAAATTGCTACACCAAGAAGAAATGCAGATGATAAACGGGCATTCATTGGACAAATATCTTATACTAGAACTAACACGTGATTACATTTTCACGGATTTGGGTGCATAGATCCTGAGAAATCAGTACCCATAACAACCACCTCTGGCCGTAATAACGGCCTTCACACGCCTGGGCATTGAGTCAAACACAGCTTGGATGGCGTGTACAGATACAGCTGCCCATGCAGCTTCAACACGATACCACAGTTCATCAAAAGTAGTGACTGGCGTATTGTGACGAACCAGTTTTCAATTCGTGAGAGATCTAGAGAATGTGCTGGCCAGGGCAGCTGTCGAACATTTTCTGTATCCAGAAAGGCCCGTACAGGACCTGCAACATGCGGTCGTCCATTATCCTGCTGAAATGTGTGGTTTCGCAGGGACCGAATGAAGGGTAGAGCCACGGGTCGTAACACATCTGAAATGTTACGTCCACTGTTCAAAGTGCCGACAATGCGAGCAAGAGGTGACCGAAACGTGTAACCAATGGCACCCCATACCATCACGCCGGGTGATACGCCAGTATGGCGATGACGTATACACGCTTCCAATGTGCGTTCACCGCGATGTCGCCAAACACGGATGCAACCATAATGATGCTGTAAACAGAACCTGGATTCATCAGAAAAAATGAATTTTTGCCAGTCGTTCACCCAGGTTCGTCGTTGAGTACACCATCGCAGGCGCTCCTTCAAATGGCTCTGAGCACTATGGGACTTAACGTCTGAGGTCATCAATCCCCTAGAACTTAGAACTACTTAAACCTAACTAACCTAAGGACATCACACACATCCATGCCCGAGGCAGGATTCGAATCTGCGACCGTAGCGGTCACGCGGTTCCAAACTGAAGCGCTTAGAACCGCACGGCCACAACGGCCGGCGCAGGCGCTCCTGTCTGTGATGCAGCGTCAAGGGTAACCGTAGCCATGGTCTCCGAGCTGATGGTCCATGCTGCTGCAGACGTTGTCGAACTGTTGGTGCAGATGGTTGTTGTCTTGCAAACGTCCCCATCTCTTGACTCAGGGATCGAGACGTGGCTGCACGATCCGTTACAGCCATGCGGATAAGACGCCTGTCATCTCGACTGCTAGTGATACGAAGCCGTTGGGATCCAGCACGGCGTTCCGTATTACCCTCCTGAACCCACCGATTCCGTATTCTGCTAGCTGTCATTGGATCTCGACCAACGCGAGCAGCAACGTTGCGATACTATAAACCGCAATCGCGATAGGCTACAATCCGACTTTTATCAAAGTCGGAAACGTGATGGTACGCATTTCTCCTCCTTACACGAGGCATAACAACAACGTTTCACAAGGCAACGCCGGTAAACTGCTGTTTGTGTATGAGAAATCGGTTGGAAACTTTCCTCATGGCAGCACGTTGTAGGTGTCGCCACCGGCGCCAACCTTGTGTTAACGCTCTGAAAAGCTAATCAGTTGCATATCACAGCATCTTCTTCCTGTCGGTTAAATTTCGCGTCTGTAGCACGTCATCTTCGTGGTGTAGCAATTTTAATGGCCAGTAGTGTATTAAACGTTTCCATTTGAACTGTTGGACTGTCGTCAAATAAAAACAGAATTGCATGAAGATCACGTGGAGTCGGCAGCATCATTGAAGACTATTTACTTTTAGATTAATGAATTTATTCGTGTTCGGAAAAGTACAGAGGAGGTAACTGCAAAGGAAACCATCTACAAAATGCATGATATGGTAATGCAAGACCGACAAATAAAATTCATGAGATTCCTGAGGCTGTAGCCATCTAAACTGAGCGAGTGCAAAATATCATGCACGGTGAACTGGCTACGAAGAAGCTGTGTGCAGTGCCGGTACCCTGACTTACGCCAAGCGCATCCGGCACATCATTTCAACACAATGTCTGCTGATGTTCAATCGCAACCCGCGAGTCCTTTGGCGCCGATATGTGACTGTTCGTGAGACCTGGATCCATCATCACTCGCCAGAGTTAAAACGGCTCTGCAGTGAAGAAGGCAAAGACCATTTTGTCAGCTGGTAAGGTGATGGCCACAATTTTTTTTTAGGATTCCCATGGGATTATCCTCATAGATTACTTGGAAAAGGAACTCTATTATGCTTCTAGTTGGATCGTTTGAAACTTGCATTGGCTGAAAAAAGACCAAGGTTGGCACCCAAGAATGTGCTCTTCCACCAGGATAATGCACCACCCAACATATCAGCGATACCAATGGCGAACGTGCATGAACTGGGCTTTGGATTAGTTGCTCATCCCCCCTATTCACCATACTTAGTTCCAAGTGACTTCCTCCTGTTCCGTAACTTGCTACTTTGGCTTGCTCCGAAGAAATTTTCATCAAATGAGGAAGTGATGGTTGCAGTCAACGAGTATTTTGCAGAGTTTAACACAACCTGTTTTTTCCCATGAGATGAGAAAACTGCAGAATCGTTTGGCCAAGTGTATATCCCTCAAAGAAGACTATGTCGAGAAGTTCGGTGACTTGCTTACGGCCGGTCGGCGACCACGCTGCTGCTGAGGTCGCAGGTTCGAATCCTGCCTCGGGCATGGATGTGTGTGATGTCCTTAGGTTAGTTAGGTTTAAGTAGTTCTAAGTCTAGGGGACTGATGACCTCAGATGTTAAGCCCCATAGTGCTTAGAGGTATCTGAACTATTTGAACTTGCTTACGAAACAAATACTTTTTCATACATTTTTACCAGATCTATCAAACTACCCTCGTGGTCTATTCCAATAATCTTTTTCACCACCCTCATGAATTATCTATTTTCCATAGAATATCGCTGTTTACACTTGTGCAATGTACGTAAAAGTATTCTTCACTATCGGTGCAGATCAGTAGAACAAGGAACATGGGCGAGTTTCACGTGAGCTCCCGAGGCTCACCACACAGCGTCCATGGAGACGAGAGCTTAAGTCTTGGTGTTGACTTAGTATTTTTAAAATGTGACTAGGCCTATTCAGGCTGTTTTAGTTTCATTTCTAGACCATGCCCTCTTAGACAAATTATAGATTCAGGTATATCTTCTGAAGAAGGCTCAGTTATTTGGTCTGAAACCTAGGTAAAGGTTGGTTTCATTACCGTAATCGAGGCTGATAGTTTCTATATATATTAGATTATTACGATTGCTGACTGGGCTGCAATGTTTAAAGTACAAAAATTCATGATTTTATTAATATTTCTCTGGTGTACCACACACAAACTTGTGTTTTCCTTTTCAATCACGTACATAAAAATTTTGACCAAGTTTATAAATTTTCAACTATGTTCATGGCAAATATTCTAAAATCTATCTATTTCTTGGCGAGTTTTCTTCGCGTGTAATGTACAGTAATATCAGAAAGCCCTGTCACTCCCCTCTTTTTTTTTGGTCAGGATGTATATTTATACTCTGTATGTCTTTTCTTTCTTTTCAGATGGCGGGCTCAAGTACCAACAGTGTGGAAGAACGTATTCTGGCAAGTGGATGGGCTATTGAACGTGAACGTGAACACACTTGGAAAACCATAAGAGATGTGCAACGGGGTTTTGCAGGACGATTCCATAAAGAAGCTCCGTCAAAGCGAACCACACTGCGGTGGCAACAGAAACTCTTCAGAACCGGATCCATTTTGGATGGAAAGAGAACAGGTCGACCATCAACATGACGACAAACATTTGCAGCAGTGGTGGATTCTATGACCAGATCTCCCATAAAATCATTGCGGAAAAGATCAGCTGAGCTTGGAATTCCAAAAACGACTATGCTGACACACTTGAAAAAGGATTTTGAATTAAAATCTTTTAGGCCAACATTCGTAAATGCGTTGAGTGATGAGGACATGCGGCGAAGGCATAAAGTTTGTTCAAGATTACTCGATGTCATCTTGTGTACTAATAAACCGTATTTAGTCCTCTATTATTGGGTTACTACTGGTTTCGTGGCACTAAAAGCCACCTCCAGATGAACATGTAACTAAAACATTAGACCGGAAAAGCTAGGAACTTTGTACCCAACAAGGTTGTCTTTATTACTTGATGTGTTTGTGACGCTCCCTTAGTGGGGCAGTTTATCGATCTTGTCGGAATAGGGGCATTTTTTTCTGGAGCAAGGAAAACACACATTGTTATGAAGAGTAAGAGAATAATTCACCCAATGTTATGGTCTGACTGCAATGACCAGTAGGCATCTCATAAGGTCGTATTTGCTTGTCGGTGCAGTGAATGAACTTTCTTACTAGAAAATCTTGAGTGGATGATTTATTCAAGAGCTCCAGATATTGAATATTCTTGGTGAGAGTTGGCTTCAACAAGATGGAGCTCCTGCCCAGTAGCTGCCCGTGTTCGAGAATTCTTGGATGAAGTGTTACCCCACACGTGGACAGGCAGAGGAAAAGTGCATCTCTGACATTATGCGACAGTTCCCTGTGGGGAATAATTAAACAGCACGGCAAGTGACGAACTGAAACAAGCTCTTAGGTAGGCAGTCAAGAACCACAAGGACATGGCGCCGCATCATTTTGTGCCACAACCATGATGGTGCCCATACTGATGTTCTGGGTCACTAAATAAGTCGAAACGCGAAGTATCCGCTGTGACACGTTCGAAATAAATAAATAAATACGCATCATGACCAAAAAAGAGAAAAGTGACAGGACTTTCGAATCAAACTTTACAACTTACCCGCTTTCTCTTTAACACGTCAATATAGAATGAACATGATTTTTCGTATTTCTGTGTCACTTTTTCCGATGGAAAGTCAAATTATTTGTAAATCATAAAATTAAAAATGTCCATTATGAAACTAAAAAAAAAAAAACAGAAATTTTATGTTTTATATTTTTTTACTCATTATCTCAACAAACACTGTTTTTGTCTTGTTTCACAAATTTTATTATGGTTACTGCACAACCTAGGTTTCGGGTCAAAAGCCCATTTTCAAGTACATGACTGATACTTGAAAATGGGCTTATAACTCGAAACCTAGGCTGTGCAGTAACCATAATAAAATTTGTTAAGTAAGGCAAAAAAACAGTATTTGTTTAGATAATTTACTATGTTTCACCAAGAATCCACAGTTGATTCAATTAAAATGGCTTTTTACTCATTTTAATAGATAGCAGATTTTTATGAAGCCAACACAATCCAACAAGCCTAGTCCTTCATAATTCAAAAGAATCTTTTAAAATTTCAGACATTACTTTAAACAGAAAGAAATTGTTCCTTCTTTTAATATTTAGCATTGGAGTAAAATTTATATATTTATTTCTGTTACAGAGAAACCTCTCTGTAGCATATATTTTAAAAGTAAAGCAACTACTAGAGTTTATATTTTTGGAAGTCTTACCGCAAGAGTCCAAGGAAAGAAAAGTCAAGTTTGACGGATGGGTAGGGTGTGGGGGGTATGTGGAAGGGGCAGACGAGGGAGGGCGCCAAATTCTAAGTGTCGCTTGTGTGAAAAAAATGATCTCGATCCGGCCCTGAGTAAAGCGCACTAAGTCTCCAAATATGAACGGGATAATAATCTTGTGAGTCCAATCAGTCAATATGTGTCGAAGGATCAATAGAAGCTTAAACCGAGCGCGCATTTTCAATTTAGGGTTCTCGAAACGGGAAGTTTCCTGCCGGAGTGATCTATATGAAGTCGATCATTCAACTGCTAACGCTAGACCTGGAATATAACGATCCATATGAATTCGATCATTCAACTGCTAACGCGAGACCTAGAATACATGAAGAATTACTTCATAGTGGTTACTCGCGTCCGACAAAACAAGTCCGTTGAACTGCTGGCTCGTAGGTACGTTGAAGAGAGTGCAGAGGAACATCGCGTTGCCTCCAAACAGGCTTTGTCGACCCAGACAATATGCAATAGTCTCCATGCCGTCAGTCTGGGGTGTCCACCACAAACAGCAAAATACGTCTACGTCCTGCCCGCACAGTTGCGTGTGAATAAGGGGACCTCGAATGAAACTTGAATCAATTGCGCCGGGTTCACGGACGAGTATAGCACTTGTCTGACTTCAGATGGTCGTCGCAGAAGAGTGTGGAGTAGGTCAGGTGCCAATTACCGTCTCAGGAAGCATTCCCACGGGTTCAGTGGGAAGTGGGTTAGTCACGTTTCGGGCCGCTATCGCATACGGATGTCGGGCGCTCTCAGCGCTATCGAGCGCAATTTGAGGGCTCCGCAGTATCGGGACAGAATCCCCCAACACATCGTCCAGCCCTACAGTCAACAATACGGCGATGGGTTCGACTTTCAAGACGATTAAGCACTAGCACGTAACGCCCACCTGATGCAAATATTTTTTTCCTGGAGGAGGCAGGAAAGAACCTAATAGGATGGCCTGAGGTAACTGTTGTCTTGGACCCAGTCTAGCATGCTTGGAACCAGTTGAAATTTCCACTGCGTCATCACTGTGAGTGGGGTAGGCCTAAGCAGCACAGACTCGGCCAACTTGTGCACACCCTCCTGAGGTTGGTCGTTTATTTATTTATTTGTTTATTTACACGTCAAGTTCCGTAGGACCAAACTGAGAAGCAAATCTCCAGCGTCACGGAACGTGTCAGTACATGAAATTACAACATAAAAGTAATAACAGATAACAATAAAATGTTTATGAACCCGAAAAAAGTTAGTCCTTAAGTTTAAGTAAACGCAATCAACAATACAACAAGAATCAGCTTTACTTTTCAAGGAACTGCTCGACAGATTTGAAGGAGTGACCCATGATGAAACTCTTCAGTTTAGTTTTTAAAGCGCGTGGATTACTGCTAAGATTTCTGAATTCGAGCGGTAGCTCACTGAAAATGTCTGCACACCTTTCTGCACAAGAGTTAAGGAAGTCCGATCCAAATGCAGGTTTGATTTCTGCTGAATATTAACTGAGTGAAAGTTGCTTATTCTTGGGACTAAGCTAATATTGTTAACAAAAAATGAAGTGTGGAATATGTATAGTGAGAGGCCATTGTCAAAATACCCAGACTCGTTAAGGGGTCGACAAGAGGTTCGTGAACTTACACCACTTATTGCCCGAACTGCCCGTTTCTGAACCAAAAATATCCCTTTACAAGGGGACGAGTTACCCCAAAATATAATACCATATGAAATACGCAAATGAAAATAAGCAAAGTAGACTAATTTTCGTGTCGAACAATCACTCATTTCAGATACCTTCCGAATAGTAAAAATGGCAACATTAAGTCTTTGACCAAGATCCTGAACGTGGGCTTTCCACGACAGTTTACTATCTATCTGAACACCTAGAAATTTGAACTGAACTGTTCAGTTTCAATAATCAATGCCCATTCTGTGAAATTAAAACGTCAGGTCTGTTGAATTGTGTGTTAGAAACTGTAAAAACTGAGTCTCACTGTGATTTAGCGTTAGTTTATTTTCTACAAGCCATAAACTTAGGTCATGAATCACACTACTTGAAACCGAGCCAATGTTGCACACAACATCCTTTACTACCAAGCTAGTGTCATCATCAAACAGAAATATTTTACAGTTACTCGTAATACTAGAGGGCATATCATTTATATAAGTAAGGAACAGGAGTGGCCCCAACACTGATCCCTGAGGCATTGAGGTGCAGGCCATGCCTAGTGAAACCCGATTTACTGATAGACCTAGCTGGCATCACTCAAATGTGACCCATGCCCTTTGCTATCAGCGCCCTCTCCAGCCAGATGTTAACGCCCCTAACAGCCGCATCAAAATGAGGCTAGTCATGACGCTGAAACAGATTGCACGAAATGCACATTAGTGCCACCAGTTTGAGTAGCTATCTTTACGAGGTCACCATCTACATCATATTCCTCGTCACTATCAAGACTGTTCCCTGCTCCACCCACAATCACTAACTGATCCCCCTTCGTAAAATTCCTACATAACTCCCCCATGCTGTCAGTCACATGAGCCAACCCTGCACTAAGCTACACAATGCTGGTGACTGGTACTCACTCCCCAACACTTCCTGCAGCTGCTGGTCCACGCCTCTATCGTGCGAACTACCTAACAGTTTCCAGTTGAAGGGGTGAAGCAACGCTGTATTAAATGTTATCCAGCATAGGGATGGTCGTTATCGATGAAACAACCGGTTTTCGGTTATATCGATTTTTTCCACGCAACTTCAACCTGACTGTTAGTTACATGTTTCATAGACCATTTGAAGAACGATTCTTTTATTGAAATGACGTGGAACGAGTGAGTTTATATGACATATACATGATTACTGTTAACATTAATGAACACATTATCATTTTATTCCTGCTCATGCAACAACATTAAAAACAAGGTTTTTTCTATACGCTGGCTACCAGTTCTAAGGAGAGATCCGTCAATGGAATAGGAGTTGTCCAGGAGAAATGATTTTTGATCAGTTTTGAAACTTTCTACGCCACCTGTCAGACATTTTATGTTACTGGACAAATGATCAAAATTTTTTATTGCTGCATACTGAACTCCTGACTCAGCCTCTGACAGCTTTAGCAGTGCGTAATAAAAGTCGGTTTCTGAAATAACCAATTATCGGTTTTTTATTCCTATTATTTCCTGTAATAAACGTAGAAAGCGAACGAAGACTGAAAAAATTGACTCTCTCAGTTTCAAGATAAGTAAAATCGAAATATTAAATTAAATAGGCAAATAAAAGAAAATTAAGTCCGTCCACCTTTTGCTGCTTTTGTCGAAAAGTGATAAGTGGTTGAAAGCTGCAAAAAAATTAACAGTATTCTCCCACTGATTCTAATTCTTTTTGAAACTCTGCATAAAAATCATGTTGTAATCGGTGATCATACCACCATTAGGGCATTACGAATGATCTGTGCTTGAGGGTGAAAACCGAGGCTGAAGAACTCTGTTTTTCGCGTTACTTTGTCCACTTTCAAGGACTACAGGAAGGTAAAGGCACAGTATGTGGACACAGACCGCAGATCAGCTACCAGAATGTGATTTTCAATCTGCAGCGGAGTATGCGCTGATATGAAACTTCCTGGCAGATTAAAACTGTGTGCCCGACCGAGACTCGAACTCGGGACCTTTGCCTTTCGCGGGCAAGTGCTCTACCATCTGAGCTACCGAAGCACGACTCACGCCCGGTACTCACAGCTTTACTTCTGCCAGTATCTCGTCTCCTACCTTCCAAACTTTACAGAAGCTCTCCTGCGAACCTTGCAGAACTAGCACTCCTGAAGGAACGGATACTGCGGAGACATGGCTTAGCCACAGCCTGGGGGATGTTTCCAGAATGAGATTTTCACTCTGCAGCGGAAAGGCAAAGGTCCCGAGTTCGAGTCTCGGTCGGGCATACAGTTTTAATCTGCCAGGAAGTTTCAGCAGATCAGCTAGTTTCTATTTTTATTGTATACTATCAGTGAACTGTTGTTAAATTTTTGATTTATTAGTGTTATCATAGTTTACTTCCTCTTTTATTATATCATAGAAATGGAAGACAATTCCCTGATCTCTTAAAGCAAGTGCAGTATTGTACTTCGCTATACGTCACTTCATAAAAACATTTCCAGACTATGGTTAGTGTCATTTTTCAATGTATGGTAAAAGTTTTCGAAAGACTTCTGTCCACCAAAAATCTCTTGAATACAGCTCCGTTGCAATTACTTTTAACGTTCTTTCGTCGCCCAACGTTTTAGATACTTAATACGCTATTCAGAGGGATGTATTAACAGAATTTAAGGCTTTTTTATTCTTAAACTTCTAAGGTCAGTCGACGACGTGATCGGTAGATTGGCTGCAATTAGTTTTGTAGGGAAATCACAGAGCATGACTTTGGACTAGTATTTGATGCCGGAACTTCCAGTTACGAGGTAAATGTTATATTGTGCCTTGAAGGCTCTAGTTATTAGTGATCAGTATTTGAGCTGGACGTAAAGCGACTCAGGTAAGTGAAAGCAGCACTAATTCAAATACGCTATTATCGTATTACAGTGATAACGTAAGACATGAGGTCCAACGTAAAATGAACACCTTTCATAACAAAACTATTTTTTTAAGATCCGAAGATGACAGAAAAGTATGCCGAAACCGGTTGTTTTAAATAAAGAAATATTAATGCGATACAGGCTGCTGAATGTTTTTAGAACATTAAATATGCAGCACAACTGCAAACCAAAGCAAACCTTGGACAATTCAGTGTAAGCGTATGGAACTATTCTAAGTAGAAATTTTGAACATGGCCGATAATGCAGCAACCGTAGACGAAATTTATAATATTACTTTAAAATACAGCTCTTACCTGTGCACTTACCTGTGCAACCGAAGAACTGTATTTTCAAGTAATATTATATATTCTAAGTAGATCACGCTTCACCATTTAAGCAACTGTGTTCCAACCTCTCAGAAAATTAACCGTAAAAACTGTATTGTAAAAACAAACTCGTTGTCTGACTATTAAATCATCTTTACACAATTTATCTTTTAATATAAATTTTACTCTGCCAAGTGATTAATTACTGAAAATGGTAAGGAAGTGGTAAAATCTGTAACTTCTGAGTGCAAGCCATCTGAACTGATAACTACTTATTCTCAACTGAACAATGAACCGAACTAACCCAAACCAATAAAGATAGATTCCACTAAAACCTTCCGTTGTTCAAACACACAATTACGCACAAGTAAGCAAACCAGCAACCACTGTACCTGGACGTCTTCACTTCCGAAATTACTCTTTACCAAATAATATTTCAGAATTTATCATCCTCTGTAATTTTCTCTCTGTGCTCTGTAAGTTATTTCTATCTGCTCTGTAGAACAGCCAACACACGATTCTCTCAAAAGAATGCCGTCGCAACAGCAGTAATACTGACAACCAAAGATCACAGTGCTTGTAGTCAGAATCTCTGTGGCGTAACATGTCGACTATCGAAGACTTACCGTTCCAAATATGTTTAGCGTACAAATATGAAATGTGACACATCCAATGAAAATATAAAGCTCAAATCACTTTCACTGAATACCAAAAATTAATTAGAAAACTTACAACTGTAATTTGTTTATTTAAATCTTGCTTCTCAACATGACAGACAGATGAAAATGATGGAAGAACTGTCCACCTTTTAGGGACGGCTGAAAGACACGTCAGCATATTTCCATTTGAGCATTATTGGTAATTGCAATATACGAATTAGTTTGGCATCGTTTCACTTACTGTAGATATCTTTTGGTTCAGAGTTTCACTATCCGGTACAGAAGTTGTGCAGACATTTCCTTTCCGCATTAGCCGGTAGGAAAAGTTTAAAAAATGTGTGTAAAATCTTATGGAACTTAACTGCTAAGGTCATTAGTCCCAAAGCTTACACACTACTTAACCTAAATTATCCTAAGAACAAACACACACACCCATGCCCGAGGGAGTACTCGAACCTCCCCCGGGACCAGCCGCACAGTCCATGACTGCAGCGCCTGAGACCGCTCGGCTAATCCCACGCGGCGAAAAAGTTTAAATTAATTGCAGAGTAGAGGTGTGATTAAGCGTCGCAGACTCTATTATCAGGATAGTGAAGCGTGAAGCGTCACCTGCTCCATTTCTTTTGAAGTGAAAATTTTTTCAAGTCAGCCAACGGAAGAGAGCGACAAGAGGCAATAGAGGCAATGTTAGGGCACGGAGAGATCTGGTTTTAACCCCAGCCAGACTTAGATTTTTGTGAATTCCTTAAATAGCCGGCCGAAGTGGCCGTGCGGTTAAAGGCGCTGCAGTCTGGAACCGCAAGACCGCTACGGTCGCAGGTTCGAATCCTGCCTCGGGCATGGATGTTTGTGATGTCCTTAGGTTAGTTAGGTTTAACTAGTTCTAAGTTCTAGGGGACTAATGACCTCAGAAGTTGAGTCCCATAGTGCTCAGAGCCATTTGAACCATTTTTGAATTCCTTAAATCACTTCGGGCATCGGTTAGGAAATGGGATTTTAGTTGCGGGACGTCTGCCTGGGAAATTATACTCATGTTAAATGAATTGAGGGTTAAGAAATTGGCATTAAAAATAACACCGCGAAATGGACAGTAAATGAGAATATGACCCACGCCGGATAAGAATTAAATCAAAGAATTATATAAATTTGTGTAAACCTGTTGAACGCGATACAGAAACGACACGGAAATGCTTACGTCAGTTTAAGAATATCTCGCCACTTACTTTTCGAAATTAACGTTACACGAATGTTTAGCGGTAAGTGGAATAGGTGAATTGGAAGAAAAGAAACTACGACAGAAGAGAATCGGAAAGATATAGTTAACGAAATGTGGAAACGATTATTAGTGACTGAGTTCACTCGTCAAAGATACGAAGATGATTACTGAGCTGCAATCGTTCCAGAGCTGTTCTTTCTTGGGAACTTTAAAAACATTTTAACGGTTGTTCATGAATTGTTCTGCTGTTCCTGTAGAGATGCTATATGTCTTCTGCAACGATGTGGGCATCAAAGCCTGCCCAAGACTGTACCTGTAAATGCAAAAGCGAGCGAGGTGGCGCGCTTATTAAGATACTCGTGCTCATATTACACAGATGAGGGTTCAAACAGTCATGCAGCTCTCTTGGTTTAGGCTCTTCTTCTTCCTTTTTTTTTTTTTTTTTTTTTTTTTAATAACGCAAGAATGGTGTCGGCATGCTTTCAGCAAGAAGGCAGCAATTTCATGCCCCATCCGTCTCAAACAGAGCTAGAACTCCATTGTTAGTGAATTCGGTGTCAACGAGATACAGACTTCAAGTTTTCCTCCCACTTCCTCTCTGCCTTCCCTTTACTCGAGGAAAGTAAACTGCTCAATAAAAATTTTGCAGCACCTGCATAACTGCGAACATGTGTGCTTCAACTGAAGGGAACAATGAACGAAAACACGGGTCTTACTAAAGTAGAAAACTTACTCTGCTATGAAGTAAAAACTAAATTAAAACAAACTCCTACCGAACAGACCATGAAGGCGCTACGGTACCGACTGGCCGCCGTGTCATCTTCAGCCCACAGGCGTCACTGGATGCGGATATGGAGGGGCATGTGGTCAGTACACCCTTCTCCCGGCCGTATGTCAGTTTACGAGACCGGAGCTGCTACTTCTCAATCAAGTAGCTCCTCAGTTTGCCTCACAAGGGCTGAGTGCACACCGCTTGCCAACAGCGCTCGGCCGACTGGACGGTGACCCATCCAAGTGCGGGCCCAGCCCGACAGCGCTTAACTTCAGTGATCTGACGGGAACTGGTGTTATCACTGTGGCAAGGCCGTTGGCCGAAGTAAAAACAAAACAATAATCGAAATAAAGGCAGTACTTCTAAAGTGCATATCTTTGCACTTCTTTGAGATCAAAATCTGTTGCTAGATTAGGAATGGGAAAAACTGTTCGGTTAAAACCGATACCGGTATTTTAGTTCTGAATAACCGGTATTTGTCGGCATTTATTTGGTCTCTGTTAAAACAGGTGTTTCCTTTATTATTTACTAACAACCAACTGAAAACAGAAATATCAATTAACCAACAGCGGCAGTGCTAAAATATTTCATTTTTAAATATACCTTTATTTTAAAAAAAGAGTAATTATTGCTCGTAAAATATGCATTGGTTTGAATTACAGCTTTATTTTAGAAAATGAAAAAGGCAATCACAACGAATTTGTTTTAACAATACAGTTTTTAACGGTCAATTTTCTGAGAGAGTGGAACACAGTTGCTTAAAAGGTGAAGCGTGGTCTACTTAGAATAGTTCCATACGCTTACACTGAACTGTCCGAGGTTTGCTTTGGTTTGCAGTTGTGCTGCATATTTAATGTTCTAAAAACATTCAGCAGCCTGTATTGTATAAATATTTCTTTATTTAAAACAAACGGTTTCGACATACTTTGCTATCATCTTCAGATCTTAAAAAATAGTTTTGTTCTGAAACGTGTTCATTTTACATTGGACCTCATGCATTATGTTATCACTGTAATACGATAATAGTGTATTTGAATTAGTGCTGCTTTCACTTACCTGAGTCGCTTTAGGTCCAGCTCAAATACTGATCACTAATAACTAGAGCCTTCAAGGCACAATATAACATTTACCTCGTAACTGCAAGTTCCGGCATCAAATACTAGTCCAAAGTCATGCTCTGTGATTTCCTTACAAAACTAATTGCAGCCAATCTACCGATCACGTCGTCGACTGACCTTTGAAGTTTAAGAATAAAAAAGCCTTAAATTCTATTAATTCGTCCCTCTGCATAGCGTATTAAGTATCTAAAACGTTGGTCTACGAAAGGACATTAAAAAGAATTGAAATGGAGTTGTATTCAAGAGAATTTTCGTGGAAAGAAGTCTTTCGAAAACTTTTAACATACAAAGTGACGGTTAGTGCAATAGCTTGTTTGTTGTCCAGGACGAGCAAATTTGACCCTGGAAAGAGCTTTGGAGGGGATGAAGGAGCTGTGGCGAAGCAAAAGTAGAATGTGTAACACATATTATCGAAGAATCCGAGTAGCAAGTATGAAGGGGAGGAGATTAGCATGAGATAGGAAGAGTCAGAGGGAGGCAGCTCACCAGTGAAAAAGATGAATCACTTGAAAAGAGAAATTTCGTAATAAAGTAATATCTAGAGGTTCTTACCAATCTTGAATTCGAGCCAATTTCATGGTCTTGCACATTAATGACGCCGTTTCTCTGTTGAAATAACACCTCTTTGAATAAAGAGTAGTAAAGAGTACATTGTCGGACACGGAAACACAGCGTAATGTATTGGTAGTCCACTCTATTAGTTCTAAGCTCTGAACTACAGCGGCGGTACATTACCTACAGAAATGATGGATGACGATTTACGTATCTTACCCAGCAACAACAAAAATGAGTTGTTGAGATATCTTCAGGACTGCAATAACTTCATTACTTTTATTTAACTTCTCTGGATGTGAGAAGTCATTCAGTTGTGACAATTAACCGTTATCCCGCGAGCTATGCAATAAAATTTGTACTGTAAACTGCGGCCGGCCGAAGTGGCCGTGCGGTTAAAGGCGCTGCAGTCTGGAACCGCAAGACCGCTACGGTCGCAGGTTCGAATCCTGCCTCGGGCATGGATGTTTGTGATGTCCTTAGGTTAGTTAGGTTTAACTAGTTCTAAGTTCTAGGGGACTAATAACCTCAGCAGTTGAGTCCCATAGTGCTCAGAGCCATTTGAACCAGTTTTGTAAACTGCGGTCTACGTTGTTCACAATATTTCAGTACACCACAAACTTAGTTTAACTTGCGATATGAAAGTAGCGCAGAAAGTTTGCGATCGTTATGCGAATAACTGAGCATGTCCTTATCATCGCTTTAGGTCGTTAATAACGAGAATACCCTCCTCATTAAAAAGTTGCTATTAACGCGTTAACCGACTGCCAATTATAAAAACAATAGCGGCTAAAATTCGCGGCAGTCGCAAATCAAAAGCAATTACCCAGGAGAACGACGACAAAGCCGCGTTATGTGTGCCACGTTCGTGACAGACGATTAACATTAGCCACACTCGTGAAGTGAAAACTTGCCTCAGGCCTCCCGTTACGTAAGCGATTCTGATTCTGGGCGACCTACTCGCAGCGCTCCATGGCTCCTAATTTCATAGGACTATTATTGCGAAAATGCCGAATATGTATTCATGGCTAAGTGACAAAGTCTTTCAAAGGGCGACTGCGTTCCACACACGAGCCTTACCAATAGTGTTGAGAATAAAACATGGTAACGATGTATCGAAACATTTTATCGACGGCTTTTAAACGCTACTAAACTTTCCCTAACGATAACAGGCCGCTTTAGTGTCGGTCAATTAAGCTACTGAACGTGTATGAGGCACTGAATCGTACAATCGAGTAGCAAGGACTTCGATCATTCCGCTACAGAAACAGGTTCGACTATTACGAAACTCTCATCTTTGAACAAATGGTTGCCAAGGATACCACCAATGACGATAAAATCATAAAAATACAGTGAAGGTCAATCTAGTCTTCCTGTAAATATTGCGACAACAGTGTAGTTTTAGGAAAAACACTCTGAGCATATTAGGTTTTCAGCCATGCCAGTGTAGCACGAGTAGTCCAGAAATAGGGCATCCCGTATTCTCCCAGTACAGTACTCGTAGTCCGCCAACAAGATGTCCTGCATTCTTACACTTAAAAGGCTGTTGCACCATATATGGTGATTTAAATCGCTGTTTATCTCACAGAGAATCTAATGGTTTATCGGTACATTGCAAAAAATGTCCACATGAAACCAGAGTATTCATTTTCCACAAGTTTCCAGATTTTTAGGATTTTGTGCTCTGTCTGCAAAAACAGAACCCTTATAAGGGTTCTCCGTATGTCTGTCCGACTGTTAAGAAACGAGTAGATATATCAAGTTCAAATTTATGTCACATATTAAGACCCATGGTCCCTTGGCGGTGTAAAAAAATTGATGCTCCTAAGTCAGAGCAATCAAAAGGTTCGGTCATTTATGTCTCATATTTTGATACTCGTAAACTGAGTCATCAGAAACTATATTATACTACCCGTTGACCTGGAATCATAAAATTCGTCGAGGACAAGATTTCACAGTACAAATGAATCAAAAAATCTGAAACTTGTGCAATATTAATTATATCACATTTAAATTATCTTTTGCCATATGAGCATACATTGGATACGTCATCCGTCTATAGGATAATAGACGAATTTTACTGCACGCAAAGATAAAATTTACGTTGTAGTCATGTTTTAGTAAGTAAATTAAAAATGTTTTAGTAAATCTTCTGGCTCTACATATATCAATTGAAATCCCTTACTCGTTTCTTATTGTACTCTTATGTCCGGGCTAGTCTGAGGAACTACTGCAGAGATTTTGATACTCCCTTGGAATTCCTGGGACCAATATCCTGCCAGTATCGATATCGTTGAGATTCTCGATTCCCAGCATGGATGAACCGTATATATACATGCCGATTTTGTACAGAATCCTCAGTAAAAACCTCGCTTGTGCCAACCTCTTCATCTCAGAGTAGCACTTACAGTCAGCATCTTCAATTATTTGTCAGACATATTCCAGTTTCTGTCCTCCCCTTTAGGTTTTACCCTCTGCACCTCCCTCCTCGTTTACCTCAAGTACGATGAAAGTTATTCCTTGACGTCTTAACACATTTTCTGTAAACGCGTCTCTTCTTCTTGTCAATGTTTTCCACATATTCCTGTCCACGCCGATTCTCCACATTTGTTACTTTATCAGTCCACTTACTTTTTGCACCATCCTTTTCTAGCACGAACGCCCAAACACTTTGTCTTCTTTTCTTGTTTTCCAGTTTAATTACTGAGCATAAAACAAGGCATGTTCTTTTTAACAAAGCAACGTTTTTAGCATTAAACAAACACAACTGCATTTTAATACTAGTTTATTATTACATAAAGGCTATACTTTGATCTACTTTTAAACAGCTATTAAGTTATTTGTCATAACGAACAGCCACCTTCTAGATTCCATTCTCACAAAAATCGGCCGCCTGAATTGCAAGTCACTGCTGAACTGCCGTTTTGACTTCATCGTTGTTGTGGCACTGACAGAAAAAGTGAAGAAACTTACGAAAATCGATTAGATAAAGAGTATTAGATTATTTTCTTTAATTGTCGTATCAGCTATCTGCAAATATCTGTGATGATGGGACAGTCTCCCATTTGATACTTCATTACGGACGTTACTATGCTCGTCTTTAAATGTTGTACCCATCTTTCTAACTATACCATCGCTCTTAGTATTTTCTCCATAAATGACAGTATTTTCAATTTCGACTGGTTTCACATCTTTTGCACACAATAAACAAATTGCTGCCCTTATTTCAATCGTTTTTGTTTTTCATGTTGGTATTCCGGTTGCTATGGCTTTATTTACCGACTTTCATTTTTACTTGTGGTTCACTGTTGCTATTTGAGTTGACATATTGTCATTTTATCATCTGGAGATAGTAAGTGGAGGTGTGGGCGCCAGAAAATGGAGTGCCCAACGGAGAAATCGGTACATTTCCAACATCTTCTTCTGTTTCAGTTCAATAGACGGGTGACAGCACCGGAGGCAGCCAAAAACATTTGCACCGTGTAAGGGGATAGTGCCATTGGACACAGTACGGGAAGAAACAGGAGGATCGTTTTGATATGAGTGACTCTTCACGTTCAGGAAGATCTTAGGGGTTTAATGAAGATCGTTTGAACGCATTTATCCACAATGATCCACGTCAGTGTACTCGAGAACTGTGATCATTCCAAAATAGTGCGACATTTGAGTGCAATGGGGAAGATTCAAAAATAGGGTGTACAGGTAACGCATCCTCTAAGCCAAAATCACAAAAATCAAAGGGTATCCATATGCGCATCTCTGCATATTCATTATCAATTGGCTCATGAAGCAACACTGACCATTCCTAACCTGCGTTGTTACTGGTGACGAGAAATTATGTCTTTATGCTAACATAACGAAAAGAAATGGACGGTTAGCCCAAACAAAGCAGGAAGTCATAGCACAAAGGCCCGCCTGCATCCATAAATGATAATGTGATGCATCTGGTGGAATAGTGACGGTGTGGTGTACTACGAATTGCTCCGCGAGGTGTAACCATCACTGCTGACATGTACTGTCAACAACTGAGACGCCTTGTAGACACAGTTCAAAAACAAAGATCAGAAAGACTGAGTAAAGTGACGCTACTCCACGATAACGCCCCGCCGCAGTCTGCTAGACTGACAAAGCACTAAACAGGAGCTGGTTTGGGAAAGTCATTCCGCGTTCACCTGATCCACTTGAACATTACTTTGCGCCATCAGATTTTCCCTATTTCGTTCTCTGTCGAACAACCTCGAAGGTACTTCTCTTCTGGATGAAAATGCGCTCTGAAAATGGCTCGACGAGTCCTGTGCCTCCAAACGACGTGATTTCTGTAGTCGCGGACTCGGAAATGTTGCCAGCCTTTGTAAATTATGAAGGATAATTTATTATTGTGTCTGTTGTTTTTATTAAACTTATGGGAAAACGCACGAACTTATGCACCAACCCAATAACTATAAATTAACAAAAAAGGAAAACGCACGTTTCGTGTTAATTGCAGCGGAAAATTATTGATACAATAGTTTTCACTAGTGACGATGCTTAAAAGTATGTTCGTAACAAAATCAATCATTTATTTTCGATTATTTACTGTCTGTCACAGGAAAATGCAGGTAGAGATTCCTGAAGTGCTGTTGACATCTTGAACTCGTCTGAGCTCGTTTTCAGTGAACGACTTTCTAGTCAAAATCGGTATATATCTCATGTCACGCTCGTTCAAGCTCGAAAGTTGACAGATCTTCGACCTGCATGGAACTACATGAAAAACGGCAGTATTGTGTGCACTAGGGGGTGCCCTGGCAACATTCCAACACATGACGCACTTATATGAATACCGACCAACGGCTGTCTCTCTCTGTCTCTCTTTTTGTCTCGCGCGCGTGTGTGTGTGTGTGTGTGTGTGTGTGTGTGTGTGTGTGTGTGTGTGTGTGTGTGTCCGCGAGACGTATACAGACCGTTTGATTGCTTCACTTGGGAACAGAAAAAGCACATGGTTTCTCATACTCACTGATCAGTGAGATACAAGCATCAATTTGTAACAAAATTGGCATTACCGTATTTTTGCAATAGCAGATCAGTGTGGGACCAAAGTCAATGATATAACTTTTTCTTAAGTCTGACAATACATTATAGGGAAAAAATACAGTGAATATCTACGGATCATTGTGCTGTAGTCGCTGTCGTTTGAACGGTGCACCACCTAAAAGTTTACTCCACTCCCTAATCTCCATCGAGATTGGCGTAAACGTTGTCGCTTGCCGTGTCGGCCCTGATTTCCTTGGTGAGCAGCACGTTCTTCCGAGAACAGCACAAAATTTCTCAAGATCAATGCACTTTTTCTCCGTTATTTATAATCAGACTTAAAAAACAGATTTACATCACTGAATTTTGTCTCACACAGATCTGGCCTTCTAGAGCAAAAACTATGTGCCCATAGTTTTGTATTCATAAAAATGTTGATATCTGTGTCCCTGTGATCACTTAAGCTACTAAAATTTTGTTGTCTTTGTTTGATGAGCCCCTATTCGCTATTCGTCTTGGTGAAAAGATATTACATTTAGGTTGAAAATAGTTCAAATGGCTCTGAGCACTAAGGTCACCAGTCCCCTAGAACTTGGAACTACTTAAACCTAACTAACCTAAGGACATCACACACATCCATGTCCGAGGCAGGATTCGAACCTGCGATCGTAGCGGTCGCGCGGTTCCAGACTGAAGCGCCTAGAACAGCACGGCCACTCCGGCCGGCACATTTAGGTTTAACTAGTTAAAAGTTATTTAATGTGCATTTATTAGGAGCGATCAAAAAGTTTCCGTTTTCGGCCGTTGCTGAAGCCTATATGCAACGTAGCGCGATACCGACATGTAAGCAAGGGATCAGCGTGGCATTTGCGCCTTTCCAGCATGGGCGCAGCAAGTGAAGAAACGTGAACACTAGATACGCTGTTACCAAATGCGTCCAACAGGAAAAAATTGCTGTTATTCTTTTCTTGGCTGCTGAAAGACGAAAACCGGAGAATGAAGCATGCCTATGGGGCAGCATGTTTTCGAGAGCCACCGTTGCAGAACGGTGCACCAATTTCCGTGCTGCTGGCGGTTCGACTCAAGATGCCTGTCGATCTGGGAGGCCAACTTCACTCGTTACAGATAAGTGGGAGTCACTCGAACACCATCCCTATAATCCTGATCTCTCCCCGGTTATTAATACGCCATCGGTTCCTTAAAAAAAAATCGGCTTTAAGGGACGACGATTCCCGTCAGAACGAGAATATGCACCAGGCAGTTACGGACATCTTCACGCAGCAGGACAAATTGTTTTACTAAGCGGGTATCTTCAACCTAGTGCATTCGTGAGAAGATTGCCACAAGCTCACCGGGATTTTGCCTGATTGGCATATCGATTCTGCGCTATATGGCTTTCGAGTGGAAACTTTGTGATGGTCCCTTATAAAAAGAATATAAAGAAACACTGAAAGCTATCACCAACCTCAGGATTAATTCTAGGTCTCTAACCGTCCAGCTCTTATTTAAGTCTGGTGCTCAGGTTATCAAATATCTGTTCAATACTCTTTTTGTAACACATAATATTAGCTGTATAGTTGCATTCGTTTTAGATCGGGTAATAATAAATTTAATTTTGCTAATTGAATTATGAAAATTCTTTTGGTAGAGTGAGTATTAATTTTGCTATTGACAAACGACATTACCACGCGGTACAAATACAGTAGAACTATTATTTTCAAAGATGGATGCATTAATCACGGGCAGTTTCATTTTGCTATTGCCTTGTTCACAGTAATAAGAGTCAAATAAAATTGGTATATATGGCAGAGAGTATTCGAGAGATATTATCCTCCGTGAATTGCACTCTGTTTCGATAATATGTGGCTGACCTCCAAGCCGGGCGCCCACCTGTCGTGGAGCAGTTCGAGCACACCTCATGCACACACTCACAGTGGGCTGAAGTTGGAGGACAAAATTGAGGTGCTGGACACAGATGAATTGACACAGCTGGTAACGATGACTGACTGTGTAGGAGAAGTACTTAAAACTGCATTTGTTGTTGTTGTCCTTTTACTTCTTCGTCTTATTCTTGCTCTTGTTCTTGTGACTCCGTCCGCACAGAGTCTGCATGGTTATTGACGGTTTTGGTGTGGTTAATTTAAGGGATGGCCGGATGCCCCTTCCTCTCGCTCCCCTCTTACCCACTGGCACGGAATATGTTGGTTCAAATGGCTCTGACCACTATGGGACTTAACATCTGAGGTCATCAGTCCCCTAGAACTTAGAACTATTTAAACCTGACTAACCTAAGGACATCACACACATCCATGACCGAGGCAGGAATCGAACCTGCGACCGTAACAGCAGCGCGGTTCCGGACTGAAGCGCCTAGAACCGCTCGGCTACCGCGGCCGACAACGGAATATGTGCTCCCCAACAATCTGCGGGCAGTGTTACTCGCGTGAAAGTGAGCGAAAGTTTTCCAAATATTTGCGAATCGTGGAACTGAGACGCGACTTGGGTACCAGCCCGGTATTCACCAAGTGGGATATGAGAAACCGCCGAAAAACCACACCTGGGCTAGCCGGCACACCGACCCTCGTCGTTAAGCCGCCAGACGGATTTGATCCTGGGCAGACGCATCTACATATTCCAGAAGATGTGCTTTAACATGCACAGCTATCCGGGCGGGAACCTAACATGCATTTGTTGCTTGTTCATAAGACTATCAAACGTTTAATTTTCACTTGAAGAAGTTGATTTACCTTGTTTTATCTTTTAATGATAACAAGCTTTACAAACTTGAAACTATTTGTTGTATCGGGACTCTAACCGAGAACCTTCCGTGTCTCAGGCAATCCTCTGAGCTATCCAGGCACGAGTCGAGACCCACACCCACAACTTCAGTTCTGTTAGCAGCTCTCGCCTATTTTCCAAACTTCACTGAAAGTCTCCTGCATACCTTGTTGGACTTGAACTCTGAGCAACAAAGGTTATTGCGGGAAAAATGGCTAATCCACAGTCTGGAGGTTTTTTCCACAGTGGTTTTTTCATTCCGTAGCGCGAAATTCATGGCGGATAAAATACCGTGTGCCACACCATTCTGGAAACAACCGCCAGGATTGTTTGTTCGCAACATCTTTTCCAGCAGTGCTAGTACAGAAGTGTATGAAGGGTAGCTTTCGCAAGGCGTGGAAAGTAGGACAGAAGTACTGTCAAAACTGAACCTGACTGGGTCGGTCGTACCTGGATAACAGTTTCTAGGTTCGTGTACCGTTGTGGAGTGAAAGATTTATTCATTTTTACCAAGCTATCAAAGTAACTGAAGCAGAAAAAGTGTGCGTTTTTGTAATTTTCGTAAAATCAGCCACAGATCATAACTAGTTCTACTATAGTTTAAGTAAACTAGGTTTTTAATTATAACGTGTTGTTTTAAGCATTGAAATGAATGTAGCCTATCACCCAGAAGAAGGCTTCCTGCAAAAATTAACGAAGAACCACGAGCAACATCGATTTCAGCAGACACTTCTGCGGCAGTTATACAACGGAACGTCTACCGCTACTGGGAATTATCTCACTCTTCGGCAACAACAGAGTTCTAAAGTGTCAGATGTTCAAATGTGTGTGAATTCTAAGGTACCAAACTGCTGAGGTCATCGGTCCTTAGACTTACACACCACTTAAACTAACTTATGCTAAGAACGACACACACACCCATGCCCGAGCGAAGACTCGAACCTCCGGCGAGAGGGACCGCGTAATCAGTGACATGGTGCCTCTAACCACGCGGCTCTACAGTGTCTATAGCCCACATAAATTCACGGAAAATATCCCCGGCACGTAAAGGGATGGGCGTAAGGGGAAGATTCCAGACTGTACAGTTCTGACTTTGTCACTGTGTAAGTAAAATAAAGAAAACACGACCAGAAGAATGACTTCTCTGCCAAGGCAGTGTCGATAAATGGCATAATCACTTGATTTGTTGGATGTGTTAGAAACATGAAAAGATAGGCTAATTTAGTGCATGAAATGTAGAACTTGGACACATCAAGACTGTGTTGGAGTAGGGCCAAAGGAGAAAAGTATTGTTGGAAGTACCTGGTAATAATTCTTTAATACTGAATTTCAAAGCCACCTTCTCTTTTAATCAAGGTGTATTGTAGAATGGACGCATCTAGATCGTATTACAGTAGGGCCAATAAGGAAAAAATCGTATTATGTTGAATGTATTCACGGGTTTTTTCAATCGAATTTCAACGTTATTTTTATTTTTCAATGCTGCTGTTCTTTCTACGTTTTCAGTTTAATTAGTATATTGCATTGTAAGAAATACTGCAACCTGTCACAAGTTTTTAAAAATGGTTTTATTGTAACATTACTAGTTTCGTTCAAAATGGCTCTGAGCACCATGGGACTTAACTTCTGAGGTCATCAGTCCCTTAGAACTTAGAACTACTTAAACCTAACTAACCTAAGTACATCACACACATCCATGCCCGAGGCAGGATTCGAAGCTGCGACCATAGCGGTCGCACTGTTCCAGACTTTAGCGCCTAGAACCGCTCGGCCACACCGGCCGGCACTAATTTCGTGATTGCATAGTTTTACACTCATATATGCTCTGTACAATCCATAGCGCACATGTAACTGTAGAACTATGCAATCACAAGAACTTTGTTATGTTTTATGAGGCAATTGGAAACTACTGAATCACAAAAACTTTGTTATATTTTAGGATGCAAATGAAAAACTTGCAAAGAAGTCAACGATGTCATCTGACGATGGGCTCAGGCCCGAAAGTAGTAACGCCACAACAAAATCATTTCAAAAAACTTGTGGCTGGTTGCAGTATTAGCTACAATGTAATTTACGAAAACAGCTGCGGTGTTCTCTAACCAAAATGGATAAAATAAGCAGTTAATGTATGTTTGTTTTGAATCACAATAAATGTGTTGGAACGAATACATATTTTCCTAATTTATCGCTCCTCAAATTCTTTGCTATTCGCCCAACGTTCTTAGTGGTCCAGTACAGGCGGTCACAAGCCACATGTCTCTGCTAGACAGTGACCTTTTGTGCGGTTGACACTAGTCGCAGAGGATTCAAATAAACCGGTTCGAACTATAGCTGGTATGTTTCAGCTCTGTTTTCCTGGTAGATTAAAACTGTGTGCCGGATCGGGACTCGAACCCGTAACCTCACCTTTCGCGGCAATGTTCTTACCGACTGAGCTATCCGCTCCCAACTCATGAGTCACGATCCGCCCTCACAGCTTCGCTTCTGAGAGTACCTCTCTCCCACCTTCCTAACTACCAGAAGTTCTGCATATTTTGCGGGACTAGGGCTCCGGGAATCGAATTTCGGGCCGGCTAACCGATTTAATCTCCCAGGAAGTTTTAAAACAGCCCACACACCACGAGGAGCGAGCTTTACACTCTGAAATTCATCGGTGGTATAATCTTTATCGATCTTATGATGACTTTACTAGACGGTAAACCACAGCACCAACTGAAAACTATCTAAAAGGGCTTTTCACGTTGTCTCGCAAGTCGTTCATGTAGTTTCCCCACGCTGCCCCTCGAAGCTTATTAGTAAATATGTATGAGTAGCTTTAACATATTTCTTCTACAATAAATTTTTCTCCGGAGTGTGTCCGCGACATTTCGGAAGGCGCGTTCCTTCCATCTTCGCGGATACGCTGCAAAGTGACGCGGCAAGGAACACAACAGTTTATTGCACTGACACACCGCGAGGACCCTCGTTGTCTATTATGTCATCCTGTAAATTTTATCTGTAACCAGTCGGCCAAGTTCTTGAGCTATCCGAGATTGTTAACTTTTTTTCTTTTTGTTTTCTTCGAGAAACATTTACTGGGAACTGCCAAGAAGAAACCTAATATTTGGTTCCCATACGTGGATGGTACTTTTGTTTTGTGGAGGCATGGCAGAGAGAAGCTAGGTCGTTTTCACAAGCATCAGAAGGGATTACTTCGACGATTTAGTTTGACATGGAGGACAAGGCAGGCAGAAGATTAAATTTTCTTGGTGTGCTAGTTTCCAAGAAAAGAGATGGTAGCTTAGGCCACACAGTTTATCAAACGCACTTACACCATTACCTATGCTAAGAGTCGAACCACCACCCATAACAAGCACATTGGTGGAGAGAACAAGGAACATCTGCGAGCCAGAGCTGCCTGACGTGGAATTGGAACGTATCACCAATGCATTCCTCAGGAATGCTTATTCATGCGCTGAGGTAAAAATGGTATTAAGACCGTCGAGCAAAAATCATAGAGACGACAAGCGCCTGTGAAATCGCAAGTTTTCCCGCCTTTCATTAAGGACGTTGCTGACCTCATAGGAAAAATCTTGGGAAAACGCTGTATTGCTTTAATCAAATGGTTCAAATGGCTCTGAGCACTATGGGACTCAACTTCTGAGGTCATTAGTCCCCTAGAACTTAGAACTAGTTACACCTAACTAACCTAAGGACATCACACACATCCATGCCCGAGGCAGGATTCGAACCTGCGACCGTAGCAGTCGCGCGGTTCCGGACTGAGCGCCTAGAACCGCTAGATGCTTTAATCCACAAAACCATTCGGAAGATAAGGGATCGCCTAAAATTGGCCAAGGATGCTCATAAACCGTTGGGAAAAGCAGAAATTTATAGTATTCCGTGTAGTTGAGGGGAGATATACGGTACAACTACAAAAAGAACGGGTAAAAAAACGACTGAAAGCGCACAAGGGCAATTGTAGAAAAGGGGGGAGGAGACTGACAAACAAGCGGTTTGCGGAACGTGCTTTGTAGTCAGGAGACCTCCACATTCATTTTGATAGGACCCAAGTACTGGCAGCCATAGGTGGATTCCATAAAAGGCTACACAGAAAGGCCACGGAGACTGTAAAACACCGCAGGAGTTTCAATAGGAACGGAGAGGGAGTGAAATTTGAATGACACTTGCAGCCCGGTGCCGAAGAATATGTGTACCAGTCTTCCACCAGTCTTCTATAGCAAAAACGGGCGACGGCAATGGACAACAGCCAATTACGCAGTATTCAAAGCATGTGACGTCACCCCACTGTGCGGGAGCACCCGTAAACGGAATTTTGCTGCAGTCAGTAGCGAGCCTGCCTGTGGAAGAAGCTATGATCCCCCTTGAAAATATCCTCCTCCTATGAAGACGAAACGTTGGGTTTAAATGTGAAATCAATTCGACTACTGGATAATAGCCCGAAACATCTTATTAACTGTGACGTTTCCGGCAGCGAAAGCTTAGTCTGATAATTACATTTTACAGTTTTTGCTTATGTCTTGCCACGTATCTTACGCTGACCTGTTTGCATTTGCAGCTGGGATGTTGTGTGACACTCGCGCGATTGCGTGCTTCATAAAAAAAGACGTAAGTGCGGCAGACGAAACTTCCTGCTTGTACTAGCAGCAGCTGCTGCAGCAGCAGCAGCGGCGCAGACTAAAGGCGTCCTTGGAGTCCCAAGGTGGTTCACGGACCTGCGGCCGCCCAAGCTCGAGCAAGGCGCCGTCACAGCCACCGCAAATTCCAGGGGACCCTCTAGCCCAGCGGTCGTCACACTTTTTTGCTCAGGAGCCAGTATGGACGGTGTGGGGCGTCACCTCGCGCCGGATGTATACCGATCTCACTATTAACTGGTAATCGATATAAATTAGTACGAGTCCTCAGTACATTAGCTATAGTAAGGGCACAGTAAATTGGCAACGGAGCCCCCCCCCCCCTCCCTGATGTGTTTCTTAAGTCAGCATCATTCGGAATTCGTGTCGACTGTTCTCTCTTGCAAGTTGCTGCCACCCTCAGCAAACCCAAAGTTGTGGTACTGTAATTGCCTGACGAGGTGTTCTTTTGTTGTCTGAGTGAATCATTGATTACTGACAGCAACTGGATTTACATTTAAATGCATTAGTGCCAACCGAAGTAAGTTTGTACCACTGTTTTCCATTTTTTCCAATACTTTACGCAAAGCAGCAGTTGCACACCACAGCAGGCATTGTAACATCTTACACCTGTACTTACTGAGTGCTAGGGAAGTGAAAATGTACACTAATTATGCCCTTTTGGAGTAAAATTTCAATTTTTATACTGGTAGAAAGTTACACGTCATTCAGGTTAATTTCAGATCAGTCTTAAAATTTTATTTTTCCTATACATAATGCCCAGGCCAAATTTAGATCTTCCAAAAGAAAAGTCAGGCGCTAATAAGAAGCAAAACAGAAGTTTTAATTCTGTATTGCAGGTTTACTCTGAAATAACAAGATATCTCTACCGACCTGGGACTCCTCAATTTCAATCACTACTATCACAACCTCTCTTCAGTCAATGCAATTAAAGAATAATCACAAGCCCAAGAGACTGCTGAAAGTTGAAAATACAATTAAAATACGAACTTCTAGTACACAGTAGTATCGAATGTCATTTTTCTTTTGACCACTGTGTCGTATCACAACGGAGGTAATTAATTTAATTTTCCTTGTCATAATCAAGTACCGTATTTGAAGATGACCATCTCTATAATACACTTCCATGTCAAAATTTACACCAGAGCACCTGGTCGGTGGGAGTCGCGCACGCCCGTCAGTTGACAGTACCGGAAGACAAACAGCAGAACATTACTTCTCTCACATCCCCTAGGTTTGCAATGGCCGCGTTACCTGTCTCTCTGCCCCTGAAGTAAGCGGTCAACTGTACTTAGCTCACGGCTGAATTCACCAAAGTCTATTAAAAATTATACAGTCGTAAAATATTACTGCCTCAGTAACTATATTTGTTTGTTACTGAGCAGGAAAACTACACTCTTTAAGGAGCTCTTAATGTTACATGACTTTATGTGATGGACTGTTATCAGCTAGATCAGTGGTTCCCAACATTTCTTACACCATTACCCCTGACTAATCAGACATTAGCTAGTACCGCCGCCATTACTCCCTCCCCTCCTGCCGTCTAATATCACCTCCCTCCTCCACCACATTATCACAAACTTTAGTACCTAACTAAACAGTAGAGTGAAAGGCTTTCCTTGGAACAAATGTCCCATGCGTTTAGATCCAACTACTATTTCGCGTTCAAAGACTGTTAATTCCGGTCGTGCGGCCACAATCGCCTCGGAAACCTATTCACACGAATCTCTTGAGTACAAATTACAGCTCCGGCATGGCACTGCCCTTTTATATCTTGTGTATGTTATACTACCGACATCTGTACGTGTATATCGCTATACCATGATTACTTGTCAGTTCTGTGTGTCCTGTGAAGACCCGTGAATACGAGTGACAGCATTGTGGTTGTAATGGAAATGCAAACAGGTGGCTGTCAGTGAGGATAACCACCATAAAAGGAACAGCTTAATATACGTAACATAACAGAAGCAAAAAATAAAATTAACAATCCCTTATAATTCAAGAACTTAGCTGGCTTGCTATGGATAAAATTTACGTGATGCCATAATAGACAATGAGGGTTTTCGCGGATTGTCGGTGCAATAAACCATTATCGTGTTTCTTACTTCGTCAATTTGCAGTCTTTCCGAAAAAGATGGAAGGACAGAACGGGCCCTCCGGAACGTCGCGGACACTCTGCAGAGAAAAATATATTGTAGAAGAAAATATGTTAAAGTCACTCATAAGTATTTACTAACAAGCGCTGGGGGCAATGTAAGGAATCTATAAGGGTTGAAAGAAAAGTATTCCCTCCAACCTCGTTAATTGGATTTGGATGGGAATATTTTAATAAATCAAACGCAAAAATAATCCTTACAATGTGATCTTTAATTACGAATATTCACTTTTCCACATAATCAACGGCCAATTGGATACATTTCTGGCAACGATGAACAAGTTTTCTGAAGCCGTCACGGAAGAAGTCGACTCTCTGTTTCCGCAACCACAGTCTCACAGTCCTCTCAACGTCTTCATCAGAAACATAATAATGTCCCCGCAGATGGTCTTTCATTATCGGGAACAGATGGAGGTCAGATGGTGCTAAATCTGGTCTATATGGAGCATGCCCTACGGTGGTGAGATTCAGTTTCTGAAGCTCTTCTGTGGTGGCACGTGAAGTGTGTGATTAGGCATTGTTATGCTGCAGGTAAACATTTCCTTTTCCTTTGGGATCCCTGTTAGCTGTCGTTTCAGAGTTCGCAGCGCTGTGATGTAACGCTCTGAATTTATTGTTGTTCCATGATCAAAGAAATCAACATGGATAACACCATCTGCGTCCCAGAACACTGAGGCCATGATTTTTCTAGCTGAGGACTGAGACTTGAATTTCTTTTTCCGGGGCGAGTCTTTGTGTCGATATTCCGTAAACTGACGATTCATCTCCTCGTCGTAATGGTGTACCCACGTTTCGTCTCCTGTCACAATTGATTGGAGAAACGCGAGAGGAATTCCTGGCAAATTGCAAGTCTGTGCGCTTTCATTTCAGGATTCAGCATCCGAGGTACCCATCGTGCACAGATCTTCCGATAGCCAAGCAAATCAATAATGCGACCCATTTCTTATGAAACGCCGATTGTGCTTCCAATTTCTCTCTGAGTGATACGACGATCGTCCTGAATCAAAATGGCTCTGAGCACTATGGGACTCAACTGCTGAGGTCATTAGTCCCCTAGAACTTAGAACTAGTTAAACCTAACAAACCTAAGGACATCACAAACATCCATGCCCGAGGCAGGATTCGAACCTGCGACCGTAGCGGTCTTGCGGTTCCAGACTGCAGCGCCTTTAACCGCACGGCTACTTCGGCCGGCCGTCCTGAATCAATCTGTCAACATATTGCTTGTGAAACTCGGTGGTTGCCGTCAAAGGACGTCCAACTCTTTGTTTGTCACGCAGGTCATGTGTTCCCGCCTCAGCATCTTTAAACTTACTCGCCCAACGACGCACAATACTCCCATCAACACAGTCACCATAAACTGCTTTCATTCTCTGATGAATCTCCTTTGGGGTGACACCTTCTGCTGTCAAGAATTCAATGACTGCACGTTGCTTAAATCGCATTGACAGACCGTCTGCGCAGGGTTCCATACTTAATACTGTAACAACACAACCGTTCAAGGCTAAGGCTTCCCGCCAACTGGAGCTGTAGAGAAGAGGGTACGGAACAAGCCAGTACCTGCCGCATACCAAAGCTGCTAATTGTTGAAGAGTTACGAAGGTGGAGGCATTAGTTCAGTCAACCCTCGTATATAAGCGATTTGAAAGACAACGTGCATAGACCTCTTAGAGTGTTTCCAGTCGAAGCTGTGGTTTACCGTCTAGTAAAGTGATCAGAAGTTTAATAAAAATTACGAAATAATTTAGACAAGATATGCATGGTGCGAAAAGGGGCAACTGACCCTGAACAACAAAAAGTGTGAGCTCCTCCACATGAGGACTTAAAATAATCTGTTAAATTTTGGTTACACGATGACTGATGCAAATTTAAAGCTGGAGATTAGATAAAATGCCTAGGGATGACAATTACTTACAACTTAAGCTGGAACCATCACGCAGATAATTTTGTGTGGAAGGCGAACCAAACACTTGTGCTTTATTGGCAGAACACTTAGAAGATGCAATAGAACTACAAAAGTGACTGCTTATACTACGCTTGTCCGTCCACTTCTGAGTATTACTATGCGGTATGTGATCCGCAGCAGGTGGGACTGACGGAGGACATCGAAAAAGTTCAAGAAGGGCAGCTCGTTTTGTATTATCGTGGAATAGAAGAGAGTGTCGCAGATATGATACGCGATCTGGAGTGGCAGTCATTAAGACAAAGGCGTTTTTCGTTGCAGCAGGATCTTTCCACAAAATTTCAGTCACTAACAATATCTTCCGAAAGTGAAATACGAATTTTTTTGGCTCCTACCTATAGACACATAGGGAGAAATAACAATCGTAGTAAAATAAGATAAATCAGAGCTCGGTCGGAAACATTTAGATGTTCATTTATCCCATATGCTATTCAAGGGTGGAAGGGTCGAAAAAATGTCTGAACGTGGGTCTGTGAAAACTCTGTCAGGCACTTGGATATAAACCGCAGAGAATCAATGTAGATGTAGATACATGAAGGTTGTAAAACCCGACTCTCATCAAACGTCCATTACTTTTGTATTTAATTTAATTTTATTTTATTTTCATTTTTTTCACTGTGAGGAATCTTTCAACAAAGAAATATTCATCAATTTTCCTGTGTAAAAGCAGAACATAGTATATCCGTACTCTTACTAAACATAATGTCTGTTGTTAAAAGTACTTAGGCTTCCACTACGTCCGGAGGAAGAGCACTGCAACACAGTCGAAAGGTAGGATATTTCAGAATTTTAAACTTTTATCTCTGTTCTGAGAAACTTTACTGCAATATAGCCGAAACATAAGATATTTTTATTGTTTTAGAGTTTTATCTGTGCCCTTATGAAGGCTGCAAAAACACGACCGAAACGTTGAAAACGTTAGTATTTTAGCATTTTATTTGCGCCTTGACGATGGGCTCTGCAAATCGTCCGAAAGGTCGGAAAATTTTAATATTTTGAAATTTTATCTACGTACTGAGGAAGACCGGAGTGTCGGCCGCGGTGGTCTAGCGGTTCTAGGCGCTCAGTCCGGAACCGCGCGACTGTTACGGTCGCAGGTTCGAATCCTGCCTCGGGCATGGATGTGTGTGATGTCCTTAGGTTAGTTAGGTTTCAGTAGTTCTAAGTTCTAGGGGAGTGATGACCACAGATATTAAGTCCCATAGTGCTCAGAGCCATTTGAACCATTTGAAGACCGCAGCAACACGGCTGAAATTTTTGGTATTTTACGGTGTTGACATGGTATACATTTCCTTGGGAAGATCGCAGCTACCCTCCTGGAACGTTAGATATTATAAAATTTCATGATTTTGAGAATTTTGTAGAACGACATCATAGTACACTCAGAAGGCTTTTAATGATATTGACAACGCCATTTCTATTGTCCTATATCGCTTATGCCTCTCTTATGGTACACGTAAAGTGGTTAGTCTTATGTTTTTGAGTTTGATAAATAACGTATTAAAACATTGATCTAGAAGTCTCCAGTGTTCGAAGGAACTGTTTACTGCCTGCTGGAATTAAGCACTATTCCATCTGTTTCACCGTTCCATGGCGTGGCGAAAGCGAACTACGAAAGAAACGTATGCGAGCCCTGAAAGAGCTGATGCTCATGAAGGTAGTGCTGTTAATTGCTTTGTGCTTGGCGTGTCCTTCCGTGCGGAGCGCAGAAGGGACGTTTCTGCCTCATCAGCTGATCGTTGCGGCCGACCTTGTACTCTGCTCGCAGCCAGCCTTGGCCGCAGATCTACAAGAGCGCACACACCGACATCGGGAACCTGTTGATCAGCTGCGGCTGTCACACTCCTACGTGCTACCGTGCGCACAGCTCCCAGCATTCACGCGCCTCAAAGGGTTAGAACGCGATGACCCACAAAGCGCTTAAACTAAACGTGTAGCATAGCTTTAGGCGCAATACAGACGTGGTCTATATGCAAGGCATGATGGAAATGGAGCTATTTTCCGTGACGTATTACGGTGGAACTGTTTTGCTACCTGGAAATGAGTCGTTACGTTGTGACAGGTTTCATCAAAATCAATCCGCGAAGTGGCAGTGGACGAGCCGTTTACTACAGACGTGGTTTTGCGCTCTACCAAAAAACGAGAGCGAGGAGTAACTCAAAGGAAACGATAGTTACACGTTCCATGCTTCATTTGGCCGGCGTTTTTATCGAAATGTTGTGGCAAGAATAAGTTTTAGGGATCTGTATGCAAGATTAGTTTAACATTACTGAACATATTATTTTTCAGTCCTACTCGTGCAACTACATTTAAAATTTAGGTTTTTTTCAGGCTACCAGTTTTTAAGTAAAAGCTCCCCTACCGAACAGAAGGATATGTCCAGAAGAAATGATTTTAGGTGACATTTAAATTTTGCTTTGTTACCTGTCAGCCATTTTATGTTCTTCGGCAAATGATCAAACATTTTTGTTGATGCGTATCGAACTCTTTTTTGAGCCACTGACAGTTTTATCAATAGGTGATAAAGGTCATTTTTCTTCTAGTGCTGTAAGTATGGGCATTAGAAGGCCTGACTTCTTCACAAGATGAAAGTGGGTGAACACCACATAATATTCTTATTGCTCTCTTTTTACGTAATCAATGCTTTCTTTCTAGGTGATGAGAAAGTATACACTCCACACGCACCTGCGTTCGTTCATTCAGCTTTTTTGAATATTTTTGTATGCCACTTTTCGTGAAGCTGTGCTGTTCTTTTAACTTCCGGTGGAGCGCAAGAACATGCCTGTGGTAAATTACTCGTCGGGCATTGCAATTCAATTGCTTTTTTTTCTACTTAAACATGTCACACCGTAACGACACATTATGAGGTCGAAAAACAGTAGATCACTAATATGGCATCACAAACGCGAGCAGCCCTGACCTTTTTTTCAGACTATGCATGTATCTAAGCAGAGTTTTTTTGCAGGCTTCTATCAAAATTAATGTATAATTAAAACCGGGGAATTGACAGACAAATTATTGTAACCATCAAATGATGAGAGAGAACATGCCTCTTGTGGAGGATTATTGCTCTTTATTAGCGTTTGAAATTAGATGGATTGTCCTCGCAGAAAATTACGCTGATGGATGAATTATCAAATTTCTGAAGCTACATGAGACGTAGAACTGTCATCTGTTCCACAGGAAAAACCGCACTCTTGTTCCTAAGCTCTGGTAACAGGTTCACTTCGGGTATTTCGTAAATACATAAAGCGGATAAAATTCATTTACTGCGTCTAAGAAATTCTGCCTGCACATCCTGTTCTTTTTGAAAAGAAAATGTGGTTAAAGAACTAACGGACACACGACAGTACCGGTGACTAATCACTGAAACGCAGTGAGTCGTCTATAAAATACCAGATAAGAAAACGAATCCTAAACTGGAGAACGGATGTTTTAAAGCCTAATTAGTTTCATGGTTACTGATCAAAGCCAGCTTATGTTACGAGGTGTCTGTGCTTTTGATCCAAATCGATACGTCGGTTAGCGAGTTTCAAATAAATGTCTTTACCTGCATTCTTTTACTCTGAGCCGAACATAATGCTGCGTTGATTGTATAGGAGGAGAGAACCTGGCTTCCGCCTTTAGCATATACTGCACTGCTAACTGCACCATTCAGCTGCGACTCACTCACAACTCGAAGCTTCAAATTGTCACTGAATCCACCAGCTTTTCTCGAAAAAATGTCTAACTGGTGTATCACTGGCAGAGAAATTCAAAGATTCAGGTTCGAATCCACATCCAGCAGACAATGTTAACTTACGACTTGTAATCAGATATCATGTAGTAAGAGTTCCAGTTTCCCTAATTGTCCTGTTCCCCGAAAAAGAACCATCCAAACAACTTTCCAGCAGAAATAAGGTTTCAATAAGAGGTGCTGTCAAAAAAGTACTTTTTTATTTTTGGATTAGATTTTCTGTAAAAGGTGGTGCATACGTCCCACAAGCTTGACGTGGAACATGCATGAGTTTTGTGATCACGTCTCCAAAAAGAGTCAACTTCAGCAGGAAGTAGTAACTGTTGCTGCTTTGTCATTATCATACCGGACAGTATACCAACCATCAGTTGTCGATTCAGGGCACTAAACTGCAGAGTAAATTTGTATAAATATACTACGAGGCCTGTTCAGAAAGTAAGCTCCGATTGATTGCCAAATTGAAACCACAGTGAACATCAGAAATGTTTTACTTGTAACAATTAGCTACACCTTTCAGCTACTTCTCTACGTAGTCGCCGTTCTGACTTAGACTTTTGTCATAGCGTTGTACCAACTTTTCAATAGCCTCATCATAGAAGGCAGCCGCCAGTGCTTTCCGCCAATTCTCCACGCTGGCCTACACCTCGTTGTCTGTGTCAAAATGTTGTCTTCAAAGACAGCGGTTCATGTGACCAGAGATGAAACTCAGGGGGAGACAATTGCGGACTGTATTGTGGGTAATCTCACATTTCCATTTGAAAACGATGCAGGAGCATCTTCATTGCCCCTGCAGAATGCGGCTGAGAATTGTCTTGAAGAAGAAACAGCACGACAGTTATGTAATGTTAGCTCCATAGCTTCAGGCGAAATTTCTCACCAGGCCCTCGTACTTGGCGGCAGACACTATTTTCTAGACATCTTTACACACTCACTGCGAGCTCAGAAATGAGAAGAGAGACGTGATGCTAACTGGGGTTATACTAGAGACACTACCCAACACATCTGTGCAAAGCTTTAGCGGATTTTCATAGTCGTTTCCATTTCGCGACCGATCGGAGCTTACTTTCTGAACGCCCCTCGTATTTGAGCACTGAAAAGTGGCCGGAACATCACTCTCAGGCTGTCTGGTAAGAGTTTTCATTGATACAGAAATAATAAAATAAAAATGCTTTTTTCTTTGTTTTCGACATCGTCAGCTAACTGACCATACCAGACCTGTACTATCTATGGTTTCTCGCAGAATTTTGCCATGTTTCCACTCGCTGCTTCACTACTTTGTGCACTACTCTGTGTCACATCTCCTCAATTATGGACGCTACCAAAGAAAACAATAGAATAATAAATACTATCTGAATATTCTGCCTTAAGCAAAATGGTTGCAGTTTCCACAATGTCAGAATTCTCACAAACGTATCCGCAATTAGGGGTGTTCCACTGCTTAAGAAATACAACAGTAGATGCTGAACTGTACTGAAATATCAGTTGCACTCCAGAAGACGGACACGAACGTGAACTTCAAACATGTTCCGTTAGGTAAAATAAAAATATGGTGCTGCAACATCACCGAAACATGTATGGGTGAAGAAAGAAAAACAACCAATTATGCTTTACTCAAAGCGGAATCTTCACAATATATTTATTGTCCAAGCAAACATGGATACTTATAGTTTAATTCCTAAGGAAAAAGGACCCCTAAATAAAGACTAGAATATTGCGAAAATAGTCGGCATGGTAACTGAAATTCGCTGATGTTTCAAAACAAAATTCCAACTCAGTGCGCTGAACCGGTGGCCACTTCGCTTTAGCGAACCCAGCTTATCAGACCAGCAAGCCTGACGGCAATCGAAATAATAACACTCTTACCTGTTAAGTAAACGCACTAAACTCTCGCTAATCCGGCCGTCAATAGTCAGGCCTCTCAGTAATCCGGTTCACATCCAGCCTCTAGTCGCTCTAGCGGAAATGACGCGTACAATAGTGAATTCTCGTGTGCGACGATGTTTTTAGTTAATTACAATGTTAAGCAGTGCTATACGTATTTGAAATTGTGGCTCTCTTTACGATTCAGTATCACGGCTTCTAAAAGGAAACATGTTATACTAGACCTCAAGCAGAAACTCGAAATTAGGCATAAGTTCAACTGAGGTTCTTAGCAGAAAGCCGTAGGTGCTGCGTAAAATGTTGGACGAGCAACTATTTATGACCAAACTTTAATAGACGAAGAGATAATCAAGAGCGTGCAGGAAAGTTATAACGAAAGTGACGAAGAAGAGGACAGAGGAGGAGAAAAAACGAAGGTATCTCACGCTGCTGATGCTGAAGCTACGGACATCTTCCTGGAGTACTTTATGCAACAATTAGAAACATGACGTACCGTTGCAATGAGTGTAAAGCCGTTGTGCGATAAAGCACGCTGCTGCCGCTTATCAACATTGCGACAATTAAAAAAATTGGGACGTGTTTTATATTGACTGTTGATACTGTTTATGTACAAACTCAAGGACTAAGTCTTCTATGAAAATCAATGTATCTATTGAATTAACCCTCGACCTGACGCGCTGTCTTTCGTAACGGGAGAGGGCGCGCGGCGTACTTTGTACACATGTAAAGAACAGCTGTCCTTATGTTACCAAAGTAAACATGTATGTGCAAAATGACAGTTTACTCTTAGTTTCATTCAACAACGATAGAATAAACGTACATTAAATGAACTAAAGGACTGTTTAATAACAAAATAAAATCTCGTTACATCACTCTGTTCCCGCGTACAAGTATGACCCCACAGTAATGACACAGCCTAAGCATTAACCAGTACATAACCCGTGCATGTCCATTCAGTGTCTTCTCTGTGTTTTAAGAATCACCAACTATGTTTTTTAACTTTCTGGTGACTTTTTTAACTGTCCTCCATGAACGTCTCCATGTCAGTCTATTTTTACCTCCATTTTCTCCCAGGGTCTGTTTTCAGTTCCCCTTTTTTTTCGCCTTATGTATGTAACATTTTATTCTTATTTTAAGTTGTTATGTCACTCGGCTGAAGAGCGGCGAATTGTGCCGCTGACAGCCCTCCCCTGCACATATGGGGCTGGGGAATGAAATCACAATAAAGAAAAAAAAAACAGTGCATTTGCGTCATATCCCAGACATTCGCTTATTCGATTATTAATTCTCTCGTAGACAAGTGCCTATTTATAGGATTCTGCTGCTAGCTCGTAATCTGCGTCATTTTCTTGCGTGGGAACAGCTTATGACTGTGTTAGCTGGAGCGATAATGAAGGAATAGGTATGGGCTCAGAATCGTAAAACAACAATGGAACGGAACAAGACAACTTGCGACTGGCAAACTTTATACGTAGGCTCGCCCGCTCGAGAGTTAAAGTATATCCTTATGTGTTTACACTAAATGTAAGACACTCTCAATAATCCGGCTCTTCTGCTAATATGTCACCCATATGTGCAAGTAATGGCCGGATTAACAACAGTCTAGTGTAATTTCTTCTTTCACAGCGATGATTTAGTTGAACAAGGACCTCGTGAAACTGACACAGAAACTGAATTTGTGGTAACATTCGTACACCTTAAGCCAGCAACCAGTACTCGTACCGCTACGCTACAAGGCGGGCGCGGCGCGGCGCCGGGTCGCACCTGTTCTGGCGGCTGTTGCGGTAGTACTGGAACTCGCTGTTGTAGCCGCGCGAGCCGGTCACCAGGTGGTCCCAGACGGCGGGGTCCAGCGTGTCGAACTCGTCGCGCCAGACGAGTATCTCCCGCGCGGCCGCCGCCGCCGCCGCCGCAGCCACCGCCGCCGCCAGCAGGAGCCGCCACATGTCTGAGCGCGAGCGCGGGCTGCCAGCATGCCGCACCCCGCCCCCACCTATATACCGCCGCCAGCCGCCGCCCGCCGCCCGTCGACCGCCTCACCAGCGCCACAGCTGCTGACGCCTCCCGGAAACAATGCCGCACCGCCGTCACCGCGCAACCCCCACAAACGGAAGGGAACATCCAGGACGCGCCAGTCGACAGCCGCTACGTTTACACTCTACATCTACATCCATACACCGCAAGCCACCTGACGGTGTGTGGCGGAGGGTACCTTGAGTACTTCTATCGGTTCTCCCTTCTATTCCAGTCTCGTATTGTTCGTGGAAAGAAGGATTGTCGGTATGCTTCTGTGTGGGCTCTAATCTCTCTGATTTTATTCTCACGGTCTCTTCGCGAGATATACGTAGGAGGGAGCAATATACTGCTTGGCTCTTCGGTGAAGGTATGTTCTCGAAACTTCAACAAAAGCCCGTGCCGAGCTACTGAGCGTCTCTCCTGCAGAATCTTCCACTGGAGTTTATCTATCATCTCCGCAACGGTTTCGCGATTACTAAATGATCCTGTAACGAAGCGCACTGCTCTCCGTTGGATCTTCTCTATATCTCTACTATCAACCCTATCTGGTACGGATCCCACACTGCTGAGCAGTATTCAAGCAGTGGGCGAACATGCGTACTGTAACCTACTTCCTTTGTTTTCGGATTGTATTTCCTTAGGATTCTTCCAATGAATCTCAGTCTGGCATCTGCTTTACCGACGATCGACTTTATATGATCATTCCATTTTAAATCACTCCTAATGCGTACTCCCAGATAATTTATGGAATTAATTGCTTCCAGTTGCTGACCTGCTATTTTGTAGCTAAATGATAAGCGATCTATCTTTCTATGTATTCGCAGCACATTACACTTGTCTACATTGAGATTCAGTTGCCATTCCCTGCACCATGCGTCAATTCGTTGCAGATCCTCCTGCATTTCAGTACAATTTTCCATTGTTACAACCTCTCGATACACCACAGCGTCATCTGCAAAAAGCCGCAGTGAACTTCCGATGTCATCCACAAGGTCATTTATGTATATTGTGAATAGCGACGGTCCTACGACACTCCCCTGCGGCACACCTGAAGTCACTCTTACTTCAGAAGACTTCTCTCCGTTGAGAACGACACTGAGGTGACACAAATCGATGCACAGTCATGTACACGTATACAGACGGCGGCAGTGTCGCGTTCAAAAGATGTGAACTGGCAGAGCATTGTCAGTGCTTTCATAAGCTCTCGGGTCATTGCCCGAAAAAGTTTCCGACCTGATTGTGGCCCCACGACGGGAATTAAAAGGCTTTGAATGCGGAATGTCTAGCTGGCACTAGACGCATGGACCATTCCACTTCGGAAATCGTTAGGGAATTCAGTATTTCGAGATCCACAGTGTCAAGACTGTGCCAGGAATACCAAATTTCAGGAATTATCTCTCACCACGTACAACGCTCTGGCCGACGGCCTTCAATTAACGACCGAGGGCTCAAAAAAATGGTTCAAATGGCTCTGAGCACTATGGGACTTAACTTCTGAGGTCATCAGTCCCCTAGAACTTAGAATTACATAAACCTAACTAACCTAAGGACATCACACACATCCATGCCCGAGGCACGATTCGAACCTGCGACAGCAGCAGTCGCGCGGTTCCAGACTGTAGCGCCTAGAATCGCTCGGCCACCACGGCCGGCTTAACGACCGAGGGCAGCTGCGTTTGAGTAGACTTGTCATTGCTAACAAAGAAGCCGCTAGTTAGCAACAGTATCAAAAATCTTCCGGAAATCTAGGAATGTGTCCCCTGTCGACAGCACTCGTTACTTCGTGCGAATAAAGAACCAATTGTGTTCCACAATAGCGATATTTTCTGAACGTGTACTGAGTACGTGTCAACAGATCGTTGTCTTCCATGTAATTCACACTGTTAAAAAACACTGATGTTGGTTTATAAGCCAGTGGATTACTTTTATTTCCTTTCTTTTGTACTAGCATGACCTTTATATCTTTCCATTCCAAAGGCACGGATTTGTCGCGTAGCGTGCGGTTGTATATGATTGTTAAATACGGAGGTGTTACATCAGCTTACTCCGAAAGAAACCAAACTGGTATGTAATCTGGACCGGAATACCTGCCATTATTACGTGACTTAAGTTGCTTCGCAACACCGAGCGTATCTACTTCTAAGTTATTCGTTTGAGCAGCGTCGGCCTGGAATCTCAATGAATGGAGTAGAATTGTCTTCAGTGATGAGTCCCGCTTCGAACTGTGGTCGCCCGCCATAAGGACCGACAACCAGGAATGACGGTCTTGAGTGCCGTAGAAATCAACGTATGACGTACGACGAACGTATCAGTTAGGACAGTCCGGTGAAATTAGGCATTCCAGAATGAGATTTTCACTCTGCATCGGAGTGTGCGCTGATATGAAACTTCCTGGCAGATTAAAACTGTGTGCCGGACCGAGACTCGAACTCGGAACCTTTGCCTTTCGCGGGCAAGTGCTCCAGGAAGTTTCATATCAGCGCACACTCCGCTGCAGAGTGAAAATCTCAATCTGGAAATGTCCCACAGGCTGTGGCAAAGCCATGTCTCCGCAATATCCGTTCTTTCAGCATTGCTAGTTCTGCAAGGTTCGCAGGAGAGCTTCTGTAAAGTTTGGAAGGTAGGAGACGAGGTATTGGCAGAAGTAAAGCTGTGAGGACGGGGCGTGGGTCGTGCTTGGGTAGCTCAGTTGGTAGAGCACTTGCCCGCGAAAGGCAAATGTACCGAGTTTGAGTCTCGGTCCGGCACACAGTTTTAATCTGCCAGGAAGATTCGAAATTAGGCATTAATGGGTAATGCCAGCAGACGACCGATCCGAGTGCCCCTGCTAACAGCACGATATCGCCTGCGGTGTCTCTCCTTCGCTCGTGACAAAATAGGTTGGATCAAAGACGACTGGAAAACAGTGGCCTGGGAAGATGAGTGCCGATTTCAGTTGGTAAGAGCTGATGGTAGGGTTAGAGTGCGTCGCTCACCCCACGAAGCTATGGATCCGAGTAGCTATCAAGGCACAGTTGAAGCCGGTGGTGGCTCCATAACGGTGTGGGCTGTGTTTATATGGAATGGACTGAGTCCTCTGGTCTGTTCGGCTACTTGCAGACAATTTTCAGCCATTCATGGAGTTGATGTTTCCAAACAACGACGAAATTTTTAAGCATGACAGTGCACCATGTCATGATTGATTTGAAGAACATTCTGGACTTTTCGAGAGAATGATCTGCCCACCCAGATCGCCCTACATGAATCCCATCGAACGTTTATGGGACATAGTCGAGAGATCAGTTGGTGCACAAAATCCTGCACCGGCAACACTTCCGCAATTACGGGCGGCTATAGAGGCAGTATAGCACAGTATTTCTACGGGACTTCCAACTTGTTGAGTCCATACCACGTCGAGGTGCTGCAAATTGAGGTCTGACACGGTATTAGGAGGTATCCCATGACTTTTGTCATCTCATTGTACGCTCACATGCTACACAACTTGCAGAAAGCGAAAATCGATTTGTCCTTACTGCCTACGGCAGAGCAATACTGACCAGGTGCCACTATTTTAATGGGCACTAACTGTTTGGGAACTAATTACACTCTAAGACAAAAAAACAACGCACCATTAAGGAATTATCCGGATAGGACGGAAACCGATGGGTTAATGTACAGACAAACAAATGATTACGTTTCAGAAAAATTGCATGATTTACTCAAGAGAAAGAGTTTCACAGATTGAACAAGTCAGTAACACGTTGGCTCAACTCTGGCCGTTAAGCAAGCTGCTACTCGGCTTTGCATTGATTGACAGAGTTGTTGAATGTCCTCCTGAGGGATATCGAGGCAAATTCTGTCCAGTTGTTACTTTACATTGTCAAAATTCCGAGATGGTTGAAGGGCTCCCCCCATAATGCTGTAAACGTTTTCAATGGGTGAGAGATCCGGCGACCGTCCTGGCCAAGATACGGTTTGGCATTCACGAAGACAAGCAGTAGGAACGTTTGCCGTTTGCTGGCGGGCGTTATCTTGCTGAACTATAAGCCCAAGATGGCTTGCCATGAAGGGCAACAAAATGGGGCTTAGAACGTAGTCGCGGTACCAGTGTGCTGTAAGGGTGCCGCGGATGACCACCAAAAGCGTCCTAGTATGACAACAAATGGCACTCTAGACATTCACTATTGGTTGCCGGGTTGTATGGTGGGCGACATTGAGGTTGGTATCCCAAAGCTGTCCGGGGCGTCTCCAAACACGTCTTCGGCCTAGAATCTCATTGAGTGGAGTAGAAGTGTCTTCAGTAATGAGTCCTGCTTCGAAATGAGCCCCGATGACCAGCGAAGACGTATCTGGAGGACAGGAAATCACGAATCAGGTCATAGAATTGAGACGATATTCTGCAGTCACACAATTTAATTAGAAGCCGCTTGTTAGCAACAGTATCAAAAATCTTCCGGAAACCTATGGAATGTGGAAACAACTTTAAGTCCCCTGTCGGCAGCACTCGTTACTTCGTGCGAATAAAGAACCAATTGTGTTCCACAATAGCGATATTTACTGAACCCGTGCTGAGTACGTGTCAACAGATCGTTGTCTTCCATATATTTCACACTGTTAAAAAACACTGATATTGCTCTATAAGTCAGTGGATTACTTTTATTTCCTTTCTTTTGTACTAGCGTGACCTGTGTATCTTTGCAGCTTAAAGGCACGGATTTCTCGTCCAGCGTGCGGTTGTATATGATTGTTAAATATGGAGATGTTACATCAGCTTACTCCGAAAGAAACCAAACTGGTATGTAATCTGGACCGGAATACCTGCCATTATTACGTGACTTAAGTTACTTCGGAACACCGAGCGTATCTACACTACTGGCCATTAATATTGCTACACCACGAAGATGTGCTACAGCTGCGAAATTTAACCGACAGGAAGAAGATGCTGTGATATGCAAATTATTAGCTTTTCAGAGCATTCACACAAGGTTGGCGCCGGTGGCGACACCTACAACGTGCTGACATGAGGAAAGTTTCCAACCGATTTCTCATACACAAACAGCAGTTGACCGGCGTTGCCTGGTGAAACGTCGTTGTGATGCCTCGTGTAAGGAGGAGAAATGCGAACCATCACGTTTCCGACTTCGATAAAGGTCGGATTGTAGCCTATCGCGATTGCGGTTTATCATGCTGCCCACGTTGGTCGAGATCCAATGACTGTTAGCAGAATATAGAATCGGTGGGTTCAGGAGGGTAATACGGAACGCCGTACTGGATCCCAACGGCCTCGTATCACTAGCAGTCGAGATGACAGGCATCTTATGCGAATGGCTGTAACGAACGGATCGTGTAGCCACGTCTCGATCCCTTAGTCAACAGATGGGGACGTTTGCAAGACAACAACCATCTGCACGAACAGTTCGACGACGTTTGCAGCAGCATGGACTATCAGCTCGGACACCATGGCTGCGGTTACCCTTGACGCTGCGTCACAGACTCCTAGCGCCTGCGATGGTGTACTCAACGAGGAACCTGGTTGCACGAATGGTAAAACGTCATTTTTTCGGATGAATCCAGGTTCTGTTTACAGCAACGTGATGGTCGCATCCGTGTTTGGCTTCATCGCGGTGAACGCACATTGGAAGCGTGTATTCGTCATCGCCATACTGGCGTATCACCCGGCGTGATGGAATCGTGTGCCATTGGTTACACGTCTCGATCACCTCTTGTTCGCATTGACGGCACTTTGGACAGTGGACGTTACATTTCAGATGTGTTATTACCCGTGGTTCTACCCTTCATTCGATCCCTGCGAAACCCTACATTTCAGCAGAATAATGCACGACCGAATGTTGCAGGTCCTGTACGGGCCTTTCTGGAACCAGAAAATTTTCGACTGCTGTCCTGGCCAGCACATTCTCCAGATGTCTCACCAATTGAAAACGTCTGGTCAATGGTGGCCGAGCAACTGGCTCGTCACAATACGCCAGTCATTACTCTTGTTGAACTGTGGTATCGTGTTGAAGCTGCATGGGCAGCTGTACCTGCACACGCCATCCAAGCTCTGTTTGACTCAATGCCCATGCCAGAGGTGGTTGTTCTGGGTGCTGATTTCTCAGTATCTATGCACCCAAGTTGCATGAAAATGTAATCACATGTCAGTTCTAGTATAACATATTTGTCCAATGAATACCCGTTTATCATCTGCATTTCTTCTTGGTGTAGCAATTTTAATGACCAGTAGTGTACTTCTAAGTTATTCGTATTAGCAGCGTCGGCCTGAAATCTCTTTGAATGGAGTAGAATTGTCTTCAGTGATGAGTCGCACTTCGAACTGTGCTCCGATGACCAACGAAGACGTGTCTGGAGACGCCCCGGACAGCAGGGATACCAACCCAATGACGCCCGCCATAAGACCAGGCAACCAGGAGTGACGGTCGGTCTTTAGTGCCATTTCTTTTCTTACCGCGACGCCTTTGGTGATCATCCGCGGCGCCCTTACAGCACAACAGTTCGTCGACTACCTTCTACGCCCCGTTTTGTTGCCTTTCGTGGCAAGCCATCTTGGGCTTATAGTTCAGCAAGATAAAGTACTCCTGCAAAGGGCAGAAGTGTCTACTGCATCTCTTCGTGCCTGACAAACCACACCTTGGCCATCACGGTCGCCGGATCTCTCTCCCATTTGAGAAAGTTTAGAGTGTTATGGGCAGGGCCATTTAGCCATCTGGGTATTTTGATGTTCTAATGCACCAACTGAACAGAATTTGGCACGATATCCCTCAGGAGAACAATCAACAACTCTATCAATCAATCCAAAGGTGAATAACTTCTTGATTAAGGGCCAGAAATGGACCAAGGCGTTACTGACTTGCTCAATTTGTGAAGCTTTTTCTCCTGAATCATCATCCAATTTTTCTGAAATTAATCATTTGTTTGTGTGTATATATACATCACATCTACCGATTTTCATCCTAATCGGATAATTTCTTCAAAGTGTGTCTTTTCGAGTGCAACAAATGCTAATGTTGTTCACAGCTAGCTTCCTATTGTCCGTCCTGCTTATTCCCTCCTCAGTAGTACTATCGATTATACGCGCCTGTTCAAATTCGTGCTTGCAGATCAAATGGTTCAAATGGCTCTAAGCAATATGGGACTTGACATCTAAGGTCATCAGTCCCCTAGACTTAGAACTACTTAAGCCCAACTAACCTAAGGACATCACACACATCCATGCCCGAGGCAGGATTCGAACCTGCGACCGCAGGAGCCGCGTGTCAGAGCGCAGAAAGAATGTTAGTAATATAAGTTTTCTATACCTTTCTCCGTCACTTACGTCACATCAACTAAAATTAACCCTTCTAATTAATAAGGAACGCATAGGAATGAAAGATATGCCTCCCAGAGCTAGTAATTACACATGCCGTGTTTATGTATTAGGTCTGAATTGATTTGGCTTGTAAGATCAGATATCGGTTTTCCGGGCCTGCGTTGTTTCAGTGGCTAAATAAAGGCAAACGTACTTTCGTAGCATTTGTAGATTTAGAGACAGATTTCCACAATGTTGATTCGAATACAGTCCGTGAAATTTAGTCTTAAGAGTCGAAGGACGTGAGAGGGAGTAGTGTTTTAGAAGAGATTTTGACAAGATTGTAGTCTATCCGCACCGTCATTCAATCTGTACATTGAGGAAGCAATAAAAGAAATCAAACAAAAATTTGGAAAGGTTGTTGAAGTTCAGGGAGAAGATATAAAAGTCATAGGTTTCTAAAGCGGCGAAGGACTTGGAAGAGCAGTTTAACGGAGTAATGGTTCTAATAAGGATAGCGAAATGTAGTCAAATTAAATCAGGCTATGCTCAGACGACTAGAATAGGAAATGAGACCTATAAACTATTTGGGCAGCAAAACAACTGATGAGAGCACAATAAGAGAGGATATGAACTGCAGACTGGAAATAGCAAGAAACACATTTCTGAAAAAGAGAAAATTGTTAATACTAAACATAAATTCTAATTTTATAATTTTTTTCTGGTAGTATCTGACTGTAGCCTTATATAGAAGTGAAATGTGGATGATAAACAGCTGTTGTGAGAAGAACATAATAGAAGCATTTGAATACAGAAGAAGGATGAAGGTTAGATGAGTACACCAAATAATTAATACACAGATACTGAATCGAACTGAAGAAAAACTAAAATCTCAGGGGTAACTTGACCAAAAGAAGAGATTGGTTCATAGGACACCTTCTCAGACTTCAAGGAATGGTTAGTTTCATAAGGGAAGGAAGTGTGTGTTGGGCAAAAGGGGATGAAAATTGTAGGCGGAGACCAAGGTTTCAGTGTTGTAAGTGGCTTCTAACGGACAAAGGTTGCGGTTGGTATGCAAAGGTTAAGAGGCTTGCGGGGGACTCTTGTCTCAAAACGACTTCTGACTGCAGATCACAATAACAGAATGATGTCTGTAAATCACCTGCTCCAGTATCGGGAAGATTCAAACTACAGTTGCCGAAAGTGACGTAATGATAGTGTGGCATGTGACGTCATAGATGTGCAGACAGAACATAAAATTGACAATATTTAGTTTTCTTCTACAACATTTTTTGAGCGTAGCTTGTGGTGAGAGTTTGATTTATATCGTAGCCCGAGTTTTGTTCAGCACGGAATATTGTGTGTTCGTGAAGCCAATGAATGTGATGTCATAAAAGTAACTCAAATTCTTGTTATTGCATATATTGGATTTTTATAAGTGGGTACTGTCCACCATGTCGATGGCGTCATGGATCAAAGAAGACTAGTGTAACTGGTAGGTTCAAAATTTCCCCGTATTCTCAATCATGAGGATACCAATGCTTCTTTTAATTGCTTTTAATTAAGAGAGAATATTGTTTTCTTGTGGATGTCAGTGAAGTTTCGGGGAGAGGTAGATTGCTAATGCAAAATATCTTAAAAAATTTTAGTCACGCCAATTAATGCGCGCGAAAGAATTTTATTACATTCTCCCAGATCATGCGTTTTGTAGAAAAACAGCGAATTGCTGCTGTAGTATTGGTGCAGTCTAACATTTTAAACACCCGCAATGAGTAAAAAACTTCTGAAACAACATAAATTCGCTCGTATTCATATACACAGAATCAGCGAATGTTTTGTCACCAGCTATTGGTTGTGTGGGAGAGCCCTTACTACTACAAGAGAGGTTGGACGTCGTAGTGCGAGCGGCATCTGTTACGTTTTTACAGATACAATGAAAAAGAAACATTTCTTTGATATAAATCGTTTTATTGTTCCTCAATGTATTCACATTTAAACTTTATTCATTTTTGTGTTGGCATGAAAAAATTCTAGAAAATATTTTTTCCACTGTGATACTTCAACAACATGGTTCTGGAACGATACAACAGCTCGTTGAAGTATTAGAAATCGCTCTCCACATAGAATCAGCCGTTTGACGTGCTGTGCCTCAGCTGGCGTTGTCGTGATGAAGAATGTTGTCACGAAAATGGTTCAAATGGCTCTGAGCACTATGGGACTCAACTGCTGAGATCATCAGTCCCCTAGAACTTAGAACTAGTTAAACCTAACTAACCTAAGGACATCACAAACATCCATGCCCGAGGCAGGATTCGAACCTGCGACCGTAGCGGTCTTGCGGTTCCAGACTGCAGCGCCTTTAACCGCACGGCCACTTCGGCCGGCTGTTGTCACGTTTTCGGTTATTTTTCCCAATTTTATCGATAAATTGTGGCAAACAAATTGTTGTACACCATTCAGTATTAACAGTTCTCCGAAGCCTAAAGTAGTGTTCGCGATATTTCCAGAGTAATTAAAGCAACAATCTATCTTTTCTTGGAAGAGCTCCGCGAACGAAACACTTTTCTAAGTTTCGGTTCATTTTGGAACATCTAAACAACTGGCTGGTGCACAGTTTCCGCTCTGTACGAATATCTCGCAATTTCGTCTCATGGCACTATATTGTATACGGATACTGCATTTACTCAATCGAATTTTCTAAACATTTATTTACGACAGTTGATATGAGCCTCTGTGTGAGTTTCGGTCGAATTGCGGGGAATCGATCGGAAATAGATGTTTTTTGTAGCTAAATTTTCATGTAACGGCAAATGTAATGCAGTCTGCCATGAGTCTGCGCAGGCCTATATCTCACAGTAAGTCATACAAAGATCCTCTTCGATCATGCTGGTACAACATCGATTTTTCTTGCACAACACCAGTCCTTCCTGAATATAAGCCAGTAGGCTTTCACGACCAGTATTAGTTCGAATCAAATCACTTTGGGCATCACACTATGTCATTATAAAATACTAAAACAACAAAAATGCCAAAGTTTCGATCGACTTTGCAGCGGTCCTCTTCAGGACAACTAATTGCAGTCAGGCGAAACGTCTTTATTTTTGTTGTTTTAGTGTTTTACACTCCTGGAAATGGAAAAAAGAACACATTGACACCGGTGTGTCAGACCCACCATACTTGCTCCGGACACTGCGAGAGGGCTGTACAAGCAATGATCACACGCACGGCACAGCGGACACACCAGGAACCGCGGTGTTGGCCGTCGAATGGCGCTAGCTGCGCAGCATTTGTGCACCGCCGCCGTTAGTGTCAGCCTGTTTGCCGTGGCATACGGGGCTCCATCGCAGTCTTTAACACTGGTAGCATGCCGCGACAGCGTCGACGTGAACCGTATGTGCAGTTGACGGACTTTGAGCGAGGGCGTATAGTGGGCATGCGGGAGCCCGGGTGGACGTACCGCCGAATTGCTCAACACGTGGGGCGTGAGGTCTCCACAGTACATCGATGTTGTCGCCAGTGGTCGGCGGAAGGTGCACGTGCCCGTCGACCTGGGATCGGACCGCAGCGACGCACGGATGCACGCCAAGACCGTAGGATCCTAGTCAGTGCCGTAGGGGACCGCACCGCCACTTCCCAGCAAATTAGGGACACTGTTGCTCCTGGGGTATCGGCGAGGACCATTCGCAACCGTCTCCATGAAGCTGGGCTACGGTCCCGCACACCGTTAGGCCGGCTTCCGCTCACGCCCCAACATCGTGCAGCCCGCCTCCAGTGGTGTCGCGACAGGCGTGAATGGAGGGACGAATGGAGACGTGTCGTCTTCAGCGATGAGAGTCGCTTCTGCCTTGGTGCCAATGATGGTCGTATGCGTGTTTGGCGCCGTGCAGGTGAGCGCCACAATCAGGACTGCATACGACCGAGGCACACAGGGCCAACACCCGGCATCATGGTGTGGGGAGCGATCTCCTACACTGGCCGTACACCACTGGTGATCGTCGAGGGGACACTGAATAGTGCACGGTACATCCAAACCGTCATCGAACCCATCGTTCTACCATTCCTAGACCGGCAAGGGAACTTGCTGTTCCAACAGGACAATGCACGTCCGCATGTATCCCGTGCCACCCAACGTGCTCTAGAAGGTGTACGTCAACTACCCTGACCAGCAAGATCTCCGGATCTGTCCCCCATTGAGCATGTTTGGGACTGGATGAAGCGTCGTCTCGCGCGGTCTGCACGTCCAGCACGAACGCTGGTCCAACTGAGGCGCCAGGTGGAAATGGCATGGCAAGCCGTTCCACAGGACTACATCCAGCATCTCTACGATCGTCTCCATGGGAGAATAGCAGCCTGCATTGCTGCGAAAGGTGGATATACACTGTACTAGTGCCGACATTGTGCATGCTCTGTTGCCTGTGTCTATGTGCCTGTGGTTCTGTCAGTGTGATCATGTGATGTATCTGACCCCAGGAATGTGTCAATGAAGTTTCCCCTTCCTGGGACAATGAATTCACCGTGTTCTTATTTCAATTTCCAGGAGTGTATAATGATGTGGCCCAATACCCAAAATGATTTTATTCTACCTTCTAGAAATTCATCGCTTACGGTAGCATGAGCATGACGAAATGCTGCAAAGGATTTGTAAATAGTTTTTTTTTTTGTGAAGATGGGCGATCACTAAAAGATGTTGTTGAGTTAGGTCTTGCCGAAGCTCGTAAAAAATAAACCCATGGAAAACTTCACGTGAAATTATCTTTTCTTCAGAACACTGTTTTCTGACTGCTCATTGTAAACAGAACACTTGGCCAATTTCTGAACTGCAGGTGTTTAAACAAAAAAAAGAAAAAAGATTGGCCTAGTGCAAGTAGGACTCGCGCACTGAAGGTTCCGTACCAACTTAGTTATGCATATAGATAGTTCATCCATTACGAGAATCGTGAATCCTGTCGATGTTTGCCTGTTATCGATATAGATACTTAACAAGTGGACAGACAGACATTCGGGTAACAAACGACAAAAAACTTTTTTTTTCATGGGATTTATTTACACATTAAATGTTTTCGGATTTTTTCCTTTACTTGTACTGTGAAATCTTACTTCTTGCCAAGTTTCATGATTCTAGGTCGATGGGTACTACCATACAGTTTTTGATGAATAAGTTTGCGAGTATCAAAATGTATGACGTAAACGGCCCTGTCTTTCAACTGCACTGACTTAGAAGTTTAAACTTTTTGCACCGCCAAGGTACTACAGACCTTAGTATGTGATACAAAGCTCAACTTGATACACCTTCCGGCAACTGAGAAAAATGGATCTTAACAAACAGACACACACGGACAACAAATGAAAAAAAAATGCTTTTCTGCTAATATAATTAGAAATTCATAATTTTCAGGTTTTTCCTTTATTTGTACTGTAAATTCTCGCTTATTCCCAAGTTTCGGATGAGTGAGTTCGCGAGTACCAAAATGTATGACATTAACGGCCGTGTCTTTTGAGTGCATTGACTTCACACCGCCAAGGAACCGTAGACAGCAGATGACAGAAATTTCAACTTAATACCTCTACAGACAGACAGTCGGACAAAAAAGTGATCTTACAAGAGTTCCGGTCTCACCGATTGACGCACGGTAACCTAAAAATGACAAATTTTCAAAGAATGGTAGCCTCAGATCTGAATAGAGCTATCTAGTGATGGAAGCTTGAAAGTAGAGTCACGTATACAAATTAGAAGCACCTCTTCACTTAAATAAGGAAAATGGTGTAACTTCCTGGTAAGTCCATGATTCCACACAAAATCACATCGTCCACCAACCAACACTTTAAACAAGTAACAAATTACAGACAAATCACTATTCAAATACTGTAGTGTTTACACGGGGCGAAGACCGATTGTGTAAGTAGACAATCAGACTCTATATGGCAGTGTTTACGTCACGAACCAGAAGAGGCGTTGGGAAATCGATTTAGGGAAATCTGGATTCAGTAGCCCATGTAAGTGTTGTGTGCGTCAGTTCCTGAACACAAACAGTTGTTCACACGACTAATTCCAGGCACTTACAGGGTTTTGACGAGGAAACTCCTCGGTCATTTGTAAAGTGTAAGTACTGAACGGCGGCCACCGACTAGTGCTGCTCGCCTCTGTGAGCGACAGCGCAGGGTTCCCAGATTCCTGGAGACAATGGCTCGGTCTTTGCTTAATACAGCTAAGGCACAGCTGAACAACCGGCGGCCGGCTGGCCGGATCCGGTCTGCGATTGCTTTCAATTTGTCTCGCGGGAAGAATTCGCAAAGTTACTATTACTTTTTGTCGACTGGGTCTGCTTGTCTCATTATCATATTTTGTTTTTCTATTCTTTCTCGTATTAGCGCTAAAAAATAATTCCTTCCATTATGAACTTATTAGATCACTGGAGCTGTTGAAATTGAAGGTAATTTAAGAATTACCTGCATCAACTTGTTTTCATAGCCGTTTATTTTTGCGTAGTCACGTTTTAAGATGCCTGGTATTATTATATATGTTAATTGAAGGTGGAGGGGGATAAAGGAAAAGAAAAGGATATATGAATGCAGCTGCATTGGAACATGACGCGGAATCAGCGCTGACGAGTGAAAATGTGTGGTAGACTGGAATTCGAACCCGAGATCTCCTGCTTACCGGGTAGTTGCGCTAACCACTGCGCCACCCGAGTCGTAATATTTATGGCAACCGCGCGGACAATTTCGGTACGCCCCAAGGCCGACCCACATTCCCACCGAGGGCCACCTATCCGCAGTCTCTGTCCATTTCGTCCATGCTCGCTACACTGAGATTCCCGCCGGAGGTCGGACGTATTTGTGCATCCGTAGTGAACAAGTGGCTGCATTGCCCATCTAGGGGAATCAATTATGTGAATGCGCTGTGTCTGTCCGACGATGATGATGATGATGTTTGGTTTGTGGGGCGCTCAACAAAGCGTTCGTCAGCGCCCATACAAATTCCCAATCTGTACAGAGTCTAATCTCGCCACTTTCACGAATGATGATGGAATGATGAGGACAACACCAAGACCCAGTCCCCGGGCAGGTAAAAATCCCCAACCCGGCCGGGAATCGAACCCGGGACCCCAAGATCCTGAGGTAGCAATGCTAGCCACTAGACCACAAGCTGCGGACATGTCTGTTCGAAAGAACAGACACCACGCATTCATATAACCATCTTGAGATATTTATATTTGTTTACGTGTCATGAAAATAGTTTCTTTACTAATGGCCTTGCAGAAGTTTGCAACGAAGTTTTGAAAGACTACTATTGTATAACGTGGTAAGTGAAAATAAGACTCTCATGACGCGTATAAGCCTCTGTAGATCGAGTGAACATAAAATGAAAGAACTGTCAAAAGCGCTTGTATTGAGGCACAATTTGTTATCGTTGCGTGTCGCGAAAGGGGTGCTATTCATATCGGCGAGTTAAGCCACAAATATTAATGTCGCGATCGATATAGTTTCGACATTATAGGCTAAGAGCGTTGCTGCCGCGTCACGTGACAAAGTGGCCCTCGAGCTTAAGTATGTGAATTAGGCCCGCGGGTCACCAGAGGTTATCCATGCCTAGGATGAAGTGTGATTGGCCTGGCGCGACTAGGCGTTTGTCAAAGGCTAACGTTTTCCACGTGATGGAGGATGTTTCCTAATTCCCTTTGGGTAACATGCTCTTGAAAGTGGCAGGGAGCAGCACTTTACAGCAGTATTATGAGCGTTGAAAGGATATGGCCAATCGAAACGCCCACTTTCTACTCTGGAAACCGATTGGCTGAAACATCAGCAAGTTAAAATAGTTTCGTTGAGCAGTTTGGAACTCGCGAGATGGAGTCGGCCGGCAGCACCTCTGGGTGCAGGAGGCAAATTTTTAACCCCCTGCTGCAGAGCTGGTGACTTTGGGGGTGTATTTCTGAAGTCGATAATCAGATACCAATAAAGTAGTTGTCGGAAGTTTAAAAAATGTTCAGAAGTGCGCTCCGGTAAGCGTGAGGGCGTACCACCGGCTTAATCAATACCCGTTTTCGAGGCGGCTGTTGTTTAGGGAGCGCACACAGACTCTGTGAGAAGACGCCGCCTAGCAACTGTGGAGCAATTAGACAGTTGCGAGTCTTGGCTGAATAGGCACAGGGCATTGATCAGTGGTGTACAAGAAGTGACTATTTTAAGCCTGGTCGTAGGTCAAAGGGATGCTGCAGTCCTTGATAGCGCGTATGTAGCGGCCCATATAAATTATTCAGATCTGCCAACGACATTTCGGAGGAAGTCTATGGAGCGATACGTCGCGTGATTTGTCTCGCCCACCGCACGGCGCTAGAAGTTCGTAGCCACTTGCGCGCACGCTAGTGTGCCTTCAACGGACGCTGCAGCAACCCAGGGGGCAGGACGTGTAGGAACGTTCTATATTACTGCAGAATATACGAGATGGTTGAAGTGAAACTAGTCCAAAAAGTACTTCTGGTATTTCCTGAATATAACTCCTTTGTAGACCAGCTGAATTGCCTGATGCTCCTTTCACCATAAACGCCGCAGCAGAACACAGTTCAAATGCGATCTCGGCACATGTTCGTGGTTTGGTACGGAGAGGTTAGAGGATAAAGGCACTAACTGTCAAAAATGGCTCTGAGCACTATGGGACTTAACATCTGTGGTCATCAGTCCCCTAGAACTTAGAACTACTTAAACCTAACTAACCTAAGGTCATCACACACATCCATGCCCGAGGCAGGATTCGAACCTGCGACCGTAGCAGTCGCGCGGTTCCGGACTGAGCGCCTAGAACCGCTAGACCACCGCGGCCGGCTCACTAACTGTCCTAGCCTCCAAGATGGACCGATCTCTCTTTTTGTGAATGTTATCTGCAGGGCAGTTAGGTGGCCCAAGTGTGCTCAAACAGGCCACAAACACTGGAAAAGCACAGCATAACATACGAATCACTGTTGTTGCCACAGAGCTGCTACGTATGAGTCATATGAATGACGTGGCGAAGTGATATGAAATGGAACGAGTGTGTGAGGATTGCGGTAGAGAAGGCGAATGATCGACTTCGGTTTACTGGGAGAATTTTAGGAAAGGAGACTGCATACAGGACATTAGCGCCACATACTCTTGAGCACTGCGAGTGTTTGAGATACGCACCAGGTCGGGTTAAAAGAGGACATCGAAGCACATCAGAGGCGAGCTGCTAGATTTGTTACGGTAGGTTCAAACAACACGCAAGTGTTACGGAGATGCTTCAGGAGCTTTAATGGGGACCCCTGGAAGCGAAGGCGACAGTCTTTTCGAGGAAAACTAGATGTAGATGTAATATAATAAATTGCGCACAGCGCTTGAACGACTTCGGCGGCGGTCACACAAATTAAATGTATGCTGTTTAATGACTGAAAATTGAAGTAATACTCTATGTATGTATTTTAATGATTACGACGAATATTAGGAAGAGGTGGCATTTCAAAGGCAGCATCCAACATTAGAAGACTTCTCCCTATTTATTTAGCAATAGATGATTTTCTTAGTCATCAAGTCCCACCTGACTAGTATTCATAAATATCATTTATGGGTGATAGGTGCAACTCCTGATGTCCAGAACTGTGACACATAGAAGGAAGATCAGTGTCAAAATGAACGAAGAAAAATAACTATATCTTTGAAGGTCACTATTTTCTATGACTCATATCCATTGTCTCTGCAAAACGCACGTCTTAACGCAAACAAACGTGGCAGGATGTGGATGTGGATGTGGATGTGGATAGTTCCCTGAACTACCGCATCACAAGTTCGTTGCTGCCCGCACATAAATGTCTTTTCCTAGTTGCTCACCGCCGTAACGAACTTTCGTTTCTGGCAATTGTCTGAGTAACTGACTGTCCGACTCACCATCGCCCAGCCCAAACCGCTAAGGTTAGAAACTTGAAATTTGAAGAAGGTGTGCATCTTATACTGTAGGTGCCGTTTAATAAGGTATTTTTCGAAATTCCAACTCTAAGAGTTTAAAATAGGGGATCAAGGATTTTTTAAAAAATGCCGCTATTAAGGCCATTTTGAAGCTAGGCCTACGAAAATTGGTATTTGGTTTCTCGGTCAGAAACAAAGAAATACGTGATTCAGTATTTTTGGAAATTTAACCCTATGGGGGTTAAACAGACACTGAAAGTTTTTTTAAAAAAATATATCATTATTAAAGAACTACTAAAGCTACATCTATGAACATTGATATTTGACTTCTCGGTTACAAATAAAAGCCGGCCGGAGTGGCCGAGCGGTTAAAGGCGCTACAGTCTGGAACCGCACGATCGCTACGGTCGCAGGTTCGAATCCTGCCTCGGGCATGGATGTGTGTGATGTCCTTAGGTTAGGTTTAAGTAGTTCTAAGTTCTAGTCGACTTATGACCACAGCAGTTGAGTCCCATAGTGCTCAGAGCCATTTTTTTACAAATAAAAAAAAATACGTGTTTCAGTGATTTGGAGATTGAACTGCTAAGGGGTTGAGATTTTTTTATGAAAATATTTTATTGCGAAAGCGCTTATAAAGCCAAATCTTTGAAAATTAGGTCTGGCTTCTCGGCTAGAGATGGAAAATACGTGGTTCACTGTTCTTAGAAATTCACCCCCTAAGAGTGTGAAATAGGGTCAGACTAACACACTGACTCATCATCGTCCAGACCAAACAGCTAAGGAAAAAACCCGAAGTTTGGAAGGTTTGGATCTTATACTGTAGGCAGCGTTTAAGAAGAGATTGTCCGAAATTCTGCTCCTAAAGCGGTTAAATAGGAGGTGAAAGGCTTTTGGAAAGTATCTCGCTATTAAGGGAAGTTTGAAGCTAGAACTACGAAAATTGGTATTTGGTTTCTCAGTCATAAAATAACAAATACATGTTTCAGCATTTTTGGAAATTCTGTCACTAAGGGAATAAAACAGTGACTCAAAGTTTTTTTTAAATAAATAATTATCAAAGGACTACTAATGGATTTTAAGGCTACATCTGTGATAATTGGTATTTGACTTCTCGGTATGAAATTTGAAAGAAAAAAAATAGGCGTGTTTCAGTATTTCTGGAAATTCAACCTAGTAGGCGTGTGCAAGAGGGGGCGAAAATTTTTAAGATAATATTTCGTTAGGCCTACATTTAAAAAAAAATAATGCTAAATTTATGAAAATTGTTATTTCACTTCTTGGTTAGATATAAATAAATATTTGTTAGGAGATAATAGTTGCTATGGAAATATCTCCACAAGAACGCAAAAGGCATGATTAAAAAAAACTTTGGACTCCAGCTACCAGAATCGCTTTTTGGTCAGTAGTATATTTGGAAAAGACCATGCTTATATGACCTAAAATAGCGTGGAAAACTTAGAAGGTATTGCTGATTGTGAACAACATAAAAATTCGATTAATTAAAAACAAATAAAATCTCTGCAGGCCGTACAGTTTACTCGAGCGAAGCCAATACGAGCACTAGTGGCGAAATAGTATGTGCTGCATGGTCAGCATAAGATATGAGATGCTCTGTAAAATGTCCTTCCTGCCGTTTTAGGACACTTTTCCGCAGTCTTAAACTCTCCCACGGCCTACACGAAGCATTAAAATTCTTGTTAAGGTCTGGAAACGAGGTCACAAGGAAGCCAGTCAAAATAAAAGGAATAGCTGAAGAACGCAGAAAGAACGCCGACAAGAGTTCTCGGAATCTTGCAACGACCTGGTAAAGGAGCACATCTGGTGCAGAAGACCGGATCTCGGGAAGAGCCACTACACCCGTACCATAAAGCAGCTCGACGTATTCAGTGCGAGCAGTGAAACTAATTTCATGTAGCGAAAACCGTACAGTAACTAACAGTTCACTGGAAGTCGGTGTTAACGAATAACTGGTACTTGATTGCATATTAATGACTCTTATAAATGGCTGATAGTATTGGTTTACCCTATTTTCAATTAAATTTTAATGGTGCTATTTCTGGTGCTAAGGTTCAGTCACAATTCCTGCTTTCCAGAGGTTGTGCAAGATAGTTAGCTTGCAGACAAAGAGGTAAGCCATAACCAGTTGGAATCAGCACCTCGGATTTACTGCTGAAGTTCTGGTAACGGTGTGGTTCTTAGGCAGATTTCCCATCCTTATGTGGGTGCACTGTTTCCCATTTCCAGCTCAGAAATGGAAACATACAAAATTGGGCAACACACAGAACAGTGTTAACTCGAAATGCGTACAGATGACGTACTTAATAGTAAGGGAGCGAGACGGCGCAGTGGTTAAGATTCTGACGGATCATCTGTAGCTTCCGTCGAGTTTAACTTTTTTATTCATTACCATTACTTTTGTATGACATTACTGCTGAGGGATCAACGGCCTACCGGTACGGGGGAATTTCATGTATGCTCATATGCGTGAAAAATGTTTCAGAGTATTGTTATTTGCTCAAGCTACGCTGCGCTTGATCCGACCGGTGGACCTACAGTAGCCGGCCATTAGCAGCGATTTCCTCGACACAGATACGACAATTGGACAACTACCAAAGAGCGCACACCTACGGTCTCTGAAGAACGAAATATGATATAATACTGCTATATCTCATCCTTGTATGAAGTCTTGTACTGTAAAACGAATACATGTCTGTACCGAGATAAAACTGCTTAATGCGTTACTTGACTGGAATTTTATTGATTAAAGATGCCAGAGACCAACGACTCAATATTGTATGAAATCGGGATCACACACTGAGGTGACGAAGGTCATCAGATACCTCCTTTCGCCCGACGTAGTTCAGCAGCTCGACGTTATATGGACTCAACAAGAAGTGTTGAGCCACGCTGCCCCTACAGCCGTCCATAGTTGCGAAGGTGATGCCCGAGCAGGATTTTTTGCACAAATAGACGTCTCGATTATTCCCCATAAATGTTCAATGGGATCCATGTCGGACGATTTGGGTGGCTAAATCATTCGCTCGAAATGTCCGAAATCTTCTTCAAATGAATCGCGAACAGTTGTGGACCGATGACATGGCCCGTTGTGATCCATAAAAAATCCTTCGTTGTTTGAGAACATTAACTCCATGAATGGCTGAAAATTGTCTCCACTAGTCGAACCCAGTCCATTCCATGTAAACACAGCCCACATCATTATTGAGTCACCACCAGCTTCAACAGTGCCTCGATAACAACTTGGGTCCATAGCTTCATGCGGTCTGAGCCACACTTGAACCCCACCATCAGCTCTTACTAACTGAAATCGGGACTCATCTTCCCAGGCCGTGGATTTCCAGTCGTCTAGGGTCCAACCGATATGGTCACGAATCCAAGAGAGACGCTTCAGGCGATGTCCTGCTGTTAGCAAAGGCAGTCGCGTCGGTCGTTCGCTGCCATAGCCCATTAACACCAAATTTCACCACACTGTCGTAACGGATACGTTCGTCATACGTCCCTCAATGGTTTCTGCTGTTATTTCGTGCAGAGCTGCTTCTCTGTTGGCACTGACAACTCTACACAAACGGTACTGCTGTAGATCGTTAAGTGACGGCCTCTGCGACTGCGTCCTCCGCGGTGAGAGATAATGCCTGAAATTTGGTATTCTCGATACACTCTTTACACTGTGGGTCCCGGAATCCTGAATTCCCTAACAATTTCCGAAATGAACTGTCCAATGCGTCTAGCTCCAACTACCATTCCGCACTGAAAGCATGTTAATTCCCGTCGGATACCATCTCACATGAATCACCTGTGTACAAATGAGAGCTTGGGCAACGTACAGCCCTTTCATACCTTGTGTACGCGATACTACCGCTATCTGTGTATGTGCATATCGCTATCCCATAACTCAGTGTATACGAGTACATGTTTGAGTTACTTGTGATTAGTTGTGTGAACGTTACTGACGCGGATTTATCAATGAGTTACCTAGATTGAAGTTTAATTTACGGGGGTTTATTTTTATTTGAGTGTAAGAATATTTACGTGACGGACTATTTATTCCTTGGGAAATATATAAGTTCCGTGAGACATGTTATTTAGGCAATTGCGGTAGTCCCCATTTCTCTTTATCACGATATTACGAAGTCAGGTAACAAACATGTCAGGGCTTATTACCTATCAGTGAATTGGTTATCAGGGGTACGATTTAGACCCTTTAGTGTCGTATCTGACCAGAGTCGATGACAGGAACTTAGCGCATCCAGGTAGCTGTACGCCGTTGGTGGGTTCTACATTAATCACCTGAATAATATAGGGCAACACGTCAGAAAATTGGCCAAGAGATACAGGGCTGTTGTGGAGGAATGCAGTTTAGAAAGCCATCAGGACCTGCAGGTTCATGTTCGCTGGGTTCCCGAAAAACTTCATGAAAATATGACGATCTTTCCTTAGAAAAAGATACGGCTGGTTGCCCCTTCTACTCCAGTGTAACTGAGCAAGTTCTCTGGCTCTAACGAGCTGACGAAGTTTTAACTGCTTTTTCTTCTCAGATCCCGCTGGTGCTGATGTGTCACTAAGCGGAGATGGTAGTGGAAATACTGGTTTAGATCCTTGAGTGTGAGACAACGCCAGGCAAAAGTCATAAATAGGCGGAGAGACTCGTTATTGTTTGATTTCCTGATTGCTGAGCAATCAGTGGATACAGCTACATTTGTTTAATATACTGAGGACCCAAAGAAACCGGTACACCTGCCTAATATCGTCTAGGGCCTCCGCGCGCACGCAGAAGTGCCGCAATACGACGTGGCATGGACTCGACTATGTCTGAAGTAGTGCTGGAGGGAACTGACACCATGAATCCTATAGGGCTGTCCATAAGTCCGCAAGAGTACGAGGGGGTGGAGATCTCTTCTGAACAGTACGTTGCAAGGCATCCCAGTTATTAACAATAAAGTTCACGTCTGCGGAGTTTGGTTGCCAGTGGATGTGTTTAAACTCAGAAGCGTGTTCCTGGAGCCACAGTGTAGCAATTCTAGACGTGTAGGGTGTCGCATTGTCCTGCTGGAATTATCCAAGTCAGTCGGAATGCACAATGGACATGAATGGATGCAGGTGATCAGACAGGATGGTTATGTATGTGTCACATGTCAGAGTCGTATCTAGACATATCAGGGATCCTATATCACTCCAACTGCAAGCGCCTCACACCATTACAGAGCCTCCACCAACTTGAACAGTCCCCTCCTGAAATGAAGGTGCCATGGATTGGTGAGGTTATCTCCATACCCACACACGTCCAACCGCTCGATACATTTTGAAACGAGACTGGTCCGACCAGGCAACATGTTTCCAGTCATGAACAGTCCAATGTCAGTATTGACGGGTACAAGCGAGGCATAAAGCTTTGTGTCGTGCAGTCGTCAAAGGCTCCGAAAGCCGATATCGATGATGTTTCGTTGAATAGTTCGCACGCTGACACTTGTTGATGGCGCAGCATTGAGATCTGCAACAATTAACGGAAAGGTTGCACTTCTGTCACGTTGAATGAGTCTCTTTAGTCGTCGTTAGTCCCATTCTTGCAGGATCTTTTTCCGGCCTCAGCCATGTCGGAGGTTTGATGTTTTACCGGATTCCTGACACTCACAGTACACTCGTGAAATGGTCGTGCGGGAAAATTCCGATTTCATCGCTACCTCGGAGATGCTGTGTCCCATGGCTCGTGCGCCGACTATAATACTACGTTCAAACTCAAATGTTGATAACCTTCCATTATAGTAGCAGTAACCGATCTAACAACTGCGGCAGCCGCTTGTTGTCTTATACAGGCGTTGCCGGCCGCAGCGCCTTATTCTGCCCGTTTACATATGTCTATATTTTAATATTCATGCCTATATCAGTCTCCTTGGCGCTTCAGTGTATATAGGAGTATGCGTACGGAACGATTTAATACGCACGACTCCATACAACTAATCATGGAAAACGAAGACGTCAGACTAGAGATTTATTGGAAGTGTCTTTAAGAACTGTAGTCTCCCCACCCCCCACAAAATCCTCGTTCGGCCGATACCTGAGTACTGCTCCTCAGTCTGTGATCCTTACCAGGCAGGACTGACAGAAGAGACATGAAATATACAAAGAAGAGCAAGCCATTTCCTCGCAGGCAAGTGCGAAAGAGGTACGAAGTTCCTCAGTCGACACCAGTGGCAGAGGCGTTGTGCATTACAGTGTAGTTTACTGTTAAAATGCTTACATTCTACAAGAGACACTAATCATTTTCTTCCTCCTTCATCAGTCTCGCGAAAAGTGCTTGGAGGTAAAATTATAGATACTCGAGCTTACACGAAGACTTACCAACAGTCGCTCATCCAGCGCACGATTCGCAAATGGATTAGAAAAGGGAGCAAGTGTCTGTGGTACACCAAATACCTTGCGATGTACGTAGATGTAATATCATTCTCTTATGATTGCGTTTCTTCCCCACTTAGCAAGTAAATAGTAGTCACGGCTGCAACAACTATTAAGATTCGCCTGAATCACTTCTTACGAATGGCGGAGAAAATGCACAAAACGAGAAACTGCCGACTTCTTCCTCGGAAACTCTCCAACTGAGTCACGTGTTTCTCTAACGAACTCGACGCTGACGGGTCACTAAACTACAACCTTCCTTTCGGTAACAGCTGTTGTTTGGACAAAGCAAGCCTGAAAAATATCAGTAACTCGGGAGATGGTCAAAGGAAAACTGTTTCACAATCTCAAAAAAAGTACAACGGCTCCCGGATTAGATGACGCAACCTCGTAGTCAACCAGAACCGACAGCTGTGATGCGAATGACGCAAGGCCTTTGTTAACGGAGGCGGGGTGGTCCGAAGCAGAAGCGGAAGAAGCACTGCACAGAGCGCCGCACACTTTCCCAACTAGGTGCGAACGCGCGTGCCATGCCCTTAAAAGATTGTTTATGTTTCGAGGATTAAGCGCTTATACAAAAATAAGCTACCGCGCCTGCGTCATTTTCTCGTTAGCTCAACAGACTCGCCGCCTGTAGAATAATATAGATGTAATAACAAACTAACCATCTGATTAGACTGTAAAAAAGTGCGGGCCAGATATATTACGTTATGTCCTGGATGAAAAGTAAACTACGCATAGCCTTCATTTGTACAGAGCGGAAATTGCACGGTCACTTAAAATTTATCGACCTGAGTCTTCTTCAAGTAACAGGTACCGTGCTCGTAATACATGTGTCCCGCAACAGTTATGGTAACCACAGCCTTTCAGTATTCAGGGTCAGGTTCAAAAATGGTTCAAATAGCTCTGAGCACTATGGGACTTAACTGCTGTGGCCAACAGTCCCCTAGAACTTAGAACTACTTAAACCTAACTAACCTAAGGACATCACACACATCCATGCCCGAGGCAGGATTCGAACCTGCGACCGTAGCAGTCGCGTGGTTCCAGGCTGTAGCGCCTAGAACCGCTCGGCCACTCCGGCCGGCTCAGGGTCAGGACAAAGCAATATTGGTCTCTCACAATATGACGTTGTTGTTCAGTTACGTCGGCGGACAAATACAATTTACAAAATTTTCCGCTGGATCTACTTGGTATAAGTTACTGTGAATACGCCATTGCTAATAACTCTAACGAAGCTACTTTAGTAACAATATCTGTCAATTGCAGCTGAACAAATAGTTTATGAAATTACTTCTGTTTTTTGACGAATTCTTCCATCACTTCTTGGTAGAACAATTTCATTTTAAGGATAAAAAGCAAACAAATTTAATATTTTTATTTTCTGTAACGTAGAAGAAAGGCTGATGTGAGTAAATTACAGTGTAAAAAGTGGTCATAGTACAAGACAAACATCTCACTACAAACATTAGACAGGCTCTAACTGCTAATACGTAATACACGTAGACAAAAGATTATTATTCTTGTATATTGTACTAGCAACGCACAACTTGTTATATTTCATGCAGGATGATAGTACCCTGATGACAGCGAACTATGCAAGAGTATGTAATCACAGTATACAGAATGAATAGGGACTTAACAGTGCAGAACCAATACACACAATATTAAATTACGCAGATGATCCAAAATGTTATGATAACCTGTTAAACAGCTCATTGGTCCACCTTTGAAACGCAATAAAACAGCAGTTCTGCGTGGCATGGATTCAAGCCGTTGGTAGGTTTCCGGAAGTACGTGGCACCAGATGTCTACAGCAGGTTACTCACTTCTCCTAAATTACGGCTCGGTGTGTGTGGCGGCGGGTAAATATTCAAATAGTCGGATGCTTCGCTTAATCTGTTATGAAAAGGACACTTAAATTGTTCGTGCTTCACACCTACCTCCGCCGTGGACAGGAGACTGAAATCTATTTTTGCGGTCAACCAGAAAGCGATAGAGAACGCACTGACCATAATTTTCAGTCTGCAAGTCCTCTTTACTCTTTGTGCTCACTGAAAGAAAATGTTTCTACTTGCTATTAACTCAGCGGGCTCAGGAACTATGGCTATAAGTAAAAGGTTTTGAGTTTTTAACTGTTTGATGTATTCTGTAAAAGGTCACACACACACAATATATAAAAACATTCCCCAATGATAATAATATCCCTATCGGAAACAGCAGTAGATAATAGTTCAGACGCCACCTCTATGAGAAGTTGCAAGTAAAATAGTCAATCGCTCTAACTTTTAATCACCAAAAGTTAACTACGCGCCTTAAAAGTAGAAAATAATCTTACACTTGCCATATCTTGGTGCGAGGTGTCTCTCCCCACTGCCTCTTTGGCTGTATTTATACTGCATAGAGACGCAGCAGACAGCCAAACAGAACATCTGCTATCAACCGCTCTCGGCACAGGTTGAAAAAAATTGTTCAAATGGCTCTGAGCACTATGGGACTTAACAGCTGAGGTCATCAGTCCCCTAGAACTTAGAACTACTTAAACCTAACTAACCTAAGGACACCACGCACATCCATGCCCGAGGCAGGATTCGAACCTGCGACCGTAGCGGTCGCGCGGTTTCAGACTGAAGCGCCTAGAACCGCTCGGCCACCCCGGCCGGCTAGGCACAGGTAACAGCATCTAAATAGCCCCTTGATCGGACACGTATTAAATGATAGATCTGTCGTTTTATGATTTAGAATATTCTTAATTTCTATATAAATGAAGTTAAGTTTGTTTTAGTCACTAAGAAAGTTTTAGCAAAATTGCTTTTAAACTGTGCTGGCTAGAAATTTCAGAAAGGAACCGACAGTAGAACATAATCTGTGTCGAGTGCTGTAATTAGAACTTTCTATTACAAATACAAATTATACTTAATCTATTATGGATAAGGACGTTTACGTTCCACATTTGGTTTTTGGTAATAACTTGAAAAATAGTAGAGGTAACTTATTGGTGTCACATACTTAACGCTTCTTCATGGAACAGACTATATACGAATTTTCAGCTTTCTGAGTCTAATAGTTACCGCCTTCATTTTTTCGCAAAAACGCCAGTTTTGACCAAATTATTGCTGTGATCAGTATGAGACTTGTAGCTTTTGACTGTGACATACATTTGCGTGCTCTGCACAGTTTTTAGCTTTATAGTCTTGTTATTCAGTGACACTTATTCTTTCTTAAGATCGTACATTTTGTCGTTCACTTGATAAGTCGTAGACCTTAAAATGTTAAAATTAATATACTGAAGCATACACCGACGAAGTCTAGAAAGGTTATTTTAGTTTTTAATTTCACTCTTAGATTATGGTGCAATACTTTTTATGCTAAGCACAAGCGCGTTATGATGACGTGGCGCTGGTGATGGTGAACTGGGGTAAGCCCCGGCACACTCGCTCGCCTCTGTACCTCTTAACAATGATACAGCTATTACTTCGCCCGAGGTAGTTTGTGGCTGCGGAGTTGGCGCCAGGTAGCATTCCAGTTGTGTTCTATCAGGTTCGGATCAGGCGAATTTAATGGCCATGGTGCGTAGTACGTTTCGGGCAACCTCGATGACGGTATCCTCGGACGCTACCATCGACTTCGTGTAGCAAGGAATGTGGTTCATTTGACCAGCCCACACGTATCCATTGATCCAATGTTCATTCTCTAAGGTCCTGTGCCCACTGCAGTTGTAATTGATGACGTCGTTGCTGTGGAGCATCACGCTCAGCAAAGTGTGCTAAACGGTGTGCTCTGAAAGACTCGTGGGTGCACCGGTGCCGTATTCTGTCGTCAGAACGGTCACAGATCGCCGTCTACCCTGCTTTTCAGAGTCGGCAAGCCGTCGACCTCCACGTTCTGTGATAAACGTCCAGCACCTCGTCGCTTGTTCGTGCCTTCACCGTCCTTCAGCCACTTTCCTTGGACGCTCACGAGAGTAGCAGGCGAACAGTAGAGCAGCTTCGGTTTCCAAGATAGTTCGTTTCCAAGCGCTCGGCCATAACATCTTGCCTTTGTCAAACTCGCTTATGTCACTGGATTTACTCACATGTGGTCGCTAAAATGATTCCACATTCCTCTCTGCTCCATTTACATATTTTATGTCGTGAAGCCATCATAGAACTCTATCTCTAATCAGTACGTAGATAATACTGCAACAACTGTCAAAAACAGAAGATGTTTCGAGAATGCATTATCCCACTATTAAGTTCTCAAAATTAATATGCCTTTCGGGAATACGTAATAAGCTATAATTTATTGGAAATGTTCAGAGCTAACAAAAGTAATAATTACGTCGTTTATATTTAATAACAATATGAAAATCTCAATTAAATTTAGTGAATAGAACTGTGAAGATACTTCACTCAAATGGAATGAAGAAGTAAATGTTCATGGATTCGAACCGACTTGGAGCCTGTTTCGCATCTGTGTACTCACGAAAATTCTGGCTTAGTAGCAGTTTATGCCTCTTGTTCTCTTTTCTCTGTTACAATGTCTACACTTTCTTAACCCCTTAAAGCAGGGTGTCGCCAATTCGCATCATAACAGTGTGACTCGAATGAATAAGTGCCGGTAGGTGCAAATTCTACTCGAAGCTACCAACACTTCTGATATGTGCTGTCGTGTCCTGAGTGTTTTGGGAACTTCTAGAGCGACATAATTTTTGATTTTTTTCTCCATGAAGAAATTTACCCAGGTATTAAGGGGTTAAGACACATTTCTATAACCTGTATACACAGATGAGCCAGCACGTGGTGCTGTTGTGGGTACGTGACGCGCTAAGGAAAATATGTAGCCAGTGCGGAGATTGTTATCTACCAGTTGACGAAAGCGTGTGATTCACAGGATGACAACTCTATGAAATAAAATCGTCATAACTTCTGACCGGTTTGCGTTAGGACGTTCAGACTGCAAAAAAATGTTCAAATGTGTGTGAAATCTTATGGGACTTAACTGCTAAGGTCATCAGTCCCTAAGCTTACACACTACTTAACCTAAATTATCCTAAGGACAAACACACACACCCATGCCCGAGGGAGGACTCGAACCTCCGCCGGGATCAGCCGCACAGTCCATGACTGCACCGCCTCAGACCGCTCGGCTAATCCTGCGCGGCGTTCAGACTGCATGGTTTGCCGCAGGACATGATGGGAATCAGTATGCGCATGTTGGTTTGGTTTAGTGACGAAGCCCACTTCCATTTGGATGGGTTCGACTATAAGCAAAATTGGCGCATTTGGGGGACTAGAGTCCGCATTTCGCGATCGAGAAGTCTCTTCGGCCTGAACGGGTGACTGTGTGGTGTGCAATGTCCAGTCACGGAGTAACCGGTGCGATATACCTTGATGGCACGGTGACTACCGAATGGTAACTGATGGTTCTGGTAGATAATTTCATTCCCATTATCCAAAGTGAGGCTGATTTTGACTAGATGTGGTTCATGCAAGACGGAGCTCGACCCCATCGAAGCGGTGAAGTGTTTCATGTCCTGGAGGAGCACTTTCGGGACCGTATTGTGTTTCTGGGGTACCCAGGGAGCCTCGATTGGCCGCCATATTCTCCGGAAATGAACACATGCGACTCCTTTTTGTGGGGGTATATTACAGACAAGGTGGACAGCAACAACCCCAAAACCATTGCTTATCTATAATAGAAAAATAGAGTGCAATCTTATATTATAGGCAACCCTTTACCCATGACGCGCAGTCGCGATTCTCGCATCCCAAAAAGTTGAGTCATACACTAAACGTAAAAGTCAAACCAAATGCAAACAGATGTAAATTGCGGCCAGCAGTGATAGGAGTGCCCCCTATGCAGAGAATTCTTTTTTTTTTTTTACTTTTGGTGTATAACTATTATTATAAATTCACATAACTGATTAAAAGATTCACGGTGAAATCGATTTTTTGTAGTGATACTGTATAACCCGTATACAAACGATGACTGGAATGAATAGAAACTTGGCATCTAGGTTTATTATTTGCTTTACTACAATGGAGAATGTGGTTTATTCAATGTATTATTGTATTTTTTTCTTGTACTTCGTATTTTATTTTTTAAATATCTTTTACATTGTCGCTCTCTTTTTAAAGAAGAAAAACAAACTCTGTACACAGGGGGTACTGTTATCACTAATGGCCGCAATTTTCATCCGTTTAGAGCACAGTTATGACGTTTCTTATATTATACACTTTCTTGGGAAGCAAGCATGACGACTGCGTGGGGTAAGGGGCTACTTATATTTGGAGGTTGCACTCTATAGCACGCATTTGCTATCACAGAGATAAAATATTCTGTAAATGTTTCCAACAATATTATTTTAACAATTTACTGTAGTTTTTTATCATGTTGTTGTTTGTTGTTGTGGTCTTCAGTCCTGAGACTGGTTTGATGCAACTCTCCATGCTACTCTATCCTGTGCAAGCTTCTTCATCTCCCAGTACCTACTGCAACCTACATCCTTCTGAATCTGCTTAGTGTATTCATCTCTTGGTCTCCCCCTACGATTTTTACCCTTCACGCTGCCCTCCAATACTAAATTGGTGATCCCTTGATGCCTCAGAACATGTCCTACCAACCGATCCCTTCTTCTGGTCAAGTTGTGCCACAAACTCCTCTTCTCCCCAATCCTATTCAGTACCTCCTCATTAGTTATGTGTTCTACCCATCTAATCTTCAGCATTCTTCTGTAGCACCACATTTCGAAAGCTTCTATTCTCTTCTTGTCCAAACTATTTACCGTCCATGTTTCACTTCCATACATGGCTACACTCCATACAAATACTTTCAGAAATGACTTCCTGACACTTAAATCTATACTAGATGTTAACAAATTTCTCTTCTTCAGAAACGCTTTCCTTGCCATTGCCAGTCTACATTTTATATCCTCTCTACTTCGACCATCATCAGTTATTTTGCTCCGCAAATAGCAAAACTCCTTTACTACTTTAAGTGTCTCATTTCCTAATCTAATACCCTCAATATCACCCGACTTAATTCGACTACATTCCATTATCCTCGTTTTGCTTTTGTTGATGTTCATTTTATATCCTCCCTTCAAGACACCATCCATTCCGTTCAACTGCTCTTCCAAGTCCTTTGCTGTCTCTGACAGAATTACAATGTCATCGGCGAACCTCAAAGTTTTTATTTCTTCTCCATGGATTTTAATACCTACTCCGAATTTTTCTTTTGTTTCCTTTACTGCTTGCTCAATATACAGATTGAATAACATCGGGGAGAGGCTACAACCCTGTCTTACTCCCTTCCCAACCACTGCTTCCCTTTCATGTCCCTTTACTCTTATAACTGCCATCTGGTTTCTGTACAAATTGTAAATAGCCTTTCGCTCCCTGTATTTTACCCCTGCCACCTTTAGAATTTGAAAGAGAGTATTCCAGTCAATATTGTCAAAAGCTTTCTCTAAGTCTACAAATGCTAGAAACGTAGGTTTGCCTTTCCTTAATCTTTCTTCTAAGATAAGTCGTAAGGTCAGTATTGCCTCACGTGTTCCAGTATTTCTACGGAATCCGAACTGATCTTCCCCGAGGTCGGCTTCTACTAGTTTTTCCATTCGTCTGTAAAGAATTGGTGTTAGTATTTTGCAGCTGTGGCTTATTAAACTGATTGTTCGGTAATTATCACATCTGACAACACCTGCTTTCTTTGGGATTGGAATTATTATATTCTTCTTGAAGTCTGAGGGTATTTCGCCTGTTTCATACATCTTGCTCACCAGATGGTAGAGTTTTGTCAGGGCTGGCTCTCCCAAGGCCGTCAGTAGTTCCAATGGAATGTTGTCTACTCCGGGGGCCTTGTTTCGACTCAGGTCTTTCAGTGCTCTGTCAAACTCTTCACGCAGTATCGTATCTCCCATTTCATCTTCATCTACATCCTCTTCCATTTCCATAATATTGTCCTCAAGTACATCGCCCTTGTATAGACCCTCTATATACTCCTTCCACCTTTCTGCTTTCCCTTCTTTGCTTGGAACTGGGTTGCCATCTGAGCTCTTGATGTTCATACAAGTGGTTCTCTTATCTCCAAAGGTCTCTTTAATTTTCCTGTAGGCAGTATCTATCTTACCACTAGTGAGATAAGCCTCTACATCCTTACATTTGTCCTCTAGCCATCCCTGTTTAGCCATTTTGCACTTCCTGTCGATCTCATTTTTGAAACGTTTGTATTCCTTTTTGCCTGCTTCATTTACTGCATTTTTATATTTTCTCCTTTCATCAATTAAATTCAATATTTCTTCTGTTACCCAAGGATTTCTACTAGCCCTCGTCTTTTTACCTACTTGATCCTCTGCTGCCTTCACTACTTCATCCCTCAGAGCTACCCATTCTTCTTCTACTGTATTTCTTTCCCCCATTCCTGTCAATTGTTCCCTTATGCTCTCCCTGAAACTCTCTACAACCTCTGGTTCTTTCAGTTTATCCAGGTCCCATCTCCTTAAATTCCCACCTTTTTGCAGTTTCTTCAGTTTTAATCTACAGGTCATAACCAATAGATTGTGGTCAGAGTCCACATCTGCCCCTGGAAATGTCTTACGATTTAAAACCTGGTTCGTAAATCTCTGTCTTACCATTATATAATCTATCTGATACCTTTTAGTATCTCCAGGGTTCTTCCATGTATACAACCTTCTATCATGATTCTTAAACCAAGTGTTAGCTATGATTAAGTTGTGCTCTGTGCAAAATTCTACCAGGCGGCTTCCTCTTTCATTTCTTAGCCCCAATCCATATTCACCTACTACGTTTCCTTCTCTCCCTTTTCCTACACTCGAATTCCAGTCACCCATGACTATTAAATTTTCGTCTCCCTTCACTATCTGAATAATTTCTTTTATTTCATCATACATTTCTTCAATTTCTTCGTCATCTGCAGAGCTAGTTGGCACATAAACTTGTACTACTGTAGTAGGTGTGGGCTTCGTATCTATCTTGGCCACAATAATGCGTTCACTAAGCTGTTTGTAGTAGCTTACCCGCGTTCCTATTTTCCTATTCATTATTAAACCTACTCCTGCATTACCCCTATTTGACTTTGTGTTTATAACCCTGTAGTCACCTGACCAGAAGTCTTGTTCCTCCTGCCACCGAACTTCACTAATTCCCACTATATCTAACTTTAACCTATCCATTTCCCTTTTCAAATTTTCTAACCTACCTGCCCGATTAAGGGACCTGACATTCCACGCTCCGATCCGTAGAACGCCAGTTTCTTTCTCCTCATAACGACATCCTCTTGAGTAGTCCCCGCCCGGAGATCCGAATGGGGGACTATTTTACCTCCGGAATATTTTACCCAAGAGGACCCCATCATCATTTAATCATACAGTAAAGCTGCATGCCCTCGGGAAAAATTACGGCCGTAGTTTCCCCTTGCTTTCAGCCGTTCGCAGTACCAGCACAGCAAGGCCGTTTTGGTTTTTGTTACAAGGCCAGATCAGTCAATCATCCAGACGGTTGCCCTTGCAACTACTGAAAAAGCTGCTGCCCCTCTTCAGGAACCACACGTTTGTCTGGCCTCTCAACAGAAACCCCTCCGTTGTGGTTGTACCTACGGTACGGCTATCTGTATCAATGAGGCACGCAAGCCTCCCCACCAACGGCAAGGTCCATGGTTCATGGGTTTTTTTATCATAGTATGGCCTAATAATGGCACTTGATACGGAAACAAGTTGCCAATAGGCATAAAAAATGGTGCTATAGACTAAAGCAAATAATTTTTCCTTATTAAAGCTTGCAATATACTGGAATATAAATCCAGTTCTTTGCTATGTTTTTCCAGTCACCTTGTATTTGTACCAAACTACTTGTTTAGCGGTTTTTTACTGCAGTTTTAATTTCTCTAAAGCTAAGTCTGTTCCATGCTTTAAGGTTTTTAATTCAATTATTGATACAGTTTCAACATTCCCGACTGAAGTACCTTTGGTTACAGCACCCAAGAATCCACAGGGACTACAAGGCAGTTCTTGAGATTCAGATATTTTTGGGTGGCTCAGTGTGTATTGATTACGTTTAACTTCTGTAAGAGGTTATGCTAGCACTGTACTGCGAGAGAATGTAGCAGCGGGGCATATGCTAACGTGGCTATTGATTCCCTGGTCGAAGATCAAGTAGCAGGGATATAAAGACATATCACAACAGCGACCCGCTCGCAGCAATCTGACGCGTCTCTCCAACGTCATCTTAACTATCCTCTCGGACATTTCAATCAACTGCAGTTCAAACTAATCTGAGAAAAGCCAAGTTGTTGTTTCAAGTGCACCTCTCTCTATGTCAGACTTTACGACTTCCGCAATTCTTAGAGTGGTTATTCATATGGTCGGTACAGCTAGCCAGTAGCTGTGATCGCAATGCGGCCCATACAGAGAAACTGGTCTGCACAGTCTAGCAAATTCTCGGACCTCATTTCACACACTGAACTCTATTGATGCAAAAAAATAAAACCTCTATCATCTGGTGCCAAACTCGTCAACAAAATAACATATTTTCCGGACGATGTCATTTGTTACTCCAGCAATTAAAAATTTTCTTAACTTATACAACCGCAGTGACTGTTACCGATCAGGCATTGCTATGGTCACATCGAAATCGTGAGGGAGGGACAACCTGGAAAGTAACTGATGTTATCCAAAAGATATATAATTGATGACCAGGGAACATAAAGTAGAGAAAGATACTTGTTTTCATCTTCGACAAGGGAGTTTAAATTGTCATTACTCGATGACTTGAAATGCGTAGCACGGGAGCAGCGAGGTTCGTGACAAATTCACGTGCTGTTATCTGTTATGATCTACGGAAAGTGGGCAACTCTCTTCAATCCTTAAGATAAACCATTGACAGATGTCCAACAATTTTAAAAAATGGTTCAAATGGCTCTGAGCACTATGGGACTCAACTGCTGAGGTTATTAGTCCCCTACAACTTAGAACTAGTTAAACCTAACTAACCTAAGGACATCAAAAACATCCATGCCCGAGGCAGGATTCGAACCTGCGACCGTAGCGGTCTTGCGGTTCCAGACTGCAGCGCCTTTAACCGCACGGCCACTTCGGCCGGCAACAATTTTAAAGTAAAGTACGGATCAATGTGTGGTACAAGGTACAATGCTAGTGAAAGCACGAGTATTTTGGACACACGTTGTTGCTGCTATGTTAACGCCGGCCAGTGTGGCTGAGCGGTCCTAGGCACTTCAGTCTGGAACCGCGCAACCGCTACGGTCACAGGTTCTAATCCTGCCTCGGGCATGGATGTGTTTGATGTCCTTAGGTTAATTAGGTTTAAGTAGTGTAAGTAGGCTGTTTATGTTTTCTTATTGGCAACGTTACGTAGCGCTCTGTATGAAAATCACTGGCTATGCTGTGTGCAGTCTGTGGCTAGTTTGCATTGTTGTCTACTATTGTAGTGTTGTGCAGCTGGATGCGAACAGCGCGTAGCGTTGCACAGTTGGAGGTGAGTCGCCAGCAGTGGTGGATGCGGGGAGAGAAATGGCGGAGTTTTGATATTTGTAAGAATGGATGTTATGAACTCCTATATATATATTATGACTTTTGATGACTATTAAGGTAAATACATTGTTTGTTCTCTATCAAAATCTTTCATTTGCTAACTATGCCTATCAGTAGTTAGTGCCTTCCGTAGTTTGAATCTCTTATTTAGCTGGCAGTAGTGGCGCTCGCTGTATTGCAGTAGTTCGAGTAACGAAGAGTTTTGTGAGGTAAGTGATATGTGAAAGGTATAGGTTAATGTTATAGTCAGGGCCATTCTTTTGTAGGGATTTTTGAAAGTCAGATTGCGTTGCGCTAAAAATATTGTGTGTCAGTTTAAGCCCAGTCACGTGTATAATTTTTCAAAAGGGGACGTTTCAGTAGTTCCAAGTCTAGGGGACTGATGACCTCAGATGTTAAGTCCCATGGTGCTCAGAGCCATTTGAACCATTTGCTATGCTAACCCGATGCCATCGTCAGCTACAGTTGTAGCACACACTGGAATATCGTTGAAAGGTCACTTGACCCATCACGTAAACCACATCCCACTACTTCACGTAGACAAGTGTAAGTGTCCTCTTACGAAAGAATGAAATTTAATCTCGCCTGACATACGGTTAAATCCGATAATTCCGAACTTTCTCAGCCATACTCATATGAGGAGTGGTTGCTGGAACGAACCTGCTGTAACATGTGTCTTGTCTGCCGGTCGCTGTGGCTCTGTTCGAAGCAACTTTCTGGAGTAGCCGTTCCTGCACCAAGTTGTAGTGCATCTTAAGATACCGATGGTAGGTAGTGTGTTCTGGGAACAAGTTATTCCAGATTATCTGAATTTATTTCACCCTTCTGTGGCCGACTAATTCCCTGAACATTTTCGTCAAATAACTGCGCTCAGTTACCTGCCATTTGTAAACTATATGCCGGACAGGTACTAGAGCCTACGACTACTGCCTTTAGTGGGCAGCCGGTCGGAGTGGCCGAGCGGTTCTAGGCGCTACAGTCTGGAACCGCGCGACCGCTACGGTCGCAGGTTCGAATACTGCCTCGGCCATGGATGTATGTGATGTCTTTAGGTTAGTTAGGTTTAAGTAGTTCTAAGTTCTAGGGGACTGATGACCTCGAAAGTTAAGTCCCATAGTGCTCAGAGCCATTTTTTTAGTGGGCAGGTGCTCTACCGATTGAGCTATCCACACGTGACTCTGGTCCCGACCTGACAACTTTGCTTCCCCAAGTACCTCATCTCCTGTCTTCCAAGCCCCACACAGGTTCTCTCGAATACCGTGCGAGACTGGCACTCCTAATAAAAACGGTATTGCGGAGCCATGCTCCTACTTTCTAAAGTTCACAGAAGTTCTCCTGCATACCCTGCGGACTATCACTTCTTGGATAAAGGATATTGCCGTGCCATTTCTCCTGAACATTCTTTCTTGCGGGAATGCTAGTCCTGTAAATTATGCAGGAGAACTCTGAAGTTTGGACAGTCGGAGTATTGCTGCTATGAGGGCGGGTCGTGAGACGTGCTTGGATGGCGCAGTAGTCAGATCACTTGGCCCTGAGATGGCAAAGGTCTTAGGTTCGAGTTCCGATCAATCTTCCGGTTTCAATCTGTCGTCAAATCACTGCCCACTCCGCTGCAGAGAGAAAATTCAGTCGGCGTCAGTTCTCTCCAGCCTTCTTTCTTGAGGTTATCTGGGAGAGCACTGTCCTAGCATTTGGCGTATTATTAATGTTTGCTGTGTATTTTGAATTGTTCCAGTTTTAAATTTCGCCATCATGCTCTCACAAAGAAAGATCTCAGCTGTAGCGCCTGGGTATGTTCTACAGCTGAAAGAGGGAGGAACATATTAAAGAACAGCCCATGTCGTCAGTGCTACGTGACAGCCCCAAAAGCACTGATATAGCAGGTTATTTGTTAAAAATTCGAAGTGCTGGTGAAAAACTTAATGTAAAGAGCATGCATTCATATGGAGCTGCAGCAGAATTCTAGATACGGTTTCGTATCGTGTTCCTAAATAACGTTAAAGAACAGTCAACAATGGCGTGACCAAATGTACGAGAACTGATCCTATATTGCATAGACTTTCAAAGCTAAAATTTTAAAAAATGGAGCAGAGAGCACACGAAGTCATGTGAACTGAACTCCTCCCGAACAGCGCATGAAGGCCCAATGGTACCGACCGGCCGCCGTGTCATCCTCAGTCCATACTCGGCACTGGATGCGGATATGGAGGGTCATGTGGTCAGCACACCGCTGTCACGGCCGTATGTCAGTTTCCGAGACCGGAGCCGCTTCTTCTCAATAAAGTAGCTCCTCAGTTTGCTCGGAAGATCGGATGGTCACCCATCCAAGTACTAGCCCAGCCCGACAGCACTTAACTTCGGTGATCTGACGGGAACCGGTGTTACCACTGCGGCAAGGCCGTTAGCCGAAGTCATGTGAAGTAAGGTAAATTTACTTTTCTTACTGTCTATGTAGTTCTTGTTTGTAGCGGTTTCATTCCTGAGTGGATGCACCTTCGATTCAAAATTTTCATCTACAGTATCAGATCGAAAGTATCCTGACACCTGCCAGGGGACATGACATGTGGTGTTGACGACTTGAACTCTGCTGTGGACACTTTCAATCAGGCGTCTGAATGTCTGTGGACGAATGTCAGCCCATTCTTCCTCAGGAGCTGAAACCAAAGATGATAGTGATGTTGGACGCTGGGGTCTAAAGCGAAGTCGTCGTTATAACTTTTCCCAAAAGTCCTCCATTGAGTTCATGTCGGGACTCTGGACATGACAGTCAATTTCAAGACAGTTGTTGTCCACCAACCATTGCGTCACAGATGCTGCTTTATGACAGACGGCATTATCGTGCTGATACAAACAGTCATGGTCTCCACTCTATTCCTCTACTGTACACAGTACGCAATGCTGTGAAGTGTATTCATGTGCTTCTGCATTTCGTGCTTTTTTTTAGGCGCAGTGAGAGGACCACACTGACCACGAAAAGCACTCCCATGCCCTAACACCACTTCCTCCGCTCTTCACTGTAGGCACTACACATAGTCTTAGTAATGTTCTACAGGTAATGGCCAAACCCAAACTTTCCTGTCGAAATGTCAAAAGGCATAGCGTGCTTTATCACTCCTAATCATTATTTTCCAGTCACACATTGTCTACTGACGTCCTTCTTTACACCTGCTCAAGTGTTGCTTTGCACTGACTAAAGAAATGAGAGGATCGTGAGCAGCTGCTCGACCACTGTACCCCATATTTTTTATTTCCCCGCGCACACTCATTGTGCTAGCTGGACTCCTGGTAGCACTGGGAATCTATCAGTGGTTCCTTCCGCTGATATCATGCGATTTCTTACATCCATCCTGAAGAGTGTTCAACGATCTCTGACCACCAGTAGAGGGCTACTTAGTATAGTTGTAGTTATCCCTTTGTGTTTCCACGTCACAATGACATCGCCAGTAATAGACTTTGGCAGCTTTAGAAGAACTGAAACGTCACTTATGGATTATTTACTCAGGTGACATCCAACGATTAGTCCACATTTGAAATCACTGAGCTCTCCTGACCGAGCCATTCTGCCACTACTGTCTCCCTGCACACAGCACAAAACTTTTATACTGGTGGATCTGCCTCTCATGACATCTACTGGTCAAGTCCGCATCACATAGGGGTGTCCAGACACTTTTGATCAGAAGAGTGTACTTCTTACATGGACTGCGAGAAATCAGAAACGTACCAATAGATTCAGTGCCAAACTCATTTTTGCAAATATAAAAGATTTTTTTTTTTGTGGAATCACCTTGTACATAGTTTTCTCCATGTTAACGAAATATTATGTAGCACAATACTTGTGAAAACATTTTTTTGTCCGAAATGCGCATAGCTCAGGTGAACATGTCAAATCAACTTGGTAACCAACTCCTCTGGTATACACACAACCCAATGTAAACTGTCAGTATCCCTCATCCTCAACAAAACGTCATTTCTAACAATGTGCTGCTGCCTAATTGCAAAATTATACTTGTCCTTCCACTTCAATTCACTTCCTTCCAGGAAGGTTCCTTGTCCTCTTCCATACTAATATACGGAACTGAACATGTGATGAAATTTTGTATGGGCGACTCCCTTCAAATGCAATGCACTGGAACTATTCTCATTGTGGTCATCCTTGGTCCCATTACCTGACGCTAGAGGTGATGTTGGAAGAGTGTCAGCAATAATATTTTCTTGATCAGTAACATGTACAACTGTAAAAATAAAATTTTTGTAAGTGTAACACCTATCTATTTATAGATCAATGAGTCAACTTAGCACTCATAAAAAATTATAAAGTTCGGTGATATGTGTAGACCTTTGACACCCAACCAGACAAATAACAATAAAACATGACAGATTCACAAACCACAGCCAAAGCTTCGACTCAGCAATGGGATAGTCATATTCTCATTTCTTGAGCACTCGCCACGTAGACACAAAGGTTCTGCTTCAGACCCTGCTCTATGGCTAGTTTTCGAATTGTCTGACAGAACACAAAAATTGGTCCTCAAATTACTGTGTGACAGCAGCACAGCATCAAAAACATCCTGTTTCACACTTTAAAATTCAGCTTGTGTCTGGGAATCCCAGTCCCACGGATTGTTTTTACCTGTTAATGCACAAAGATGTGACATAGCCAACACATTTAAATTCATGAACGGACTATAAAAATTTGGCAGTTCAATAGATGAACGAATCTGTTTCTTTGTTGAAGGAACAGGAAAGTCACGAATTGCTTCCATCTTTTCCGCATGAGGCTGAATTGCTGATTAAATCACTATGTGTCCAAAAATTTCACTTGACTCTTATCAAACTCAGATTTCTCTGAATTCAGAGTCACTCCAAAGTCTTTAAACATATTCAACATCCTGTCTGACAATTATGTTCCTTCCAACCGCTTTCAGCAATCAAAACATTATCAACACACACTGTTATCCTATTTCTTTAATCAGTAGGCAACATTCTGTTCAAATCTCTAATGAAAGCAGCTGGAATCCAGCAAAATTGATAACAAGAGCCATAAAACAAAATTATGTTTATTTCTGACATGAGGGATGCGACTTGTCTGTCAATAACTTGCCCTTAAATCTGTGGACAACAGACCCCTCTAACTTTATGAAATTTCTGTAGAAGCTCATTCAGAGCCAATGGCCAATCAGTCTCAGGTAGAATAATAATATTTATTTGTCATGAATTCAACACAAGCCGTAGGACAACTCCTTTCTTTGAGACAACTAAAGATTGAGTTTCGTATGAACAAACAGCAGTGACCGCTGTTGTATTTCTTCTCCATCTCTATTCTCTCTTTATAGACCAGTGGTATAGGACAGGACTTAAAAAAAAAACTTGCTACATTCTTTTACTTTAAACTGATAAGAAAAACCTCTGAAAATAGCAATTAATGACGTCACTGTACATTAAACAACGCTCCTCAACACAGCGAACTCAATGCTGGAACTCTTGCAAAGTGCACAAGCCTCTTTACCACTCTAACAGTACAACTGCATGAGTAGTAACCTCACTCAAGAGGTTTTGGATCAAAGAAAATTCAGATCTGGAGGAAATCTCTTCTCCCTAACTGCACATTCATCAAATAGCAACTTCATCGTAGATCCATTATTCCTCTAACTCACTTCACCTCAATCCAGCTCCATCACTGCTTTGAGCATTGACAAAAAAATCTGCTCTTAAAACTGCACCAATCGGCAGCATAGGCACGAGAATAAAATTCACACAAAACGTATAAACTTGACACAGAAACCCAAAACCCACTTGTTCCTACACTTTAACATTTTTTTCAATAACTGACCCTTTCACTTTAGTCCAAGTTAAAGGAAGACTGGGCCACTTCTGAAAGAGGGACTCTTCCTTGGTTTTCATTAATTAACATCTCCCTTACATCTCCAAAATGTATGAATTTAATTATTCAGAACTCTCATCCACTCCTCCTGTAGATCTCACATCAGCAGCTGACAGAAATTGTCATTCCCTTGGTGTTAGACTCTCCGCACTCGTTTTATTCTATGGATCATCTGAAAACACTAATACGATTCGCAGAGCTGAATCTCTACTCTGCCGTCTGTTGTAGTCACCATTATTACCCCTGCTACCTCGATTGGGTCCAAATATCCTACTATTCCAATTATTTACTTCTTTCCTGAAATTAGAACTTTCATTCCCATGCTGAAAATCCTCCCAAGGTCTCCATCTGCCAATGCTATACCTAACCCTGTGCGTATCATGCTGCCTACTATCGTAATTTTTAATTTTTGCCGTCTGGGAGCAGGATATGCAAACTGATTGACCTCTCCACTGTGATTTTTTCTTTTCCACTGTCATACTCTAATTCCTGAAGTAGATTCTGAAACCCTTCAAAACCACAATATCATGTTTACAGCTTCCAGTAGGAATGATTTGCCATAACGATGTAGGTAGTTTCATCAGACGAATATGGATCAATTCAGCAGGAACGTATGGATTGTACAAGAACTGATACTTTTAAAAGGATGCACTCAAAGAATCGAGCAGAACTAATGAAACTGGATTGATTAAATTTTTGTATCATCAATATTCTATACTTTACTTTGTCTTTCACTGTTTTATACCAATATACAGACAAGAAAAAATCATAAACTCCTCAAATGACTCGCAATTTCTAGCTTAAATATACATATGCACTGCGTTCCAAGTAACCACAAACAAATGCAGTCTTATGACCAGCTGGCCATTTAAGAGGAAATCAAACTGCTACAACCAAGTGCGATGATTACTACTTGTGTTGCAAGACACTTGAAACTTATATACTGACTTCTAGCACAGTAATAACCTCCGCATACACCTTCACCTGTTTTCTCCTCAATCTTAGACCCTCTCCCTCTCCCCCCCTCCCCACACACAAATACAATGAGTGCAAATCAGTCAATCAACAATAAAGAAATAATCTTCTGCTGTATCACCAAAACCTCTGTATAATACCACAAAACCAAAAACATGAAACAGCACACAATATTGTTCCTCTAGAACCAGCAGTGTACTGATGAACCAAGAATGAAACCAAACATCCAAAAGAAAATAAAGTCTTCCTCATGCACATAAGGAATAAACAATCAAACAAGTCTCAGTCAAATACACAAGAAACAGACAGTTGATACCAGCAACATGAAACACTTCAGATCTTTGACATGCACCCCTGACCATAAATACAAGGACTGAATGGTTAAAAGGTCATACAGACATTTAACTAACCCATTCACACCGAAGCTGAGATCAGAGACGATTGGTTTGCTTAACCACAATACAGTATCATTGAGAACTGAACAGTCTCTGCCTTAGCAACTTTTTACCTCTGCCCAAGCAATCACTGTGATTCAACCTTGCATAGAGACAATAACGTGATAAATTCCATCCAAGCATTCAGCATATCTAGTTCTTTTGATACAACAGAGTAGATGGTGTTAACACAAAATAAACAAAATATAAATGACATGTTAACTTAGTGAGACTTTACACAAATGACAAAATAAAAATGTGAGTTAATTGCAAAAGGTGGTTTGAATTCTAGTGTATTTGTTGTGTGTGGTCTTTTGTCAATCTTCGATTTTAGATGAGAGTGACCTTGTACCCAAGTACATACCTAAAATGGTGCTGCCCCTTAAAAGATTACCTTTGCCCTAATAAAATAAATATAGCAAGGCACACAAAAATGAGGATTAAAAATGCAAACATTTTTGCTCCATTCTCAATAGTCTTTTGGGAGTTCAAAAATTTAACTTTAACATTAGATGGACACATAAACACAACACTACACTCAAGAGGTGTGTAATAGATTGGATGTGGCAGGTATAGAGGGTGAGTTGGAGCTAAGAGAAGGGTTGCCCCTTCACTTAACATCAGTGGTAGCAGCAGCGTCAGGGGCAGGACCTGTCTCCAGTCTATGGCAGCAACAAGTAGGCACCTGGACTATTGGCAGACCAGAGATGGGGCAGCAGGTACCAGACAGTTGCTCGTGTTGAAGAATCCTCCAGCAGCAGTTGTCAACGTTGTGGCAAGTGTCCAGAGATGTCAGTCACTTGGTGTGGCACTCTCCAGTCACTCCTTTCTGGTCAGCAACGGTGTTACATCCAGGCTGGGTCCCTCTAGACTCTTGCGTCAAACAGCAGTGGTCCCAGGTGATCGCGTGACATCAGGAGTGAGCGTCCATTACCCGCTGACTGTAGGCGAGGCACCCCTGTGGATGCTTCTACTCTCCATTGGTATGAGTGAAAGGGACGAGCAAGATTCCATCCACACCTCTGTCGCCCTTAAGCTGCCCCAGTGTCATCACTCTGCTGGCTGCTTGCCCTGTCGCTCCAGGGTGGGGAACGGGTTGCTTGTTGCTGACAGCTGTTGATCTAGCCATGTGGTGACGTCACATCAGCTAGTCTCTCGCCTGGGGAATCGCCCCTGCGGGGATGTCATGACGACAGCCGCATCCAAGGTCGCCCTACGAGACCAGGCAGCCCCACCAGTCCCGATTGTCATATGGGTGCCTCCCCTGTGCTGAGCCACATCCATCCGAGGTTTGCTACTCGCTCGTCGTTTGGAACGTCGTAGTTCTCTGCACAATCTTTAGCACATATTTTAGTGCCGTGTTGTTACAATAAATGTTTACAAAAACACATACATAGAGCCGGCCGCGGGGGCCGTGCGATTCTAGGCGCTGCAGTCCGGAACCGCGGGACTGCTACGGTTGCAGGTTCGAATCCTGTCCCGGGCATGGATGTGTGTGATGTCCTTAGGTTAGTTAGGTTTAAGTAGTTCTAAGTTCTAGGGGACTGATGACCTAAGATGTTAAGTCCCATAGTGCTCACAGCCATTTGAACCACATACATAGAACATCATAACAAAAATATGAACTGACAGTCATCAAACTTTGCGATGTTATTAATACAAAAAAGTGCCTTAGTACTTTTTTTTCATTTAAATAATGCTCCAATCACCCATAATTAATTGCAACTAATCATTTCCTAGTTGTGAAGCTGTGTTGCTGTTGTGTATGTCAGTGTTATGTTAGTTTCCCAACACCACTCACGCAACCAAATGGGCTAAGCTGGCACAGCCTGCACATTCATACTTCAAGCACTCTCACACCATGCAACACTTACTTCTAGTTATTGTACCCATTACCAGGTTTGGCTACCTCTAAACCCTTCTACTTTATGCTAATCTGCATTTTGATACTTATCCTGATGCCATCTTATTGGGTGGTGATGCTGATGCGAGTATCTGGCGCGGCATCTGGGCCGAATACTGGTCACTGCCATCTGTACACTTCTCTCTGTGCTGTCAGCATAGATCAAACACCGGCACCAATTCACCTTTCCCTTTGAAATAACTCTCAAGAATCGACGTACAGATATAATCTATTAACAGCTGCTGCAATGACACAAAAATAGCAGATCCTTTTTACTAATTTTTAGCGCAGAAGGAGTTCTATTTTTCGTTTTCATCTGGCCCGTTCTCCATGTGCTTCATATCCACCTAAAAACGTACTAGCGTAATTTGCATTCCATGTGCTCATGCCATATAACACAAAACTTTTCCGAAGACGCATCTTTAGCGCTGGCGATTCACAATCGAAACACCACAAGGTAAAGATCATAACACTACTGGCGATACTTCATAAGCGATAACAATAGACGAATTGTACCGCCAGTGAAAAATATCGTACCACAGGCGATTATCCGTAAGTGTAACCACACTCTAAACCCACCAACAAGAAATATGGAGACGTTTACTATTAACGACTGCAGGTAGATACCGCTCTAAGTCACACACAGAACACGCAATTGTATACAACTTGATTGCAAATTGTACCACACATCTGATGCACCTCAAAAGATCGACGGAAAAATGGTTAAATGCGTGATAAATGACTTGCAGGAGCATCTTCCTCTCTCTAGAATGCATCATCAGTCTACCATTAAATCATACCTCATTATACATTATACATTATACCTCATTCTTTAACGCATATCCATATGAGTTTAGATGCAGATGGTTCTCTTTTCCAGGAAAGCATTGAAGACAAGCGGTCAACTTGCATGTATCACTAATTCTTCAACAGACGTACAGTAGAATATTGTTAAAAAACCATACAGCATCTGTTCTTTAAGGTATTTGTTAGCTGACGCCGCATGGTTGCGACTGGTGGAGAGCACAGAGAATCACGTTGTGAATACTGATTCTTAGGGTTTAAAACAGTCTTGCACAGGGTCTAACATGCGATTCATTCTGTAGTTGTATATTTCAGTCACCTCAGCTGGTAAAACAACACTCTTCAGTTAAGGTCACTTAATAAAAATCTGGTACATAATGATTGACCAACACCACATGTCTGAGACAGACAGTCTTAGTGGGAGCATCACCTTCCAGGCATGGCCAACACTGAAACAGTGATCATGTACATGGATGCAGTATAAGGATTCAATGGTCTTGGTCCCTTTGAAACGAAACACCCACACTGTATGAGGTATGCAAATAGAATAGCTAATTCACAGCATAAAATTAAAGCCATATGGTTAGTTGTGAAGGAAATGTCTGGTCAGCAGCACAAGGTCGACAATACTATATGAATATAGCTTTTACTGATAAGTTAGATATATGAACGGTATTTAACTATCATTTTCTCAGCATTGCTGATGAATTACATAAAAATTTAGTTTCTACAGGGAATCATAACTCTCTTGGCAAACGCCTTTCCTAGATTGACGTCTGAAATATTTCTCTGTGATACAGAGAAGAGGGAGATTGAGTCAATAATTAAATCACTGGAGACTAAGGACTCTCATGGAAATGATGGAGTGCCTAGCAGAACATTAAAATACTGTGCTGCACATGTTAGCCATGAACTTAGCCATACTTGTGATTTTTTTCTTTAAGAATGATCAGGTTCCTGAACGATTAAAGTACTCAGTAGTAACGTGACTTTATAAAAAGGAAGAAAGGGATAATGTAGACAATTTTAGACTTATTTCTATGCCATCACTGTTTGCTAAAGTTATTGAAAAGGCTGTGTATGTAAGGATAATTGATCATTTTATATTACATAATTTGCTATCAAATGTACGGTTCGTCTTTAGAAGTCGTTTAACATCTGAAAATGCTATATTCTCTATTCTCTGTGAGATACTGGATGGATTAAACAAAAGGTTTCGAACGCTAGGCTTACTTTTTGATTTAGCTAAGGCATCTGATTGTGTTGATCACACAGTTGGATCATTATGGAATACAGGAGTAGCTCACAATTGGTTCACCTCTTACTTTAACAAGAGACAGTAAAAGTTTATTATTCACATTGTTGAGGATAGCTGTGGTGTGGGATCTGAAAGGGGTATGATCAAATAGAGGGTGCCCCAGGGATCAGTTTTGGATCCACTCCTGTTCCTTATTTATATAAATGATGTGCCCTCTAGTATTATGGGTAATTCTGAAATATTTCTGTTTGCTGATGACACTAGCTTCGTACTAAAGGATGTTGCGGGCAACATTGGCTCAGTTTCGAATAAAGCAGACACACGTTCATGGCTTGTAGAAAATAAACTAACCCTAAATCACAGTAAGACTCGGTTTTTACAGTTTCTAATACACATTTCAACAAAACCCGATGTTTTAATTTCACGGAATGGGCATATGATTAGTGAAACTGAACAGTTCAAATTTCTAGGAGTTCATATAGATAGTAAACTATCATGGAAAGCCCACATTCAGTATCTTGTTCAAAGACTTAATGTTGCCATTTTTACTATTCGCACAGTATGTGAAGTCAGTGATCGTTCGGCACGAAAAATAGTATACTGTGCTTATTTTCATTCGCTTATATCGTATGGTATTATATTTTGGGGTAATTCTTCCCGTTTTAAAAGGATATTTTTGGCTCAGAAATGGGCAGTTCGGGCAATAAGTAATATAAGTCCGACAACCTCACTAATCTGGGTATTTTGACATTGGCCTCTCAATATATATATTCTTTACTGTCGCTTCTTGTTAACAATATCAGCTTATTCTCAAGAATTTGCAGCTTTCACTCGGCAGGTATCTAATCTGCATTTGGCTCACCCTTCCTTAACTCTAGTGCAGAAAGGTGTGCTGCATCCATTTTCAATAAGCTGCCACAAGAATTCAAAAACCTTAGCAGTAATCTATACACTTTCAAATCTAAACTGAAGAGTTTCCTCATGGGTCACTCTTTCCAGTCTGTTGAGGAGTTCCTTGAAAAATTAAGCTGATTCTTATGTTAGATTGCCGATTCCGTTTACTTAAACTTAAGGACTGACATTTTTTGTGTTCACAAACATTTTATTTTATCTATTATTACTTTTATGTTGTAATTTCATGGCCGGCCGCGGTGGTCTCGCGGTTCTAGGCGCGCAGTCCGGAACCGTGCGACTGCTACGGTCGCAGGTTCGAATCCTGCCTCGGGCATGGATGTGTGTGATGTCCTTAGGTTAGTTAGGTTTAAGTAGTTCTAAGTTCTAGGGGACTAATAACCACAGCAGTTGAGTCCCATAGTGCTCAGAGCCATTTGAACCATTTGTAATTTCATGTACTAACACATTTCATGACCTTGGACATTTGCTCCTCAATTTGGTCCTATGGAACTAGATGAGTAAATAAATTAATAAATTAATATGCTTCCCCATCAGTGTGAGAGATGAGATTAAATATAGGGGTCATCACCTTCGGCCAGTTGTTTGTAACTGCTCCACAATGCCACAAACGCTTCCAGTTTCCATATTTTGCGGTATCTTCTACATATTTGTCAATAATAAACACCGCCTCTGTCTCTTATTTCACTCATCATGTGTGTTGTGGGAACAGCATAGTTCACACCATGCAATGTCCAGCTTTCTGTGAGAGCCAATGGATTGAAACATGTTAATGTCGATTTAGCACCTGACACAGACCTCTAAGTTGTGGTGGAAAAACAAAATGTATAGCGATGTACAAAGCTGTAGTTATACACTGCTAAGATGTGTTCCAGCAGAAAAGCCACTGTATCAAACTGCCTATGAAAGAACGACACAGAGACCCTCTCTTGCGATTGATAGTCTGTGGGATATGGTCCTACTACAGCACAGGTGACGAAACTTTACACTGGTCTTTGTAAGCGATTTCGATCACTCCAGTGGAGCAATCTTTGCATATTTAATAGAATTACCATGTATGCTCGATGCCAGTATGCAGAAGGGTTTTTGTTATAGATATATCGGAAGAGAGGAAAACAGTAACATTGATTTCTCTACTGGGTGATGTTAGTGGAGTTTTCTATAGTTGATAGTTTTCCCTGTTGGGTGGCATAAAATGACGAGGATAGAGAGAATGTTTGGGTGTGACAGACATGAATGCACTGTGAGGGATGCAAATCTCCTTTGGACTGTAGTACCTTAATGCAGTTTGGAGATGCACCAAAATGCAGTAGCAAAATCCTCGTCCTTCTTCCAGTTCCCGTATGATGCAGAGTCTTCCTAATTTTCCCGATAAGAAATAACACCGTAACTGCTCGTATTGTCTTTTCTATTACCTTGTATTGCAGATGAAAGCTTTATTTTGCGCTGGCCCTACACATTGTACGCAGTTGTCAGAGCTATGACAACATGTTCTCATATCCACCTAGTGGTCAAAACACGATTCTGTCGCATTAACTCAGCTTACCCTGTTCCTTCAGGGGATGCAGAAAGTCTTGGGTATAGCGCTCGCCGACTTCAGCTAAGTTCAGGCTTAAATGGGACCGATCACATGGACAAAGCTGCAGGGATAGCTGGGCACAGACTCAGGAAGAGTTACAAGATGCAGATGGACCGTCTAAGAAACCACTGTATGGGGTCCTTAGAGAATAGGTTCGGAAAAGGTGATTCGTTTCGAGATATGCGAGTATGACGTGTATGTTTCACCAGTGGCTGTAGCCATTAAAAGATGTCTGCATGGATCTAACGCAAATATATAGCTGAATAGATAGACTTCATTCCAAATCGCAGACAGCAGACAGAAAGTGTAACACTATAAATCTGAGAAGCTGATGCACTGGTCATAAGAATTGTGCATTTTTTACGACTTCAATAAAGAGTTGCATTTTTAACTGATTCCTCACATAGCACACCATCTAGGGTATGTGATCATTCTCAGTCAACCATCATCCTACCTCGCCTATAACCTGTGGATATATTGCAGAACCTCTGTTACACTGCCTGCACATTATCGATATAGAATGTGCTACAAACGCTGTTCGTTAGCGTGGGAAATGTCTAGCAGCGGCAAGAGGGAGTTGCAAATGTCGGCTTCATACCACGTTCCTTAGCCGAATCGCTTTCTAAATTCGGTGATAACGGTGATTTCATTATGCGGTTACACCGCTGGCGATGTGCACTGGCACTTTCTGTCTGTTCACACACACCCTGCAATCACCATCTATATTCAAAGTCGCGGTGTTTGTGGGAAGACTACTTCATATTGAATCAATGCCATAGCTCAATTTGTAAACCACGTATAGTTTTTAACATGGACAGTGTCAGAACACTTGTGCGTGCCTGCAGAACGAAGACCGCTTCTATGCAGTGTGCAATAAAACAGTTGTTGTGATCGTGTTTCTAATTGTGCGGTCCTTAGGCGACATGTATGTTGCTAGCAGTAGAATCCATCTGCGGTCAGCTTAAACCGTCGGTTCTCAACAGTTTTCCCCGAAAGTAGCGTTGTCCTTCCTCCAGAGATTCCTATTTCAGCTACCTGATGAGTGTACTCCGTAAGCTGAAAAAAAATCACTCGTCGTACAAAGTGCAAAATGACTCGTGTTGAATTTCATTAATTATCCTATCTATTTGATAGGAATGACGTGCCACCTGGCGTGTAGAAGGGATGGCTAGGGTACCACGAATATGATTCGGGACTGGGAGCGGTAATCAGGTGTTTCTTCGCTGCGACGATATCTTTTAACAAATATTCAATCTTCCATCTACACACTGAGAAAGGATAATCGGAATAAAATAGATGTATTACCCAATTTATAAAGTGATACATAGTACAGATCTGATATATATAGATTCTCTGTGCTGTTACCTACACTCCTGGAAATGGAAAAAAGAACACATTGACACCGGTGTGCCAGACCCACCATACTTGCTCCGGACACTGCGAGAGGGCTGTACAAGCAATGATCACACGCACGGCACAGCGGACACACCAGGAACCGCGGTGTTGGCCGTCGAATGGCGCTAGCTGCGCAGCATTTGTGCACCGCCGCCGTCAGTGTCAGCCAGTTTGCCGTGGCATACGGAGCTCCATCGCAGTCTTTAACACTGGTAGCATGCCGCGACAGCGTGGACGTGAACCGTACGTGCAGTTGACGGACTTTGAGCGAGGGCGTATAGTGGGCATGCGGGAGGCCGGGTGGACGTACCGCCGAATTGCTCAACACGTGGGGCGTGAGGTCTCCACAGTACATCGATGTTGTCGCCAGTGGTCGGCGGAAGGTGCACGTGCCCGTCGACCTGGGACCGGACCGCAGCGACGCACGGATGCACGCCAAGACCGTAGGATCCTACGCAGTGCCGTAGGGGACCGCACCGCCACTTCCCAGCAAATTAGGGACACTGTTGCTCCTGGGGTATCGGCGAGGACCATTCGCAACCGTCTCCATGAAGCTGGGCTACGGTCCCGCACACCGTTAGGCCGGCTTCCGCTCACGCCCCAACATCGTGCAGCCCGCCTCCAGTGGTGTCGCGACAGGCGTGAATGGAGGGACGAATGGAGACGTGTCGTCTTCAGCGATGAGAGTCGCTTCTGCCTTGGTGCCAATGATGGTCGTATGCGTGTTTGGCGCCGTGCAGGTGAGCGCCACAATCAGGACTGCATACGACCTTGGCACACAGGGCCAACACCCGGCATCATGGTGTGGGGAGCGATCTCCTACACTGGCCGTACACCACTGGTGATCGTCGAGGGGACACTGAATAGTGCACGGTACATCCAAACCGTCATCGAACCCATCGTTCTACCATTCCTAGACCGGCAAGGGAACTTGCTGTTCCAACAGGACAATGCACGTCCGCATGTATCCCGTGCCACCCAACGTGCTCTAGAAGGTGTAAGTCAACTACCCTGGCCAGCAAGATCTCCGGATCTGTCCCCCATTGAGCATGTTTGGGACTGGATGAAGCGTCGTCTCACGCGGTCTGCACGTCCAGCACGAACGCTGGTCCAACTGAGGCGCCAGGTGGAAATGGCATGGCAAGCCGTTCCACAGGACTACATCCAGCATCTCTACGATCGTCTCCATGGGAGAATAGCAGCCTGCATTTCTGCGAAAGGTGGATATACACTGTACTAGAGCCGACATTGTGCATGCTCTGTTGCCTGTGTCTATGTGTCTGTGGTTCTGTCAGTGTGATCATGTGATGTATCTGACCCCAGGAATGTGTCAATAAAGTTTCCCCTTCCTGGGACAATGAATTCACGGTGTTCTTATTTCAATTTCCAGGAGTGTATTTAGCGCTACTGACAGGTTTCAGATAGATTATATAATGGTAAGACAGAGATTTAGGAACCAGGTTTTAAATTTTAAGACATTTCCAGGGACAGATGTGGACTCTGACCACTATCTATTGGTTATGAACTTTAGATTAAAACTGAAGAAACTGCAAAAAGGTGGGAATTTAAGGAGATGGGACCTGGATAAACTGTCTAAACCAGAGGTTGTAGAGAGGATGCAGATGAAGATGAAATGGGAGATATGATACTGCGTGAAGAGTTTGACAGAGCACTGAAAGGCCTAAGTCGAAACAAGGCCCCGGGAGTAGACAACATTCCATTAGAACTACTGACAGCCTTGGGAGAGCCAGTTCTGACAAAACTACCCTCTAGTGAGCAAGATGTATGAGACAGGCGAAATACCCTCAGACTTCAAGAAGAATATAATATTTCCAATCCCAAAGAAAGCAGGTGTTGACAGATGTGAAAATTACCGAACTATCAGTTTAATAAGTCACAGCTGCAAAATACTAACGCAAATTCTTTACAGACGAATGGAAAAACTGGTAGAAGCCGACCTCGGGAAAGATCAGTTTGAATTCCGTAGAAATGTTGGAACACGTGAGGCAATACTGACCCTACGACTCATCTTAGAAGCTATATTAAGGAAAGGCAAACCTACGTTTGTAGTATTTGTAGACATAGAGAAATCTTTTAACAATGTTGACTGGAATACTCACTTTCAAATTCTGAAGGTGGCAGCGGTCAAATATAGGGAGCGAAAGGCTATTTACAATTAGTACAGGAACCAGATGGCAGTTATAAGAGTCGAGGGGCATGAAAGGGAAGTAGTGGTTGGGGAGGGAGTGAAACAGGGTTGTAGCCACTCCCTGATGTTATTCAATCTGTGTATTGAGCAAGCAATAAAGGAAACAAAAGAAAAATTCGGAATAGGTACTAAAATCCATGGAGAAGAAATAAAATCTTTGATGTTCGCCGATGACACTGTAATTCTGTCAGAGACAGCAAAAGACTTGGAAGAGCAGTTGTACGGAATGGACAGTGTCTTGAAAGGAGGATATAAGATGAACATCAAAAAAACCAAAACGAGGATAATGGAATGTAGTCGAATTAAGACGGGTGACGCTGAGGGAATTAAATTAGGAAATGAGACACTTAAAGTAGTAAAGGAGTTTTGCTAGTTGGGGAGCAAAATAACTGATGGTGGTCGAAGTAGAGAGTATATAAAATGTAGACTGGCAATGGCAGGAAATCGTTTCTGAAGAAGAAAAATTTGTTAACATCGAGTATAGATTTAAGTGTCAGGAAGTCGTTTCTGAAAGTATTTGTATGGAGAGTAGCCATGTATGGAAGTGAAACGTGGACGATAAATAGTTTAGACAAGAAGAGAATAGAAGCTTTCGAAATGTGGTGCTACAGAAGAATGCCGAAGATTACATGGGTAGATCACATAATTAATGAGGAGGAATTGAATAGGATTGAAGAGAAGATAAATCTGCGGCACAACTTGACAAGAAGAAGGGATCGTTTGGTAGGACATGTTCTGAGGCATCAAGGGATCACCAATTTAATATTGGAGGGCAGCGTGGAGGGTAAAAATCGTAGAGGGAGACCAAGAGATGAATACACTAAGCAGATTCAGAAGGATGTAGGCTGCAGTAGATACTGGGAGATGAAGAAGCTTGCACAGGATAGAGTAGCATGGAGAGCTGCATCAAACCAGTCTCAGGACTGAAGACCACAACAACAACATATTTAGCGCTGCGTTCTATTTGTGGTGGAAATTTCATTACTTGATTGGCACAGTGTTTCCGTGTGACACTCAAACGTTGAAAATATATTTTATTGCGAATAAGAATCATCGTAAAGTGGCGGTGATTGTTAAGCAATCTATTTCACTCCTATAAATTCTTAAGCAATTAATTAGGTACGGTAGTGCAAATGTATTATTTCGCTCTGTTTTTGATATCGAAGTAGTCAGCTTTCCCCTTTGTCGCCAAAATTAGCCAATAGGAACACAGTTTACTGAGGAGAGATGAAAACCTTTGTCTGCATGTTTGGATACGTTGGTTCACAAACAGGGAGTGGCTTCTTGATAGAGACAGAGACAGGAACGAGACTGGTATTTCCCGATCATCATAATGCCGCTACTTGATTATTTGTTTGGGGGCCGCGAGATCAAAGGAAGCCAATATCCAGTCTGAGGTCGGTAGTATTCAGTAACGTGATATATAATTGGTCGGTTTTGACTTTCGTGCTGGCGCCCTGACGATAGATACACACGCGGGAGATCCCAAACGTTGGCTAGCATTCCTCGAGGATTAGAGCTATTATGTTGATGAGAAGCTAGGGTGGGGACTGCAGTCGTGAGTTCTACCCAAGTGGGGAAGCCCTATCTCCCACAAACTGGTTAAATAAAGAATCTGTATCAGTATGTTATTGACTGATTTGAATTTCGTGTCGTGAGGTTCTTCCTCTCCAGCACAGAGTGAGTCTTTTTCCCAGTAATTTTTTCTAGGAGGTGTGGGTAAGGAGGTGGCGGAGGATGGGGGAGGGAGGGGGATAGGACATCCTCTGGTGGTGGCACTGTGCACTAACTCATTCGATCCCTGCATGTCAAGGTAGGTTCATGAACGAAAATTTTCCAACGAGAGGACACCTCCAATCTGCAGCAGTGTAATTACGAAATTCCAGCATTTAGTTACCGAATGTGAGCTTTTTCCATCAAATAAAAGAGAGATCCAACAAGTCCGAATCCAATTTTGTAAGTAAACAGTATATCGTTTGCTATGTAATTAGCATTTATTTGAATTTCCAGCCGTAATATACTTCCTCTCCAGGACAGATTGAGTCCTTTCCCTGCCAATTTACAGATAGGGGAGAGGGAAAGTGGGGGCTGGGGGATTTCTCAGGGGAGGAGGGCTTTATTAATTGATCGATTTATTAATGAGTACTTGAATTGGCGAGGGCAGCTCCCAGAGGGATAGGAGAGGAGGATGGGGAGGGGGGATGGGGTATTTTTGGCAGGATAGATTATCCTCAGGAGTCATAATCCACTTAGCTGAATAATAGGTTAAATACCTGTCAATCAAAAGAGAACACTAAATATAGCTCTGAAAACATACTTGCCCTGAATGTATGCAACCTGCACTAATAATCTGCACCTGTGTAGCTGTTACCCTATTACTTATACAATGTTTCAGTTTATCACTGAGTAATCCAGCCACATGACAGTACTGATATACAACGTGAAATAAAAGAATTCCGTTTGCGCAGTTCGAATCTGTGCAGTAGATTTGTCATGAAAAAGTCAGAATAAAACCATAATAAGTGTTTCGTATTAATGTTGTTAATTCCTCTGAGGGCACATGCGAGAAATGAATGGTTTCCATGATTTTTTGTGCTGGAAACCCTTCTCTCCGTCCAGCAGGTCGTCTGCAAATTGTGTTTCTACAGCTTTCTTGATTACTGAATGCCGACAGGTAGAGGCAGAAATTTTTAACTGTGACTGACGCTCTTGCTACCGACAGTTTTATCCTTGATGCACATGCATTTACTCCATAGTACTGTATCGAGTGGTTTTAATTCTGTACCCGACTCACCTATAAGACGGCTATAGGGTAATCAGCCGAAATATCGAAAGAAGAAATAACGTTATTCTGGATGCGCGCCCATAAGATGACGGAATATTCTATCTAGTGGGAAAACGTCACAGTAGACTCTTCTTTCCTTTTATTATTTATTACAGGCTTTTGGAGATCATCCATACAGCCAGCTTCCGAATGATTTTTTTAAATATTTAAATCTAAAACAGACTGCATCGTTCACACAGACTTCATACAATGACTTAAAAGGACGATGCGAATGAGGTGCGGTGAAGAATGGAGAAGACGAATCAACGACAAAGGGAAACATTATAGAGCGATACACCCTGTGGTCCTGTCAACGCAATGATATATGAAGCACACAGTGTCAAGAGAGTTTTAAACAACCACTGCATGAATGAAAATCAATAATCGTCTTTAAAAAAAAAGAAAAAACATTTGAAGCGCCTGTGACTGATCGACAACCCTCTTTGTACTTGTGGAGAAGAAATCATGAACCATATAATATTAGAATGTCCCGAAAGAGACAGGATAGATGAGACACAATCAGCTGAGTGCTATGGGCTACAAAGACCCTCACTGTGTTACCACCCTTTTGGGAACAAAAGACGTTAGGGTGCATAAACTCATACACACAGTTCTGGAGGAATTGAGAGTGTCTATATAATCGGCCCCGTCAAAATCTGGATCCTGCGATCACGGCAGGAAGAAGGACACCAGCAACACGAGACCTCTGAAGGGACAGAGCAGAAGCGAAGAATTACATGGTGTGGAGGTCGGACCCCAGTAACCCAATACAGCCCGTCCGGTTAGCCGTGCGTGCGGGAAGGAGCGCCCGGTCCCCGGCACGAATCCGCCCGGCGGACTTGGATCGAGGTCCGGTGAGCCGGCCACTCTGTGGATGGTTTTCAGGCGGTTTTCCATCTGCCTCGGCGAATGTGGGCTGTTTCCCCTTATTCCGCCTCAGCTACATTATGTCGGCTATTGTTGCGCAAACAAGTTCTCCACATACGTGTACACCACCATTACTCTATCACGCAAACGTAGGGGTTACATTCGTCTGGTGTGAGACGTTCCCTGGGTGGTCCACCGGGGGCCGAACCGCACAATAACCCTGGGTTCGGTGTGGGGCGGCGGAGGGGTGAAGTGGACTGCGGTAGTCGTCGTGGCGTTGTGGACCACTGCAGCTAGGGCGGGGACGGAGCCTCTCCGTCGTTTCTAGGCCCCCGGTTAACATACAGTACAATACAATACAACACAACCCAATACATCAGTACACAAATCGGACATCAAATCGAAGTGTATTTGTATACATTTACTTAGTTAAAAATAATTCACGTGTTGTTGTACCTGTGAACAGATAAGCGTAGTGTACACATTGGTAAGTCAAAACATAATGCCCAGTACCCACCGCGACGCTGGATGCCGCCTGGTGGCGTTGCCTGCAGGTGACGCAATCAGAAGAGCATGTAAACGGAGCAGACACGGATGGGGGATCACCCTAGCGAAGATACGGGTTGCAAATGAGGACATCCATTGAGATAAGAGACTGACTAGGGCAGATTATTATTACGCAGAGCCTGTAAATGATTGTCTCGAAAAAGAATTCATCTATCTGATATTTCCCGTCACTGCCACATTAAGTAGTTGGCAACACTAAAAGAAGTCTACGGTATCTGATATATGTCTAACTGTTTTACAGGTATGCTGAGTAAGAGAGTTGGAAAAATATATGTCACTTCAAACGACTTCCAGAAGGCAGTCGGAACAAGTGCTGACAATGGTAAGAGAAGATTTTAGATTATATTTAAAAGTAAAATAAAAACTTAAATACAGCGAAACTATAGTAGAATGAGAATACGTTTGCGCTACGAGACCAAAAAGATGCAACGCAGAGCTGCACCATTTCTCAAGAGTCTTTAGTCAGTACGAAAATGTCACAGAAGTGCTCGATAAAATCGAATAGCAGATTCTGCAAGAAAGGTATTGTGTAAAACAAACAAACACACACACACACACACACACACACACACACACACACACACTACGGCGTCTTACAGGGTACAATTTTAGATATAGGCGTGTGCAAGCGGGAAACTGTGTGAATCAAATTAGTGTAATGTTAGTTGAAGCACGTGTACAAACAAGAACGCAGTCAGAACCAGAATGGCGTCATGAATAAAAATGGAACGAAAATGGAAGACTGTTCGAGGAACGTCTACAGAAGACCCAATAACAGCACTAGATATTGAGCCGGATCCTGCAGCAGTGGGTGCAGTCAATAAGCCAAGCCCCAGTGTTGCTGTAGTTGCCAGCGTTTGATAAGGAAAGAAACGGATGAAATTCTTACTAACGCCGGTTCAGTTTGCATTTTCAGGCAAATAACACATCTGATGCTACATTACTAGCCTTGTAGGGTAGCCGCGCGGCATAAGGCGCCTTGCGACGGTTCGCGCAGCTCCTCCCGTCGGAGGGTCCAGTCCTCCTTCAGGTATGGGTGCGTGTGTTGTCCTTAGCGTAAGTTAGTTTAAGTTAGATTAAGTAATGTATAAGCCTAGGGAGCGATGCTCTCAACAGTTTGGTCCCATAGGAACTTACCACCACTAACATGAAATCATTAATAGAAGTTAGTAGTATTTCGTACAAAGGTATCGCTATCGCGTTATCTGACCGTTTGAGGACACAAATGTATGAAGTAGTAGAAAAGTTAAAATTCATGCGGTTTCGTAATAAGGATTCAGAGTCATAGTGAGCTTGAAAGATTTGAGTCAATGTTGTCAGTTTCGTTGTCTGAAGTGCAGTGAGTCCCATTACGACATTCTTATTTGTGATGTCATGATTCGTTTAAAACCATTCCCAGATGTAAAGACAGACATCAAAAATGCAAAAGCAGGCGCTGAATGAAGTGTTCGCTATTGCAATGGCGCAGAATTTCTACTAATGCCCAAGGATCACTGCCTACAAAGTACGAGTGACTAAAGCCGAAACAGACTTCGTTCAAATCAACCTACATCTACAGGGGTTGGACAAAAACATGGAAACATAAAAAAACACAACATATTTACATGGCCAAGACGGTTTAGGAAACACATTGGCATGCAAAACATCTTCCAGTCCTGTAGGAAAGGGTAAGTACAGGTCCTGTATGGTTTTCAGGAGAATCTTATACTATTCTTCCTGCAAAACACCACTTCAGGTAACGATGCTGGAGGTGGATAGTGATCACACAACCTTTCCCTATAGTAAACGTCCGCAGCTAGTGGTCTAGTGGCTAGGGCTGCCACCTCTGGATCAGGGATCCCGGGTTCCATCATCATCATCATCATCATCATCATCATCATCATCATCATCTATAGTAGACCACAGATTCTGAATACTAATGAGATCTGGTGACTGGTGGCCAACGGAGATACGACAATTCTACCTCGTGCTCACAAAACCAGTCATGGGCCGAGTTGTGCGAACAGGGGCCCTATCGTCTTGGAAAACATCACCACTATTGGGGAACAACATTGTATCATGGGATATACCTGATCAGCCGAAATGGTCACATAGTCCCTGGCTGTAACGCAGGCTCATGGCATGGCTACCCAAACCATCACCGAATTCCCGCCTTGTTTCACTCTTGGGAAGTAAACTCTTCCAGAAGTGGGAAACACTGTCTAACAAGACTCATTTGACCAAATGTCTTCTTTCCATTGCTCCATAGTCGAGGTTTTATGGCATCGGCATCACGTTTTCCTCTTACAGGCATTTGCATCGATGATAAGAGATTTTAGAATTCCAGATCGCCCTAGAATTACCCAGCGTATGGAACTCCGTGTTTTTGTGGTGCTGACAAGGTTAGCGGGTGCCACATTCAGTTCAGCAGTGACATCTGCAGTGGCGTCGTCTTAGTTTTCGTCTCAATACACATCAATGCCAGGCTGTCTTGGTCACTCTCCAGACACTTTCGTCTACGTTGTTACTCAGCGGATAATGGAGTGTAAATGATCGATACGGTGCCTCCTGAAAAACTAAACACTTCAGTTTCTTGGTTACTGAAACATCCACCATACGAGCACCGACAATTTGCCCACGTTAGTATTAGCTCCGACATAATGTACTCACTACACGGAACGCTATTCTGACCACATCTTACAAGTGGAACGTATTGAAGATATTTCACAGGTGCACTTCGTGATCAAATACAACAACGTGAACTGCAGGCTTGGCTAGCTTCTGCATTTATCTTCAAACACGTAATTCTCGCGATGTTTCAATATTTTTTGTACAACCCCAGTACATCGCTATTCCGTAAACCATTGTAAATTACATGACAGTACTTACCACTGTATAACGTACTAAGGTTTCTTCCTGTTCTGTTCTGATACAGTGCGAGGAGAGAATGACTGCTTAAATGCCTATATGCCCTCTGCAACTATAAGGTCCAGTCATGTTAATGTGGCAACCATCTGTGTTCGATGTCAACATGCAGTTAGCACTAGCAGCACTAGCAGCACAGGGGATGCAGAATACTATGTAGTCGTTGTCATTATGCAGAAACGGAGCGATTTATCTGACGTCCAAAAGGAGGCGATCATTGGCTTTAGCACCAAGGCTGGAAGCAATTCTGAAACTGCTAAGTCAGTAAACTGTTCACAGGCCGCCGTGCTTAAAGTCTATCGTGCATGACAAAATGGCGCTACCCAAAACCGGCACTGAGGCAACTGTTGCGCACTACGGGCCATAGATGACAGGAGTGAACGACAGCTGCGGCGATGTGTACGAGGGAATAGATGTGCAGCTATTGCACAACTGACACCCCAGAGGAACCAAGGGACTACCAACAGTGTCTCCTCAATTACCGTTCTGCCAACGTTGCTACATATGTGCCTCCGCAGCAGTCGCCTGGTTCATACATTTACGCTGATTACAGTTCGTCGGCCACAAAGGCTGAAATTTGTACGCCAATACCGCAACTGAACGTCCGCTGCGTGGCGATAAGGGACCTTTTCAGATGAATCACGTTTGATGCTCCATCGGACAGACGGCCAGTGGCGTGTGCGAAATGAAACGTCTGAAAGCAAACACCTTGCACCAACCGTCGGATGGGTTCAGTCCAGCGGAGGGAGCGTTATGGCTGGCGAATGTTTTCGTGGCATTTTCTGCGTGATTTCGTCATTCTGTAAGGCATAATGGATCAACACAAGTATACCTCTATTCTTGGGGACCACATCAACACCCACACGCAGTGTTTTTCCCCTTGGTACAATAGCATCTGCGACTAGAGCAACGCAACGTGTCAAACAACTCGCAGTGAACGTGCTTGTTTCGAAGAGCACCATGATGAATTTACCGTACGCCCCTGGCCACCAGACTACCCCGGATTTAAATCCAATCGAGAACCTGTGGGACCACCAGGATCGTGCTGTACACGCCGTGATTCCTCAAACGAGATACCTAGCGCAGTTGGCCACGACACTGGAGCGGTCATGGCTCTACCGCCCTGTTGATACCTTCCAGAACCTCACTGACTACCTACACGTCTCGCAGCGGTCCGCGCTTCAAAAGGTGGTTATTAGAGCTTCTGGAAGGCGGTCACATTAAATGTGACTGGACAATGTAGTCCAACCTCGACTTCCTGGTCACTATTGGAGCGATACACGAGGGGGCTGTAGTATATTCCTATATTCCTGACTTAGCAATGGTTCTGTAAACTTTGTAGGCAGGCTTCCGAGAGATGTAAAATGTCGTGTGACTAGGGAGGGCCTCCCGTCGGGTAGACCGTTCACCGGGTGCAAGTCTTTCGATTTGACGCCACTTCGGTGATTTGCGCGTCGATGAGGATGAAATGATGATGATGATTAGGACAACACAACACCCAGTTCGTGAGCGGAGAAAATCTCCGATCCCGCCGGGAGTCGAACCCGTGCCCTTAGGACTGACATTTTGTCGCGCTAACCACCCCGCTACCGGAGCGGATTTCCGAGAGATAGTCGATGTACTTGTGCATCGAGGTGACCAAAGTCATGAGATAACTCCAAATATCGTGGTGGACCTTTTTGCCTGCCGTAGTGTAGCAATTCGACGTGGCAAGGACTCAGCAAGTCGTTGGAAGTCACCTGCGGAAATACTGAGCGACGCTGCCTCTATAGCCGTCCATACTTGTGAAAATGTTGGCAGTGCTGAATTTAGTGCACGAACTGGCCTCTCGCTTATGTCCCAGAATGTTCATCAAACCAATCGCGAACAGTTATGGCCTGGTGATATCGGGCATTGTCATCCATAAAATTTCCGTCGTTGTTTGTGAACATGAAAGTCCGTTCAAATGGTTCAAATGGCTCTGAGTTCTATGGGACTTAACATCTGAGGTCATCAGTCCCCTGGAACTTAGAACTACTTAAACCTAACTAACCTAAGGACATCACACACACCCATGCCCGAGGCAGGATTCGAAATAACGACCGCTCGGCCACAACGGCCGGCATGAAAGACCGTGAATGGCCATAAATGATCCCCAATTAGCCGAACATAATAATTTCCAGCCAATGATAGGTTGACAAACTGCCTATTGGCTTCTGTCTCGGGTTCTTCGGCCGACGTTCATCTAATGATTTTTCTGACGTTTCGCCAGCACGAGTGGCTGGCATTGTCAAAGCTTCACCCTCCATTGCCGGTGGTGAACTGGAGGCGAGCTCGCGGCCGCAGACTATATGTACCTGGCGCGCCAACGTCCGAGGGCTTCTCCGCGGTCATTTCCGGTGCGGTTCTCCTCTTGCTACCTGCGACGGTCGTTCGCTGCAGTACGGGAAGCCAGGATCCGTTTACCTTAAGGCTTTCCTCTTTCTTGTTGAAACTGTTCGCGTGTTTTTGGATTTCTACAGTTTCTCTGAACAAGCGCGTGTGATAGTGCTTCTCTACAGCCAGAACTTCCGTGTCGGCGAATTTTATTACGTGGTCGGTCTCATTCAGTGCGTGCTCTGCCACGGCCGATTTCTCCACCTGCCCCAACCTGCAATGTCGCTTATGCTCTTTGATCCTGGTGTTAATGGATCGTCCAGTCATTCCGACATAAACTTTTCCGCATGTGCAAGGTATACGGTATATTCCCGACATTGCAAGTGGGTCTCTTTTCTCCTTCGCCGATCTAAGACACTCTTTGATCTTCCTTGTCGGTTTGAAAATCGTCTTTACGCCGTGTTTGCGCAATATACGGCCGATTCTGTCCGTCACTCTGGGAATGTATGGCAGAAAGGCCGTACCCGACATTTCTTTTTCTGGTTCCTTACTTCGCCGAGTGTTTGGCTCTGTTACACTTCTAATGTAATTTGTGGAGTACCCATTGCTCCTCAGAACAGTTTCCAGGTGTTGCATTTCTCGTCTGAGGTGTTGAGGCTCACATATTCGTCCTGCTCTCGTTACGAGCGTACTAATCATGCCTCTTTTCTGGGTCGGATTAGTACGCTCGTAACGAGAGCAGGACGAATATGTGAGCCTCAACACCTCAGACGAGAAATGCAACACCTGGAAACTGTTCTGAGGAGCAATGGGTACTCCACAAATTACATTAGAAGTGTAACAGAGCCAAACACTCGGTGAAGTAAGGAACCAGAAAAAGAAATGTCGGGTACGGCCTTTCTGCCATACATTCCCAGAGTGACGGACAGAATCGGCCGTATATTGCGCAAACACGGCGTAAAGACGATTTTCAAACCGACAAGGAAGATCAAAGAGTGTCTTAGATCGGCGAAGGAGAAAAGAGACCCACTTGCAATGTCGGGAATATACCGTATACCTTGCACATGCGGAAAAGTTTATGTCGGAATGACTGGACGATCCATTAACACCAGGATCAAAGAGCATAAGCGACATTGCAGGTTGGGGCAGGTGGAGAAATCGGCCGTGGCAGAGCACGCACTGAATGAGACCGACCACGTAATAAAATTCGCCGACAGGGAAGTTCTGGCTGTAGAGAAGCACTATCACACGCGCTTGTTCAGAGAAGCTGTAGAAATCAAAAAACACGCGAACAGTTTCAACAAGAAAGAGGAAAGCCTTAAGGTAAACGGATCCTGGCTTCCCGTACTGCAGCGAACGACCGTCGCAGGTAGCAAGAGGAGAACCGCACCGGAAATGACCGCGGAGAAGCCCTCGGACGTTGGCGCGCCAGGTACATATAGTCTGCGGCCGCGAGCTCGCCTCCAGTTCACCACTGGCAATGGAGGGTGAAGCTTTGACAATGCCAGCCACTCGTGCTGGCGAAACGTCAGAAAAATCATTAGATGAACGTCGGCCGAAGAACCCGAGACAGAAGCCAATAGGCAGTTTGTCAACAAGTGGCCACGAAAGCCTTAACAATTTTGCAATGATAGGTTCATTTGGACCAGAGCACCCAGTCCATTCCATGTAAACACATCCCGTTATGGAGTCACCACCAGTTTGCAAACTGTCTTGTTGACAACTTGCGTTCATGGCTTCGTGGGGTCTGTGCCACATTCGAACCCTATCATCAACTCTTACTAACTGGATTTGGGACTCATCTGACCAGGCTACTGTTTTCAAGTCGTGTAAGGTCCAACCGATATGATCAGGAGCCCAGGGGTGGTCCTGCAGGCGGTGTCGTGCTGTTAACAAATGCACTAGCGTCGGTCATCCGCTGCATTAGCCCATTAACGCCGAATTTCGCCCGTTGTCCTAATGGATATTTCACGCAGTGATGCTTGTCTGTTAGCACTGACAACTCTAAGCAAACACCGCAGCTCTCTGTCGTTAAGTGAAGGCCGTCGCCACTGCGTTGTCCGTGCTGTGAGGTAAAGCCCGAAATATGGTATCCTCGGCATACTCTTGACACTATGGATCACGGAATTTTGAATTCCCTAACGATTTCCGAAATGGAATGTCCTATGCGTCCTGCTCAAACTACCATTCGGCGATCAAAGTTAATTCTCGTCGTGTGGCCATAATCACACCCGAAACCCGTTCACATGAATCACCTGCGTACAAATGACTGCTCCGCAATGCACCGCCCTTTTATACCTTGTGTATACGATACTGCCGCCATGTGTATATGTGTATACCAATAAAATATCTCCAAGCACTATGGTGCTTAACATCTGAGGTCATCAGTCCCCAAGAGCTTAGAACTACTTAAACCTAACTAACCTAAGGACATCACACACCCATGCCCGAGGCAGGATTCGAACCTGCGACCGTAGCGGTCGCGCGGGTACAGACTGTAGCGCCTAGAACCGATCGCCCCCCCCCCCCCCTTCCGGCTATGTGTATACCGCTATCCCATGACTTGTGTGATCTCAGTGTATATCTTCAGGCACCTGTTAGTTCAGGTGTTTCAGCATTTCCGTTATGTCCATCCCCTGTAAAGATAGGCCTTCTTCGTTATCTTCCTCATCCTACAATTCAAATCTTCAAATGTGTGTGAATTCCTAAGGGAGCAAACTGCTGAGGTCATCGGTCCCTAGACTTACACACTACTTAAACTAACTTACGGTAAGGACGACACACACACACACATGCCCGATGGAGAACTCGAACCTGTGGTGGGAGGGTTCCCGCAATTCGTGACATGGCGCCTTCAACCACGCGGCCACTCCGCACGGCCATCCTACAATTCTGCGATCTCCCAGCACAGCACTCAAATGTAAGCAAGTTTAACACAAATAACAAATTGAAGACAAAAGTAAGATGAGGGATCACCAGTCAGCACCATTATCGTTTTTCTAAAACAGCCAAAATCAGGCGTAGATTGTTTCCAATCTCATCCACGCAACAGCTGTGGGCATCATAACGCCGTTTGTTTTTATTGCCGCAAATCCGGGCACACGGCGTCAGTGTGTTTACGACGATCCCAGAAAACAGACGCGGCTCCGCCAAGCCGGCAGTATGACGTAAAAAACGCAGTTCCTCTTCATATCCGAGAAGCAGCGACCCCCACCGGATTAATGCTGACGTTAACACTACAGGGCACTTCTGCTTTAACTAGGCACTAGAACGTCTCTTTACTTCTGTCTCTCTGTCTCTGTCTCTCTCTCTCTCTCTCTCTCTCTCTCTCATAAATTAAAGTACCTATCGTGCTAATGATATACCATAGCTGTTGTCAACAAATCTCTTCCTCCAATATTACAAATTGTTGTCTCAGTTGTCTACAAGGAAGTCTGAAGTAACTTGTCATTACTTGCAGTAAATGCCGGCCGAAGTGGGTTTAAGTGCGAAGTGCGGTTAAAGGCGCTGCAGTCTGGAACCGCAAGACCTCTACGGTCGCAGGTTCGAATCCTGCCTCGGGCATGGATGTTTGTGATGTCCTTAGGTTAGTTAGGTTTAACTAGTTCTAAGTTCTAGGGGACTAATGACCTCAGCAGTTGAGTCCCATAGTGCTCAGAGCCATTTGCACCATTTTGCAGTAAATACTAAGGCGTCGAATACACTTGCTTTAAACACCTTCTCCCGATTTTGATTTAAAATTCATGACACTATTGATCTGGTTCCTGAATTCATTCCATTTGTTGATTTGGAATCTCTTAGTCAAAATTACAATGTTCTTTTGGAACATGAGGTAATTTGTATCCAATAATTTCAAAGGTAACATAACACTATCTTCTACATTAATACTTTTCTGTAGCTTGAGATCAACAGCGATTTCCTTGGGGTCTTACCTAAAAAAAAAAGTTACGCAGACTGCAAGAATAAAAAGTCATAACTCATTTCATCAAATTAATCGGCTACACCTTCGGATGTAATTTGCTAGCCAATGAGTCACTTGAGTTTATGGCGATTTCAAATCTAGAGCAAACACGTAATCTTAGGTAAATAATTACCCAGTTCCCCGTCCAGGGGAGCTAATGGCAAAACTATTTGGTGGTTAATACTTCTCAAACATGAGTGTGGCACATCCCTACTTGTAGTTACATATCTCTCGACAAAGAATCTAAGAAAATCGTGACCGTTAATACACCTATCGGTCTGCGTCATCTCAACAGCTGACCACTCGAAATTTTAAGAACTCCAGTAATGTTCCAAAGCTGTTTGGAGCAATTAAGCTAGAATATTCCTCAGAGCGTTAACTACGTCGATGACAGTTGTAACACGTAGCCTCTCCTTCCCCGCCGAGAAAGCCATCTAATAAATTTGGAATTTTATTGCGCACACTGCAAACCATTAGTTTTCAGTATAACCTCAAGAAACGGATTGAGACTGAAACAACGCCACGTAAGGACAGTTGACAAACTTGCTACCTCTAAAAATCTCGTAGTTTTACAATAATTTTTACGCAACGTTGTTACACAAAATTCAGAACTCAAAATCGCACAGATTTATCGCCCTTTGAATCTTCTAAGAGAGAAAGATATCGAATTCTTATAGTTTTAGCAATATCGGAAGCCTTTTAGCACGCTATTTTATCAGCGTCTTGTCCAGCCACGTATAATACTCGTACAAAGAAATGCCTGGGTTTGGTGACAGATCAGCACGTCATTGTAGAAAAATGATAGCATGTGCATCAAAAATGTTAACGGCAGCACAGGTTAAATATTCTCCAATCGACGCAAAGGTTTTAGGTATCATTTATTATGGCCTTCAGATCTTCAAAGTCTTCTAAATTTCGTCTGATGGAATGTCACGTGCCTTTCATCATTCTGCTTGTCCTACACGTTCGTCTGCCAGAATACCGGCGCAACACTAAGGTGAGGGCTAAACACTCAAATCATTATTGCCGTACGGCGCAACACTTCAATGTTGATTCTTCACTCGTTCCAATGGGCTCAAACGCTGATTTCGACTCTGAAGAAGTACTTTGGTTTCAGCAAGACCAAAATGGGTTATTTACCTCTCAGATCGAGGTACATGATGGCCCCCGATTATTCTATGAAGGAAGTAATGAAATGAAAGCGGAGGTGGCCACAGCGACTTCCTGCAAACTTCCTTCTCGACTTCGCCTCGGACGTTCTATTCCCTGCGCGCTCGCTACTTAATTAAACCGTTAATCGTACTTCTCGTTACCAATAACGAGACACAGAAATTTACGGCTGTTGGAAACTTCGAAAATTTTGCAAAAACAGACATAATGTCCGATGGGATAACCGCAATCACTGGTTTTACAATGTTACTTATAATTAGTCTTGATTGCATAAAATGTTTATTCACATGACCGGTTTCGGTTCCTCTAGAACCATCTTCAGATCTGTAACGATAATGATATTAATTTACTATTTCACGAATGCAAACCTTTTTCATCTTATCCAATCACCATCAAATGTACCAGAACGTACCTGCAATTTCGGTTACAGGATTAACCTATCCACACACAGCAACCTTCACATGCTGCGTCACATAAAATTGGTTGGCAGAGTGCACATCATATATGTTAATTATAACAATATTACCAACAGGTGGTGTCTGGTACATTTATTACATTACATATACACACACTGTATTAAGTAGATTTTTGTAATTTACTTTTATCTCTAAAAATGCTTAATTAAAATCTCTAGCTGTCAAGGTTAAAATCTAAACTTGTCAAAATTAAAATACACAGCAAAATTATCATTTTTTATACGCTCTAAAAGAAAAGGGAAATTTCTATATCCATGGCGCTGGTGTAGACTTGCTTTCCTCCATGGTCTGCTTCCGTGGTTCCCGCCATTTCGGTGTTGTGCCGCGATCCGCCCAGTCGTCTGACGCCCATCGCCGTGGGCAAGAGGGCCGCGCAGGAGGGCCCCGTCAACGACGCCAGGCGCTGCACGCAACTTCCAGCTTCTCCATCACGCACCATCTCTCATCCCACGACCTGGACCTCTACACGCAACAGTTGTCATCTCAGTAAGCCGTCATAAATACTAAAATACCCGTTGTGATTGAACTCGCTTTGCTCGTTGGGGATTAAATCCGGATCTTTCTTTTTGTGGGTGTATATTTCAATTTCTTCCAAAATGTTAAGAAACTGTCCCTTAAGAGCTCTATGCAGGATGTCTAAATTTTGTTAAATGTTCGTGACTGTGTGCTATAAGGCAGCCATATGCGCCGCAAACGCTGTTTTGCTTTGAGCGTAGGTGTGCTCCCTGAATCTGTTCTAGTCCAGGCTCAGTTAGTCACACTGTTTTCATCGTACCAGTCTGTCCTCTCACTTTTTCACGCGTCGTCTCGCTTTAAATAGCTCGTCAACTCCGTGTTATGTTCAAATAGACTGAGCTGGTCAAAGTCTCAGGCTGAATTATGAAGTTTCTGGCTTTTTCAGTGCTGGTCCTTATGCTGTTGGTGTGGTGGAAGGGAGAGGTGAATGACCCTTTGATACTGAGGAACACATCTCTTCTACTACAAGCTATTTGTTTCTCATATGTTGGGAGGCGACAGTATGGACCAAAACAAGAAAAAAATATGGACTATAAAATGCATATCTCAAAAGCCTATGTTTAATGGACACTTTTTTTCTTGTTATGGTTTATGCAACCACCTCTCAAAATATGGCAAACAAAGAGTTTTCAGTTGAAAAAATGTATCTCACTGTAACGATGACCAAAGAAGTTAAGTCCCATAGTGCTCGGAGCCATTTGAACCTCTCCAAACGAACCCAGCCTTTACCGATACTGATAACATAAATATGGAAGGTTGGACAGGGATTGGAAACCCCGTCCTCCCAAATGCGAGCCCAGCCAACCGTGCACCACCTCGTTCTTTATATCACTAAGTGATTCCTAGATGCTGGTATCGCCACTATTAGCACTTCTACTGTAGTTACTTGTTCCTGATTTCAATCAAAGTATATGTTACTGTCTACCTCAGAAGTTATTAGGAGAACATTCTTGGTGTCTTGAATGTGAACTAGACAGTTCTGTGTCAGTACAGCAAACACAAGATTCATGGAGCGTTCTGAAAACTCACGGCTGATTGTACCATCTAGCTTTCCATTCAAAATGTCCCTGCGGTAGCCCCTGAACCACATCGGCGGAATGTGTGCGTTGCTCTAGGTCTGATTCCTAAGCGGATTTGTTACCCAGGCAGTCTGGGCTTCGCTACTCACTGGAAGGCGTAGAAATCTTCAGCTGTTGATACTATGATGAGCTGTTACCTCTTCACTCGCTAGACTAGAAGCCCAACAAAAAATTCCTCGTCTCTGACCGATGTTGTTGCAGACGCCGTGCCTTATCGTCCCTCGCTGCCGCTGTATCCTCTGAACCTCCATCCACCTAACCACCAAGTGAATTAATTCTGACAAATGAATTAATTCTATCAGTTACGGCAATAGTTATAAATCTTGCTTCGATCCGTAGTACCACCCTCTTTTAAAGAACCAGAATTATTGCTTACTAGCTACGCCCCGCAGTGTTACCGCTGTTAAATAGTTTTTTTGTAAAGAAATGTCAATGCCGAAACTCACTATCCATGCGTATGCGCCACCACAAAAGTTCTCTTGGAGGGATTGAGGCGCATGTCACTTGCGACCCAGCAAAACGCACGACATCGGAAAAAAACGCCCTCATGGGAGAAGCTGACAAAATAAATGCCGCTCACAACTAACTCGTTTACGTAAGGAAACAATTTTTGCGTGACCTAGTAGTGAATTACAAAATGTGTCAAGAGAGAGAGTTTGCGACGTGCCTAACATGGAAAAGATCATAAAAGATCATGGAGAGCTAGAAATCTTCCGTAAAACGTCCCTGTAAATAACGTTCCGAGACTGCTTGTTCCCTGCATATATGTACAAATTTATGGCTCTCGATACACGGGAGCAACCAACGTAGAGCTGTCCGTGCGATAAACATCGTGTGCCCAGATGAATACCTGTCACTTTTACCGTATGTCATAGACTCTTATTTATTGTGCTCCCGATAATAATACAACCAAATACACTTCCAAAACATTCTAAGCGCTGCGAAACTTTTTTGTGCATACTTTACAATATTACGGAATTTAGTAACGACTACAGGTATATTTCTGCTGTCCTAGATTTATGAACGTACTTCCCCCACTTGTCAAAACAGTTAAACCTAATCCCTACGCTTAACTTAATGCATTCATTTGTTAGTCAACTTTCGTGAATGACTTTTTAGTCACTTTACCAACCCCATGGGAACAGCAATCACGTTGACATCCCAACGGAACAACGATTTTTTTTTTTAAGAAAAGGTAGCCTATGTGTTAATTCAGCGCATTCAAAAGTTCATCCACTTTCGTCCAGTCGCTTCTGTACGAAGGAGTAAGAAACATACTAACTCGACGAAGAAAGAAAATAAGCGATTTCTAGTTCGGCACACCACTCACGTATGTGCCACTAATCAGTGGATACGCTCGATGACCAAATCCACTCTCACTAAAAGTCTACTACGACCTACATGTAAGGGCACGACTTCTCTCTGTCGTACAGCATTGAAATGAAATCACACAGTCGAAAGTCTTGCAGCGTCTCAGAAGCTAAGGATACGCTCGACGATCAGCGGCTAAAAAACGGATTAAACACTTTGAGGAGTCTATAGGCATATTAAACAATAAATACATTTTCACAAATACGATGCTGTTGGGGTACCACTTCCTGCAAACATGGCGTCATTTTGACGTCACGCACAATATCAACGACCGCATGATCTGCGACAAGGAAAAGTGTGAATGTTATTGCTCCTCGATTCACTCTCAGCAGTTCAAGCTGTACTCTGAGTTCCTGCCTATCCACACACTCGGATATCGCAAAATATTTATATCATCCTTCGTTCTGTAATCAGATGGAAACGCACATAGCATCGAATATTGCAGAACATACTTGCATTACATTCCTAAGAAAGTTCCAGAATTAAACAACTCTAGCATGAAAAAAACATTACTTGCGTGTGACGCGATGCCAACCTACAGCTTTCGACTACAGAAACCAGGACCTTATCCATTACGCCAGCAGTTAGAGATATGTGCTTTGGCTCCTGCCTTGATTATCATAGTATGGCTCCAAGGCGAGAACGAATGGCCCCGAACTAAAGAGTAACTAAAGAGTAAGTAATTTGGAGAGGTAACTCTTGTGATACAGCATAAAACCATAGTCCAGTCTAGATAGAATGATCCCGCTGTACATAGTGAGTAGGGTACTTTGATGCGCTAGCCATACAGTTCAAAATAATAAATAGCTTCTTTTAAGAGTAAGAGTGTACTCTTCAAATTAATAAATGTCTTGTACTAAATGCTTTAAAAAGTAGCCTGTATGTTAATTCGCTGTATAAGCTAATTCCATCACAAATTTCTTCAAAATCCATCCAGCCACTTCAGTGTCAAGAAGTAACACACAAACTTTCGTATTTGTAATGTGTATGGGATTAAAAAATACTTCATTACCCACGAGACTACTTCTGATATTTGTTTTTGACAGAAAATTAATACATACTTAATTATTTAACCTGACAAGATTTGGGCTACTTGGTCCTCTCCTACAAATAAGTTGACATTCTACATATTTTACAAAATCGAGTCAACTTTACCCAGAACTTGGCAGTATGAGCCCATTTAACAGTACGACGTTGCAACCCTTCTGGCCTTGGATGTATCTACTAATTCGGTTCGGTAATGAGCTACAAAGCCGATACAACCTCTACTGAGACGAGCAGCTCCACAACTGTTGGTCCTTAATATTCCGTATACTGGCACCGGGAAGAAGTTGACGTCCGAAATTCAAATGGCTCTGAGCACTATGGGACTTAAAATCTGAGGTCATCAGTCCCGTAGAACTTAGAACTACTTAAACATAACTAACCTAAGGACATCACACACATCCATGCCAGAGGCAGGATTCGAACCTGCGACCGTAGCGGTCGCGCGGTTCCACACTGAATCGCCTAGAACGGCTCGAACACACCGGCCGGCGACGTCCGAAATGGCCCCACATATGTTCTATTGGAGTCAGATCTGAGAATCCTGCTGGCTGCAGCAGAACCTCAGCATCACGCACACAGGTCAGAGACACGTGCAATGTGTGGACGAGTCTTTTCCTGTCGCATGAGAAGTAGCACATGACGACACGGATGTCTGTGATGTACCGTTGTGCAGTCAGTTCCCTCAATCACTATCATGCGTGACCTGGAGTAATACCCGTTGGCTCCCAACACCACGGCCCCAGTGCCCCTCCAAAACACTGGAAGAATGTGGGTCTCTCCAGATTGCCAATGACGGTCATCCACAGAGCATGTTCTGGGCAGTCATCTGTGCTAATGCAGAACCGCGATTCATCGCTGAACACAATGCGGCGCCTTCAACAGCAATCCCCGTGTCCGAGTCACGGAAACACTTCAAATGCAGCCGTTTGTGTTGTGGTGTTAACTGCACTTTAAGCATGGGATATAATTCCTTACTCTGGCTGGTGTTAGTCTCCCACAAAGGGTGCAGTATGAAACAGAACGTTGAACGGAGTCCATTGCTTGCTCCAGAATTGGAGGCGTAGATGCGAAGGCTCACAATGTGCCTGGTGCACAGTAAGGAAATCCTACTTTGTGGAAACTTGACGACGTATTTTCCTGTCCTCAAGTTCCCACGCAGTCCAACATCGGGCCACTGTCACATATAAATGCCCACCGTCTGGACACTGCGCGATTCAACCAGCCGGCCAAATGGAGACCTGCAATGAGCCCCCTTTCAAACTCTTGTCAGGTGCTGGAGATGCTGTATCACACGAGTACGTGGCATCTCCGCATCCTTCAGATTGGCCACCCAACATCTGAAGCTGCTCAAGCCCCTTATATATCCTATTATGCCAGGTAACAACACTAAACGCGGACAACACTAATTCACTCTGGTGGCCGTTCTATCTGTCACAGGGAATTACAACTCTTATTCATTTACATACCACCAACGTTGAATACCGCTATGAAGTTACATCGATCTCTGATCATTTCTTCTGGGTGCTCCAAATTATTTTGTCAACCAGTGCATCTTAATTTTTTAGGGAAAAATTGTGAAGCAGATAAAAAAAGTGCATTATTTTTTTCTTAAAGACAACAGGTCATTAAGTTGTGTACATACTGCAGCGTAGTTTGCTCCAGAGGCAGACAGCAGCATTGGAAAAGCAGCTGTGAATGTTTTTGTGTCGTGGATGGGAACAGGTACGATACCAGATAAGTGAGACCTTGTGTTATTGTGGTGAGATAGAAGGTACTGGATCTCAGATATGAGATACTGGGGTGCATGCACATTAAAGAGCCGATGATACAAATGTAGTGTGTGATAGTCATGTAACACGTTCAGCCACAGCCATCCAAACTGCACTGACGTGGTGCAGCATATGTAACACGCACAAGCATTCATGATCAGTTCTAAGAGTTTTCACTACTCGTGGAAGTTCAACAGAACGAGTGATGGGGCAAGATTTTGTTTCACATACTGTGGAAATATATTCCGATATTTCTAGAGCGCATAGAGACGGGCATGTGGCGTCATTGCGGGGTGAATTGCCTAAAGGGTCGATAAACTTCCCATGCCGATACACTAATGGCACTGACTGTGTAAGAGTACGCCTGACAGAACGAACTTAAGACGGTTCTTTCCGAAGTATGAAACCTAATCAGAATGGAAAGCGCACGCTAACATAAAAGTAAACACGAAAATTTTAATAGAATTATGCACTCTCACACAACTGAATTCAAATGAAATACAGGAAGGCAAATAAATGGAAATGTTAGTATCGTCAGCCCAGTTGGACAACATTGTTAATAGGCTAATTAGTAATTTACGCAGCACGAATGAAACTCGTGCACTGAAAATGTCATTTGTCACACTTATGCAACTGATAAGATTTTCATAATGATCTAACAATCTGCGCTCTGATTTTCAAAATCTTAAGGTGCGTTATGAAGCAATGTTAAATTAGTAAGGTAAATAATGTTTATTGAACGTAATGGAATCAGTTTCTCCTCACTGATGATCAAGATATGTTCCATCAAATTAATGTTCACCGTCATTAAATTTTTCGTTAGTCAGAATTGCGTAAATTAAGTTTTGGATTTTTTTCAAGAACATTTACAGTTTCAGACAATGAGAACGACCTGATATAAGACATAATTACGACAAATTAAGCTTACAGATGCAGATTTAAACCCACAGTTCAATAAAAAATAATCTGAACGAAGTTACTTCAGGAGCAAACATTGGTGAAGCAGGAAGATCAAAAGGTTCAATTATTAAGAGACGTAACTCAAGAAAATGAGCTAGAAAAATCATAGGATGAAGAAAATGGAAGACGGGTATCGAATAAAGAAGAATATTTACAATAAAAAGAAGCATGTGTATAAATGCAAAAATAACATATCACGGCGCATTAGTGAAAGCAGAACGCATCAACGCAAGTGGGTGACCAACGCTGACGAGATGTGTTGGACAGGAGAATTATGAAGACAATTACGAATCCAATAAGATGCACAGATTGCAGCAAATTAAGAAACCATGATTAAATCTATAAACATAGAAAAATAACATAAACAATAAAGATAAGTAGAAGTCTGATATTTTTTGACGTTACACAGAATGAACAATAGGCTAACGAAACAGATCTTCAAGTGTTTTGTGACAACAAACTGGGGCCGAGCAATTAAAATCATTTACAAATTCAAAACATGAAAGAAGGTACAAGCAGTCAGAGGGCAGATGTGAAGAGAAACTAGACGCAGCGAGAACTTGAAAGAATACTGGAGGGAAAACAAAACAGCAGATGAGCCAACTAAAATTGGCACATGGTCCTAAGATGATCGAAACGAAAGAAAAGAAGAAGAAGAAGAAGAAGAAGAAGAAGAAGAAGAAACAGAATTACTTAAGTTTCTAGAATACAATTTTTAATCAAGTTTTTCTTTTTTTTCTTTTTTTTTGAGACAGTTGGTCGTATTAACCCAAATGCTTTTGAGACTAAAATTTAATTATGTAAACATTCTGATCTTTATGCAAACTTTCTGTCAAAAACTGACGAGAATATCGACTCTAGTGCCGGCCGCTGTGGCCGAGCGGTTCTAAGTGCTTCAGTCCGGAACCGCACTGATGCTACGGTCGCAGGTTCGAATCCTGCCTCGGGCATGGATGTGTCTGTGATGTCCTTAGGTTAGTTAGGTTTAAGTAGTTCTAAGTCTAGGGGACTGATGACCTCAGATGTTAAGTCCCATAGTGCTTAGAGCCATTTTAACTATTATCGACTCTAGTAATCTGCCATTAACAAAATCTACAAGCAAATAATATTCGGTTTTCATTGGGGATAAATGTTTGTGGGCGCGGTCCAGATTAAAATGACACAGGTTATAAAAAAGCAGAGAATGCAGACAGTTATTAGTGCAGTCACTTTGCATGTAAGGCAGTGGTCGTGCCTTCTACAACCTACGGTGTCTATGCTCTCTCTCAGCTTTACGATGTTGGGCGTTGGAGGTAGAACATGTCGAGAGTCCACGACAGTGTCCCATGGTCGCCACCACAGCTGCGCCGGCCATGAGGCTCGGCACGAACGGCTTCCAAATTTAATGTTGTTAAGGAGACCTCTTACCAGCGCGTAGTTCGTCGCAGCAACGCTCAGTCTCACAGATGTGCCAATGTAATTACGTCCGCTAAACTTTGTGCTTAGCGCTTGTCTCGCGGCTACTTGCTCGAGCGACACGCTGCTTCCACTGACCCCAGCGAAAGTACAACGTGGGATCAACAACGTGGTGTACGAGAGCAGCATACGATATTTGTTTTGTAATTCTTTAAAATAAATTTGAAAAACAACTCCTTCTCTGGCAGTGTGAAACTGCTTTATGCATCCCACCGTCGCATTGTCCAGAATAATGAATTTCTGCAAACCAAAACAACATACAGTAGTGGTTTTATGCGGCACAAAACATTTAAATTTGGAAAACTGTGTTTTCCAGAAAAGCCGAAAAAAATTATTTCATATTCACAAACATGTGAGTTGGGATGTTAGAAAATCACCAGAACAACACGGTAACTTGTAGGATGCGGCACGCAAAACGGATCCACGTAGTAGCTCAACTACCTTCTGTAACAGATTTGAAGTGGCCCACGCGACGGTATTAGCCATTTGTTTAAAGGCGAAGCGGTAGAGTAGATATGGGAGGCAAATTACAACTGTATCAGTGATTTTATTTTCTCATTTCCTTATCGATGTTCTTCCGCTACTTACCTTTACGTCGGTGATAAAACTGCATACACAACATGACAGTTCCTGCTAACTAAAATCGTAGTATTGCGTGCGGTTAGTTTAGTGCTGATTTTAAAATAGTTATTTTAAAGCTATTGCGCTCCAGGAAAACTATTTAAATATATCATCTGCCCAGTTAATTTCGGTTGCGGGTTTGCTTCTAAATGACTAAGCGTTTTTTTTCCCCTAGACAAGAGAAGGACGTCGTTAAACTGTACGACGGGTCTCGTTATCTACACGCGATTATTTTATTTTGTTCACTTTTGCTGTCAGTCCTTTTCGATGTCCAAAGATATATGCAAAAAAATCTTCCTACCTGGTGACGTATGAAGTAGGAGAGTGAAGCTGCAGGCTCTGCCTTTGCTGATCTAAGATGGAGTGGCACATTTCTTAGTTTTTCGCGAATATGCACTAAAATTATTTATTGACAATCTTGGGTGCCAAATTGGCTTGAATCAACTAGCATTTCTGAAAAATGCAAAGAACATCGCAGTAAGAAAGGAGGAGTAACCAGGTCAGCGCAATATTTGCAGTTGACTCACAGTCACTGATTTTCACTATCTGATCGCAACATCCGATATATAATTGAAGGAGTGTCGTATTTTATTAAATCTAAAGGACAGATCAAGCAATTAGATGTCTCTGCGTCCAAAAATTTGGTAATTAATCATTCCTCATCGTAATTCAGCTCACACATCATCTCCTCTATGCTTATAAATTGCTGACAGAATCTTAGGTAATTTTGATCCCTTGGAATCGCACGTTTTTTTTCTTTACACATCGTTTCCACTAGCAGTTGGTCCTTGATACGTTCAAATCCTCCTTTTCATACGTTCGATGTCCAGAAAATCTTTCGCCAACTTTTCTCTCCCTCCTTCTACTTCCTTCAACTGTCTGCTCCTCTGGTTTTACACAGATAATATTAATTTTTCAGGGCATCGCGCCCATACAGTACAAAAAATACGTGTAAAGTATTTTATACATAAGTTTACATATGTCATATAACATACACGGAATAAATAAAAAAATATAACAAATTACCAAAGAAAATACAGTAATAAACTTCCTCTTTTGAAAGAAACAATACTTTTTTAAGCGTCTTTTCTAGGTATGACAAATACAGGGATATAACCATTTCGTGTTTAGGAAAGGAGATTACGGAACACAATGCATTTGAAACTGAAAATGCTCTTTTGTTCTTGTAGCGGGTCAACAACGCCCACCCAGATGTTTATATCATTGACAGATGAAATAAGATTCGACGAGATGAGAAATCACTGATCAGTTTTGTACTGCCCTCCAAAGGATTGCCGGCGCGGACTGGCCGCGCGGTTAGGGGCGCCATGTCACGGATTGCGCGGCCCCTACTGTCGGAGCTACGAGTCCTCTTTCGGGCGTGGGTGTGTGTGCTATTTTTAGCCTAAGTTGGTTTAAGTAGTGTGTAAGTCTAAGGATCGATGACCTCAGCAGTTTGGTCCGTTAGGAATTCACACACTTGAACGTTTTTTATCCGGAGGATTTGGAAGAAGTGCAGCGGAACTAGTGCCAACTTAATCAGGTTTGTTGTGAGCTACTCCGAAATTCATTTACAACAAGTTCTCCAAAAAGTATTAGCTATGCTAGATGTTTCATTTACAGTCATTCAAACAAAGTCAAAAATTACTGTCGTTTAGCTGTGTAGCGAGATATGGAAAGAGTGACATTTATGTCTATGAAAAATGTGCAGAACACCTCTTTGAGTTATACTAAGCGCTCTTTGCTTTGTTGCAATAATTCTACATCTGCAACTACATTTACACCCTGCAAATCGCAGCGAAGAGCATGGCAGAGAATACTTCCATTGTACCAGTTATTAGGGCTTTTCCTCGATCGAGTCACATACAGAGCGCAAGAAGAATGATTGGTTAAACGTTTCTGTGCATGCTGTAACTGTCTAATGTTGTCTTCGCGATTCCAATGGGAGTGAAACGTAGGGGGTTGTAGCATAACCCCACGGGGTGCTTCTATCTTTAAAAGTCTTTCACCGATTCCGTGACGGTCTTCCATGGATCAAGCAAATCTGTGACCATTCGTGCTGTCCTGTTTTGTAAATGCTCAAGAACTGCTGCGTTTGCGTTATTGATAATTGTCCTCGTGCTCCTGGTACACTTTTAACTGCATCCTTCATAAACTGATACACTGCCAACTCATCTTAATTTTTTAAAAACCACTGTATATCTAATAATATTTCCAAGGTATTAATGATCAATCTAAATTTTATAGGAAGAAAATACTGTAAAAGAATGTCGACACAGCTTGCAACAAAACTGGACAGTGATTCCTCAGCGCTACATTCAAATCCTACGAATGGCGACACGCAGCTAATGATGGATGTGTATGTTGGCAACTCATGTTTCCTATGAGGGCAGGGTAAAGGTCTGGGTAGGACGTCAGAACACAACGGGAATACTGATTATAAATGTAGTTTATTCCTTAGTTTCTTTTCAGATAGATTAAATAATTATATCACTGTATTTGTCATATCAAATACTCGTATTTGGAAGCTATAAAATACATCGTACTTAGATTTAAAATTGTCGTATCTTCTCAATGCGCCTATCTACACAAAGCCACATTATGTGCCCTTTCACTCGTAGTAGTATTTGAAGTTTACTTGTGTGCCTAAAAGTATCCATGCTCCTCTGGTGGCCTGTTTAAAGTGCCTCATCAGGGGTTAATTACTTCGTTGTTTGTTCACCCATAGACCGTTCACAAAAATGGTATCGGACATGTCATCTTAATCGAAAAGAGACAATTTTCTAAAAACTTCATTCATTCATGCAAACAGTAAATTATTTGTTACATGATTCATTTGCGTCACGCCACTGGTTACTCCAATACTACGCACAAACACATACACACACAAACACACAGACGCACGCGTGCACTTACGACCTGCGTGGTTTAATACGCAGCGCATGCTGCACTAGTCTTTCAGGAGTAGAGCTATGATGGATCAGTTTGTTCTGAGCAGGGTATTTAAAGAAATCAAAGCCTTTAAACCAAATCCCTACTACACCCACTGCCATCGTACTTTTGTCATACGAGCCAATCTCCACAACATATGATACTCTGATGACAGCACTCAAGACGAACACCGATGGACATCAGTTACAGACTTTACCATCGACACGGCACTACAAGATGTACGAATTATCAGCACTTACAGTGTTGTACACTGTGAGTCACGACCTTTTCACCACACTCTATGAATATTTTTGTCTCGGAAAATGAATCAGTTTCTCCCCAGCAACCAGTATCACTCAAGCATCATATGGGCATTTGAAGCTACATTTGAATTGTGCCCAGCGTAATGAGATTATTCATTCAGAAGGGACGAAAGTCCCCTTCATCCCCTCAAAAAAATAGTTGTTTTTATGTTGTGTGTTCGTGTGTTTCAACCCAGAAGCTACCATAGATCAATTTAATTTGGAAATATTCATAAACCTTTTGGGCTGTTACATACTGAACACCTCTCAATTCTCCGAAATAATTTCACACTTACTATTGCAATGGCGGGAATTCTAACTTGTTCCGAAAGTTATCCAAAAGACTGCTCCTGTCCCCTATTTGCTGGAGTCATTAAATAAAGCACCAGTGAACACGTGTTGTCCGAAAACAATAAAATTGGATTTAAAATTGTATTACCTTTGCCTGCCTTTAATCTATTTCACCTTAACGTTGTTGCTATGGTGGACTTCAATCCGAAGACTAGTTTGATGCAGTTCTCCATGCTAGTCCATCCTGCGTCAGCCTGTCCATAACTGCTGCAGCCAACATGCAGTTGGATCTTCATGCTAAGTGAAGCCAAGCTATCCCTGATAATATTTACCCTCCCCCCCCCCCCCATCTCCCCACCCATACTTTTTTCCAAGACCAAATTTGCCTTAGGAAGTCCCTTCAAGCGATCGCTTCTTTTAGTCAGGTTGTACCTTAATGCACGTTTCTCCAGAATTTCATCCAGTGCCATTCATTAGTTACTCAATCCACCCATCTAATCGTCAACATTCTTCTGCTGCACTGTATTTCAAAAACTTCTATTCTCTTCTTGCCTGAACTGTTCTTCGTCCTTGTTTCACTTCCATATAAGACTACATCCACATCCGCATCTAAACTCCACAAGACACCTTAAGCTGTGTGGAGGAGGGTGTACCACCGTCAAGTCCTCTTTTCTTATTCCAGTCGTGAATGGTTCCCGGGAAGATCGATAGCTGGTAAGCCTCTGTGTGAGTTCGAACCTCTCTATTTTTACCTCCATGGTCTTTTTACAAGGTATACGCAGGCGGGGGCAAAGCATTGGTTGACTCTCCTCGGAACACAAGCTCTCGGAATTTTAACGAAAAACCACACAGTGACGCAGAACGCCTCTCTTGCAGCGTCTGCCACTACCGGTTTCGGCTACTGCCATCTTCAGATCATAAAATATTCTGATGTAGTATCAACGTCAAGCTAAAGATGTAGGTGCATAGTAGTAGCCAAAAAATGGTTCAAATGGCTCAGAGCGCTATGGGACTTAACTTCTGAGGTCATCAGTCCCCTAGAACTTAGAACGACTTAAACCTAACCAACCTAAGGACATCACACACATCCATGCCCAAGGCAAGATTCGAACCTGCGACCGTAGTGGTCGCGCGGTTCCAGACTGTAGCGCCTAGAACCGCTCGGCCACCCTGGCCGGCTGGCAGTAGCCGAAACCGGTAATAGTGAAGTGTACAAATTTGTGTAATCAAGACGGACCTGTAAAATAAAGTGCTAAAAATATGATCACTGACTCATTTTCAGACTTTGTCTTCAATTGATAATTCTGAGCATCTCCGTGACGCTTTCGCGCTTACCAAATGAACTGTAACGAAACGTGCTGTTCTCCTTTAGATGGTCTCTATCAACCCGACCTGATACTGATCCCAAACTGATGAGCAATATTCAAATAATTGCCAAAAGAGTGTCTCGTAAGCTGCCTCCTTTGTGGGTGGACGTAACTTTCTGAACATTATTCCAATGAATCTCAATCTGGCATCTGCCTTACCTGCGATTAGCTTTTGTGATTGTTCTACTTTAAACCTCTCCGTAAAAATACTCCCAGACATTTTATGGATGTGATTACTTCCAACCTTTGTTCTGCAATCGTGTAATCGCACAATGTCGGGTCTTACTGCCTTTTTATCAGCAATACGTTACATTGGTTCGAGTTGAGGATCAGCTTTCAATCCGTGCAGCAAGTGTCGATGCTCCGCAGATCTTCCTGCATTTCGCTATTTTCTAGCGCTGTGACTTCTTTGTATACAACAGTATCTTCTGCGAAAAACCACGTGGAACTTCCGATGTTACCCACTAGGTCATTTATATATATATTTATATATATTTATATATATTTATATATATTTATATATATTTATATATTTATATAAATAAAAACGAGACAAATGACAAAAAAAATAAACATGTCGCCAAGATTTTTTCTGCTTCGCTGCAAGAGTTTCGTTGAGAAGCCGTTACACATCCTCCACACAGTCCGATCTCTTCCCATTGCGATTTTCATACTCTTGGAGTCCTGGAGAAAACTATTCATGGCGTTCGATTTTCTTCTTTCGAAGAGGAGCTCTCCCGGGTAAAAACATTTTCCCATCAAGACATTGACCCAGAGGGGGATAAATGTATTGACAGTTATGGCGATAACTTTTGAAATAATAAACAGTTTACTTACGCTTTTTTGATTTGTCTCGTTTTCATTTGACTGTGAAGCACCATGATGAAATTATCCGAATGGGACGGAAATCGGTAGATATGATGTGCATGTACAGACAAAAAAATGATTATAATTTCAGAAATATTAGATGATTTATTCAAGACAGAGTTTCACAAATTGAGCAAGTCAATAACGCTTATTCCACCTCTGGCCATAGTGCAAGCTGTTATTCGGTTTGGTATTGATTAGAGTTACTAGATGTCGTTCTGAGGGACATCGTACCAAATTCTGTCCAACCGGGGCGTTAGATCGTCAAAATCTCGAACTGGTTCAAAGGCCCTGCCACAATGCTCTAAATGTTCTCAACTGGGGAAAGATCCGGCGACCTTGTTGGCCAAGGTAGGGTCTGACAAGTACGAAGACAAGCAGTAGAAACTGTGGCCGTGTGCGAGCGGGCATTATCTTGCTGAAATGAAATGTAAGCCCAGGATGACTTGCGTTGACGGCCAACAAAATGGGGTTTAGAATATCGTCGACGTACGGCGGTATTGTAAGGGTGCCAGCGGATGACAACCGAAAAGGACCTGCTCTGAAATAAACTGGCACCCCATACCATCACTCCTAATTGTTCGGCCGTATTGCAGACGACCATCAGGTTGATATCCCGCTTCTGTCCGGGGCGTCTCCAGACTCGTCTTCACTGGTCATCGGGGCTCAGTTCGAAATGGGACTCATCACTGAAGATAAATCTACTCCAGTCAGTGACATTCCTGTCCGAATGGGCCTAACATCGTCCAATAATGGCATCACTCCTGTTCAAATGGCTAGTGATTCGCCAATTACTGCTGCGGATTTCTTTGAGCCCAGCTACACCTTCTCTCTCAAATGCTGACATTCTGCTTATACTGTTCACGTTCCTTTCTGCGTGGCATAGTCCAACTGAATACACAGAATGGACTGCACAGAGACTTTATGCCCTGATAACGATCGTCCCCTATTTACTGTCCTTGCCATGTGCGTCGTGGAACTGCGCTGCAACCTCACATATTCTTTCATCGACCGCCAACGTTTACAATTTCGCATTTTCTGCCAATACCTGTGTGAATATCGGTTTATGACCAATTTGCGTAACTCCTTCGTGACGCGTGGTTTTTTTTTTTTTTTTTTTTTTTTTTTTTTTTTTTTTTTTAGACTGTACTGTGTAAACTAATGATCCTGTAACACTATCTTGGGGTAGATCCGAATTTATGTCTACGTCTGAAGATTTATTTCCGTTGAGAACGAGATGTTGTGTTCTGCATATTAGAAACTCTTGGTCTAATATTCCGTAAGCTCATAGTATACTCATTAGGCGGTAGTGCGACACACACAGAGCGGTAGTGCCAGAAAACACTTTCGAGCTCTTAAATTTATATTCCATTTTAAAAATATTTCTCTTCTCCAGAAACTCTCTTTTTGCTATTATCAGTCTGGATTTTACATCAGCTCTTATTCAGCCAATGTCAGCTATATTGCTGCCCAGACAGCAAAATCCTCATGTAGTCTTTTGTTTTATATTTCCTAACCTACTTCTCTCAACGTCATCTGATATAATTTTACGACACTCCATTGCTCTTTTTTTGTTCATCTTATAACAAAACGTTATCCATTCCGTTCAACTGAACTCCCAAGTCCTTTTCGTTGAGTGGCCGCGTGGTTTTAGGCGCCATGTCACGGATTGCGCGGCCCCTCCTCTGTCGGTAATGGGTGTGTGTGTTGTTCTTAGCATAAGTTAGTTTAAGTAGTGTGTAAGTCTAGCGGCCTATGACCTTCACACACACACACACACACACACACACACACACACACACACACACACACACACACACACACACGTACTTTGCCATCTTTGAGAATGCCTTAAAATTTCACCAAAAAACCTCCAAGTTTTCTAGTTGTTAAACTTTAACTACCTTTCCCAATTTCCCTTTTTGTTTCCTTTACAACGTGCGTAACTGCACCAAATTCTGCAGGCCCATAAAATAATGATCGAATGACGTTATTGGCGGGAGATTGTAATTTTGGTGTCGTATATAAACATGTATTCACAAATGTTCGCCGACATAATGGTTAACAGGAAATATTTCTTTGATATTCTAAAGGGAAAGAAACAAATTTCTCACTTAATTGCATATAGATTTTTTGTTAACAATATCTTTTATTTGTCGATTGTCTTTGCTCCTTTGCTTTTTTTCAAATTAATACGTTATTTTTGCTTGTAATGTTCGTTACATCAGCTGACGTTATAGTGAAGAAGAAACATTTGTGACGGTAGATGTTTTGATCCACTCATTTTTTGCACTCATGAGTGCTCTGAGCCGAGCGAAACAGATTGGGGGATGTATTTTAGGAGAAACATACTCGTACATATGTAAAACAAAATAATACTAAGTTGTTAAGGGGCTAAACATTTTTTCATGTTATTGTGCCTTTTCTATTGATGACATAGAGTGATGAAGTGAGTGCTCTCGGATGATCGCGTGTTGGTCACCCATTGGAGGTGATATCTGGCGTGATATTGAGGCGTAAATAAAGGGCGTATTTTACGTATATGTTAAAGGAGGAGATGAAAGCATTTGCAGATCGAGATCATAAAAGAAAAAGCATGTTACATTTAGACATGAAACAAAAGAGCAGAAAAACGATTCCAAAAAAAAAGCAACGCATTGCAACAGTATAAAAATTTTAGCCTGGGGTAGTTCGGCCGCTTAGTACAATTTATTTGAAACCATTTCGGCGAGTTAAGCGTTGATGATGATGATGATGATGATGATGATGATGATGATGATGATGGGTACAGCGCCCAGTCCCTGAGCAGATAAAATTTTACGCGACTGAATCGAACACAGCGCTGCATGATCTAGAGGCAGCAATGCAGACCACTAAATCACGAGCTACGGACTAGAGGTCTAGAGCTTCGCACCGAGACACTGCCGTATTTTAGCTGCTATACTATACACAATTCTGCTTAAGATAGCGATTGTTACTGTGAGTTTGCAGCAAATATTCTAATTTTCATTGTTAATTCGTAAAAGGATGTTAGAAACAACTTGAACTTCACATTCAACGAACACTTCTGCTGAATCTTTTTTCAGCAGTACCGCAGTCGTATTTTGAGACTGGTGGAACAACGGTCGTATTTTCTAAAATTTTGGTTGTTGGACGCACGTGTACAGCATTGGCCTCGTGACATTAAGCCCACGCCTGAAACTCACCTCTTTCCCTCTCCAACTTCGCGTCAACAGCAATTGGAGGCGCCACCGCAAGGTTACAGATTTAGAGCCATGACATGAAATTGGAATTTCACGCCAAGAAATGAAATGATTCATGCGCTGATGCGACAGTCAGCTGACACAACAGCGCTGCCTAGAAGTTACAGCTGCAGTAGTAAAGTGGTGTTTATCAGCGAGAAGGCTTCCCCGGCGGCATTAATTTTACGACTGGTGTCTCGTGGAGGCGGCCGGCGCCGGCTCGTCCCCCAGCTTCCGGCCGCGAAGTAGGTCGAGCCCCGCGCTTATCGACCGACCCCGTCCTCACAACGGCACCCGGGAAAGCGCAGGGGCTCACACCCCATCAGCAGCGTCCGCTTCCTGGCCCTAGCTGTCAGCCTCCGATGTAGAACAGTGAACGGACGGGCCCATCATAATTACTATACACATCTGTGGCTCCGAGTAATTACCGTGAATGTAAGCTGCCGCCTCTTACTCAACCACCTGACCGTTTTCAAAGCGGACACTAAGTTACTCGTACTTAAATTAATTAAATTTCTCACGTTGTACCAACTTAACATAGCTATAACACGTCAGTGACCTACGAAAAATTGTGTCTGAAACTGTCTCCATTACTTGGCGAAAGCTTTTTTGTCGTAAAGCCGGGTTCACACACGCAACGAAAGTATCGCCACAAGTCAAGTCATTCTGGAGTGGCGCTGTGAGCTACCGTTCACACAGTAGGCAACAAATTCTTCGTAATTGCACAGTTTGCAAAATGGCGTCACCTGTCTCTGCTGAAATGATTTGGGCCTGCGTTAATGTTGTGGCATTAGAACTGAGCGAAGAGTTAACAAAGAAACGGAAACGGAAACGCAACTGGATCAGTAAGTGTATATCGCGCAGAAATTATATGGGAGCAACAAATACGCTCATAAAAGAATTAACTTCCGAAGAAGAAAATTCATTCGTAAATCATTTTCGGATGTCGAAGACGAATTTCGAGTACTTGTTGAGCTGTGTATCAAGCTCTATTCAAAGATCGGGTACACACATGAGAGATGCAATCCCTGCTCGTGTGAAACTTCTCAAGTATTTACCAAAGTGTTTCTCGTCTCTCTTGTCTCGGCTACATGTTTTAAGAACCGGTCTGCAGCTTCAAACCAAGCGAGGCTGGGTTTATAAATACCGCCTGTAGACGCACCACTCTTAAGTGATTTCAGTACTTTTTTACGTTCATTCATGTAAGCATTTCGAATGCTTCGAATTTTTAATTTTGTTGTAGCTACATCAATTCCAGGTACATATTCACGCATACTGTTTACTATTTCAATCAATGCAGCATCTCTCAAATTTCTGTCTTTGATTCGCTTTTGTGATTCCAAAGGCATTCTCGTTCTTGATACACCTCCAAGAATCTCATAATTGTCGCTGTTGACCACTTTTTCGACATATTAATAGAAAACGCACAAACAAAAGCACTATCTGCGAACGAATACGCACTAGAAAGGTTTGAATCCAGCCGCGAGGTAGCAATCGAATGACGTTATTCGATTGTGGAGAAGGCAAAATGGCGCAAGAAAGTAGAACCAAGTTCAACTTTTTGTAGCGTGACAAAAGTTACGCTTCTTAAATGGCGCCGCCGAAAACTAGTTCACACATGCAACTACAAAGCAACTGCAGTTCGCCATTAGCAGTGGCGATACTTTTGTCGCCTGTGCGAACCCGGCTTAAAGAAGACAAGGCACGTTGCAAGCAATCAATGAAATTTTATTTTTCTCTTAATGGTTCATTTTGCGCAGTAATGTAAGACAAAAACACGAATAAACTGTAGTCAGACGGTAATATACAATATGTTCAACAAACAAGAGGGTAAAATAAGATTGGAAGCGCTCAGATTAAAAAGGGTGTAAGACAAGGATATTGTCTTCCGATCATACTGTCCACTCCACGTATCGAAGACGTAATGAGGAAGTAAAAGAAAGGTTCAAGAGTGGGATTCTAATTCAGGGTGAAGATTCGCTGGTGACTTTGCTATTTTTAATGAAGGTGAAGAATAATTACAGGATCTGTTGAATGGAATGAACAATCTGATGATTACAGAACACGAATTGAAAGTAAATCGAAGAAAGACGAAAGTAATGAGAAGTAACAGAAATGAGAATAGCGAGAAACTAAACAGTGAAACTGGTGATGACGGCGTAGACGAAGTTAAGGAGTTGTTCTACTTAGGAAGCAAAATAACCCACGACAGACAAAGCAAAAAGGATATAAACAGCCACTTAGCACAAGCAAAGAGGTCATTTCCGACCAAAAGAAGTAATCAATCATTGGCCGTAATTTCAGGAAGTCTGAGAATGTACGTCTGGAGCACAACATTGTATTGCAGTGAACCATGGAATGTGGGAACACTGAAAAGCAGAGAATCGAAGCATTTGAGATGTGGTGCGAGAGAAGAATGCTGAAAATTAGCTGGACTCATAAAGTAAGGAATGAAGGGAGGTTCTCCGCGGAATCGACGAAGAAAGGAACATACGGAAAACACTGAAAAGAAGTGACAGGGTGATAGAACATGTTTTAAGAAGTCAGGGAATAGCTTCCATGCTACTAGACAATAAAAACTGTACAGTAAGACAGATTGGAATACATCCAAGAAATATGTGAGGCTGTACGATCCAAGTGCTACTCTGAGATGAAAAGGTTGGCACAGGAGAGGAATTAGTGGCGGGCCGCATAAAACTAGGCAAAAGACTGATGAAAAATAATGGGCCAGGTTCGATAGGACTCGTGTGTTCCGAGGTTTTCTTTCACACTTTATTACGTATATAGACAAGTTCATCCATCCCGCGAATCGAGAATCTCAACGATTTTTGTCTGTTATCGACAATAATACTGACAAGATATCAGTCTTGGAAATTCCAAGATATTCGAGAAAGTTATAATTTTAAGTTTGAAGGCGGATAACAAGTGACAAGTTATATTTTGTATGATATTACAATTTTTCTAATTTTTTACTTTAATGTTACTGTAAAACCTTACTTCTAGTCAAATTCCATGATTCTAGGTCAACGGTAGGTTTTATTTAATGAGTAAGCTCGCAAATATCAAAACCCGTGACAGCAGTGACCGAACCTTTTGATTTCGCTGACTTAGAAGCTTAACTGACCAAGGAACTATAGACCGCAGCATGTGACAAATTTCGACGTGATACATCCAACATATGACGAAAGAATTTTTTTCGTGTGGTATAGTTACGTATTAACAACTGTCCGAAGTCTTCCTTCACTTTTCTTACGAAAGCATACTGCTTTCCAAATTTCATGATTCTAGTGTTAAGTAGGCTATTTAGGTTTTTATGTTGGTAACGCCAGGTAGCGCTCTCTATTAAAATAGCTAACTGCGCTATGTACAGTCTGTGGCTAATTGGACTAGTTGTTGGAAGTTTTTCCCCACTGTAGCGTTGGGCAGTTGGACGTGAACAGCCCGTAGCGTTGGGCGGTTGGAGGTGAGCCGCCAACAGTGGTGAATGTGGGGGGAGAGATGCCAGAGTTCTGAGATATGAGCGGACGATTTTGAACACTGTTAAGGTAAATACATTATTTGTTCTCTATAAAAATCTTCCATTTGCTAACTATATGCCTATCAGTAGTTAGTGCCTTCAGTAGTTATAATCTTTTATTTAGCTGGCAGTATTGGCGCTCGCTGTATTGAAGTAGTTAGAGTAACGAAGATTTTGTGAGGTAAGTGATTCATGAAGCGTATAGGTTATTGTTAGTCAGGGCTATTCTTTTGTAGCGATTATTGAAAGTCAGATTGCGTTGTGCTAAAGTATTGTGTGTCAGTTTACAGATGTTGAGAATAAGTAAAGAGAAAACAGTCTCAGTATGTTCAGTTTCACTCTGGAGTTTGACAGTCAAGTAATGAAGAAGTTTTACCAGCACAGTCATTCTTTACATTCAACGGGGAAGTTAACTAGCTCAACGTTCAGTATCCTACAGGTTTTTATGACTGACTTTGCGAGTATCAAAATAGGTGACATAAATGACCGTATCTTTAGAGCCCATTGACTTAGAACCGTCATTTCCTTACACCGCTGAGGGGCCTTAGAACTTAGAATGAAGCGTAAATTTCAACTTGATACGTCTACCCTGTCATGAGACAAAGGCATTTTATTAGACAGACAGACGGACAACAAAGTGATCATACAAGGGTTCCGTTTTTACCGACTGACGTACGGAAACCTAAAAATACACCTGTGAACTTGTTGTGCGACATAGTTTCGTTTAAAATCTTTCTAAGATACTCGTGTTATGTATGTTCCGCTCTAATATATGAACCATGAAACTACAAAAATATGTGTCTGTCTTCATCTACAATAGTTTGGAAATGGCCCGCTGAAACCATATGTGGTTGCACCAGTCTTGAAGACAAGCCGCGCCTACACCTGGACGTATACTCTGCAAACCATTGTTTCCATTTCACCACGTATTAGGTGTGGTGAAAAATGATTGCACTGTAATTTGTCTAATCGTGCCCTCGTGGTCACTAAGGGGAAGCGACGTACGGGACTGTAGTTTATTTGTAGCTTCCTCATTTAAGGCTGTTTCGTGAAACTATTTAAGCGGACTTTCGCAGTGTAGTTGCCGTCTATCTTCATGCGTCACTCAGTTCAGACTTCTTAGCATCTCCGTGGCGCTCTCTCACAGGTCAAACAAACCACGTCAGGCTGCCTCCTCTTTATATACTTTCAGCATCCCTTAATAGTCCTAGCTGCTAATTGTCCCTCACACTTGACCGATAATCTAGGATGCGCCGCACTAGTTTTGTAAGCAATCTCCTTTGCAGTGTAATTGCATTTTCGCAGTATCCTACCAATGAATCGACGTTTGTGGGGTGCTCTAGCTAGGACTGAACCTATTTGACCATTCCATTCCATTTCATATCTCTACAAAGTTTAGATTCCGAAGAAATGTAGGAACACGCGAGGCAATACTGACCTTTCTTGGAAGATGGACTTTTCTTGGAAGATGGATTAAGTGAAGGCACACCTACGTTTATCGCAATTGTAAACTTAAAGAAAGCTTTTGAAAATATCTATTGGAACACATTCATTAAAATACTGACGGTAGCTGGCGTCAAATTTGGGGTGCGAAAGGCTGTTTACAACTTGTGCGGGAACGAGACAAGTTATAAGAGTCGAGGGGCATGAAAAGAAAACAGTGGGCTGAGAAGGGAGCGAGACACGATTGCATCCTGTCTCCGATGTTATCCCGTTTGTACACTGAACAAGCTGTAAAGGAAACAAAACAAAAATTTGGAGAATGAATTGAAGTTCCGAGAGAAGATACAAAAACTTTGAGGTTCGTCGATGACATTGTAAGTCTGTCAGAGACAGTAAAGGACTTGGGAGAGCAGTTAAACGGAATGTACACGGTCTTGAAAGGAGGATATTCGATCAACATAAACAAAAACAAAACGAGGATAATGGAATATAGTCTAATTAAATTATCAGGTTATCTTCCATTGGGAAAGCTGTTGCTCTCAGCGATTGTTATATTGACTTGTAAATTATAAATTTCAGCGATCAGTCGTCCTTTTTAAATTTTATTGACAGATCTAGATTTCAGCTAGAAGCTAGCCATTCTCAATGCACTATTAACTATGCTCAATGCAGGTAATGACTGTTGGTCGGGCTTCATCCACAGTTCAATGAACTGGAATGTAGCCTTGTATGGAAGTGGAACTTGGGCGGTAAACAGTTTAGACAACAAGGGAATAGATGCTTTTGAAGTGTGATGCTACAGAAGAATGCTGAAGATGAAATGGGTAGATCGTATAACCAATGAGGAGGTGCTGGATAGAATTTTAGAGCCAAGAAATTTATGGCATAACTTGACTAAAAGAAGGGATCGGTTGACAGTACTCATTCTGAGACATCAAGGGGTCACCATTTTTTACTCTAGGGAAGTGTGTGTGTGTTTGTGTGTGTGTGTGTGTGTGTGTGTGTGTGTGTGTGTGTGTGTGTGTGTGTGTGTGTGTGTGTTTTGAAGGGGAGGGAATGGGTGTAAAAAATTTAGAAAGAGACAAGAGATGACTGCAGTAAGTGTTCAAAAGGATGTAGGTTATTCAGATAAGAAGAGACTTGCGTAGGATAGAGTAGCATGGATGACAACAGCAACCCCTGCAAATAAAATAATCGCGTTATACACGTATGTGCTTAATTCAAATGTACAAGGTGGAGCAGAGGAAACGCAAGTTCTTCTAAACCGCTAGTATTCGGCGACGAGTGGCGGTATTGACCTTGGGCGAACGTTGGCATACAGCTCAGACAAAACAGTTTCAGTTGCTACGGAGCGTTGGAGCGTAGAGTAGCGTGTGTTTGCGGTCGAGAAGTTCTTTAGCAATAACGATTCTACAATCAGGGTTCAACGTCTTTTCCGTCGAAAGTTTAATATCGGACGTAGAGATGCAGTGCCAGATCAAAACATTTTACTCCAATGGTTGCAGTGTTTAAAAGTACTGGACCTGTGAGGAAAAAGAGTCTGGTCTTCTCTATTCAGTTCGAAATTCGGGAAACAAAGACAGAGTGAAATATCAGTTCTTGTGTTCGAAACGAGCCACTAGGCGACAGGCTGTATCACTGGGTATGTCGCATCGTTCACTTCATCGCATGTTACATAATGATCTAAGATTTCACCCTTACAAAATATTGATTGTCCAGCAGCTAAATGAGAAAGATTTGGTGCAGAGCAAAGAACTTTTTGACAAGATAGACGCTATTCTTACAGAAGATGCACATGTCCCAGTATTCGTATGTGATGAAGCCCAGTTTCATCTGGATGGTTATGTTAATGTACAGAACTGTCGGTACTCGGTGTCGCAGAACCTATATGAACTACATCAGAAACCTCTCCAAAGTTCAAAAGTAAGTGTGATGTGGTATCTTCAAGATATGGATTGTTGGACCATAATTTTTTGAAGACGGAGGAACCACAGTTACTGCGATATTAGCGCGCTACGACCAAATATTAAAATATGTTCTTCGCCCAGAACTTGAAAGGCATCGAGTGGAAATGAGACAAATGTGGCTCCAATAAAGTGTTGCCACAACCCACACAGCGCGCCCATTGAGGTGGTTCTACAAATGTTCCCAGGATATGTCATTTCACTATATGGTGATGTTAATTGGCCTCCACACGCACCCAGTCCATCCTTCTGTGACTTCTCCTCGTGGGGCTACTTGAAATCAAGTATGTACATGAACAACCCCCGCACAGCTGATGACCTATAGATCTCTATTCGTCAGGTAACTGAAGTTGTTCCGAATGAAGGAGGACATCATCTCAACGACATTATTTTCAGAACCTAATTAAGTTGGAGATTTCAAAAATTCAGTGAAAGTACTGATTCTGAATAATGTATCAAACAAGTCAAGTTCAAACAATACGACTTACCATCAAGGAAATGGCCTTTTACGCGATAATCTACACGTCTCCCAAAGACATCTTACGTGAAACCGAGTCCCCGCTCTTTACACACGATATTCTAGAATGCCATATAGGTAATACGTTGAATAGTGTGTTCTTGACTTTCTAAAAACTCTTAATTTTCTACCTCCCGAACTCCTACTTATGAAGGTACAAGGCAATTGGGTATCCATCCAGATTCGCTGCTATATTTAATTTCCCGATAGACATTACGCTTAAGCAGTGCACGTCTCTGCCATGTTGAAGTGTGAAACCAACATCTATGTCACACGACGATCAGTTTCTGTCATTTCGCTCTATCATTGATAAGATTCTAGCAAACTCCAGTTTGTCTACGAAAGTAATTGTTGTAATAACGATTGTATGACATATGCAGCAGTTCTGTTTGGACGTGCGATGTCTATATCAGGTCGCTCTAGAAAGAGACCCAAAGAAGTGTACAACTGCCAAGACGTTGTGCTGTTCGATGCGTCTATTTCTCTCTCTCTCTCTCTCTCTCTCTCTGTGTCTATCTTTCTCCCTCACTCTTTCTTTCTCCTTGGTACCACATATTTTTACGTAATTTTGCATTCTTCAGGAAACGGTGGCATAGGCAAGGAATTATATAACATTAAGAGTCAAAGATAAATTACAAAAATAACGGACGCGGAACACACTACTAAATAATTTGCACTCATCTCTACTTTATTTACACACTAACCGTAAATTAACAGTACGGTGAATAAGTTCTTAGCAAGAGCAGTTTGCTAATATGTCTCAGTTCAACTAGCTCGTGGGAACAAGTGCTTTGCCTCGAACGCAACAAGTGAGGAAAAAGCCAGCAGCAGCTACAGCACTTACATGCTCAAAGACGACACCCTTGACATAAAAAGAAAAGAATGCTGGTACAAACTAGTCAACAAAATAAACGAAAGTGGCCGGGGTCGGTGGACATTACTTCTAAACTGGAGGACACTTTGAAAAGGACGCCTCTTATTTCGCGTAAAACTATTCAGGAAATTACGACCCAATTCTAAAGGCGTAATCTGCAACTACAGTTAATGTGTGTTTATGGAATATCGTAACAAGAATGGGATTCGTTAGAAGACTTCCCAATTAGCTAGATCCAATACATCATTAGAAGCGGAACTAGAATCCGGTACACGGGGAGAAAGTACTATTCGCTATTCTACAGTATAAACGACCATGCAGTCAACGTTTACAGCCTTCTCAGAATGCCTGAACGCGACACTATTAGACACACAGGTGTCACGTCGTTAGAATATTGTTACAAAATGATCAGAATTTGGTGCAAAGACTTGCAGCTGAAACACAATATAAATTAATGTAACATAATGCACGTAAATAGACAAGACCCCGATATGGTTTGATTTCACGGTCGCTGACCAGTCACCGCGGTCGTTAGAATCGTTAAGTACCTACTGCGGTTGTATTTAAGGTAGAACGATCACATAAATCCAGCAGTAGAGAAGCCAGCTGACACATTGAGATATATCGCAAGAATTCTAACTAAATATAGTTGACCTATTCTTGAGTATCGCTGTTTCCTCTGGGGCCCTGTACAGATTGGATGTCCCGAAGGGATAGAGAAGACTCGTAGAAGTAGTACTGTTCGTTTCGTTTCCGATTTGTTGAGTCAGCGCGTGAGCATGATCGAAATGCTCGACTAGCTCCGACGGGACCCGCAAGAAAGAAGCTGTAAGTACTGGGGAGACTACTTCTCAATATTCCGAGAGGCCAGATCGCAACACCAGTCACGAAGTAAGTACCTTGTTTCTCCATCCCGCGTGTTTCACAATGACCCCGATAGTAAAATTAGAGAAATTCGGAAATGAAGAGGGCAACTGACTATTTCTCTCTCATTATCATCCGAAGATTCCACTAGGATCACATTAAGGAAATAAGTTTGCATAAAGGATCTTCCCAAGCTCATTTCGTGAAAGGAATAAGAAAAATCCAACATACAGAGTGGAGAAAAATTGTCACGAAATTTTAACCATGGATAGCTGATGCCAGTAGGAACCAGAGAAACTAACGCACAATTTTTAAACTACGGAAACATGGCGCCACTTGCTCCGATTGGCCGCGGGATTGCCCTGTAGCCGTATGCTCTGGACAATATACGACAGCAAATGCTTTGCCTGCCGGAGATCGCGATGTATCCAAGGCGGCCCGCACGAGCCTTCCACTCTGGGGGCGAATCCGCCGGGGACCCTTCACATCCATTATAGTTTCATTGATAAGACGTACCGGGAACAAATCCGTCAACAGCTGTTAATTGGCGTACAGAACGTCTTTTACAAATTGTGGAGGCCCGGAAAAGGGTCTTTTTTGTAGCTAGGACATTGTTTACTTAAAGCAGGTACTCGAACTGGCGACCCTCTGACGCGACACAAGGTTGTAACGTCGGACGGTGTTTTGGCGAACTCTTCCTGCCATTGCGCTGTGATTGGCGGCACGCTGAATGCGATTTATTAAATCCTCTAAGTTTCTAGGTGGTTCGCGCCCAGGTCGGTGAACTAGAACCTTAAAGAATCCCCAAAGGAAAAAATCCGGTGGCGTGAAGTCTGGTGATCGCGGGGGCCATGTCCTACAAGCACCTCTGCCAGTTACCCGGCCGTCGAAGAGTTCATTTAAATATCCGTGCACAGTACGACCGTTGCGTGCGGACGCCCCATCATGCTGCGTAGCCGCATGTCCAGGGGAACATCTTCCAGCACGCTGGTTAGAGTTCCTTGCAAAAAGTGAGGGTAATTTTCCCCGGTAAGTCGAGGAGGAAGACGGACTGGCCAAATCAGATGATCACCCCCTCTGTAAACAACACAACGACGGGAAACTCAGGATATCGTGCAACACGTTGCAGAAACCACCGGCAAAATCCTAGCCTGTGTTCATAGTCCGCCACAGGATTTAGGTCTTGGACAGGGTGGAAACTAAATGGATGCTGGCCATCATACCTCAAAACCTCCCAGAGCCTAACGTGTCAACTGAGTACATGGTCCACATTTGACGTTGTGATTCCGCAAATAACATTTTACTATCTGTGTAATTAACAATGATATTGATCAAGTGGAGAGAATTGATAAACTACGAGTAAGTTCTATCACTATCGTCAAATTTCGTTCGTGATGTTATGTGAAAGAAAACTTTAAATGTAATCTCATACCAATATGGAAGGATTGTTGCTGATTCCCCAAGTCCTTTAGTCAATGAAGTTTTTAGGATAGAATGATTTCACCCAGTGAAGGATGTGGAAGATCAGGTTGTACGTGTTGGATCATGATACCCAAAGTTAATATAAATGCCTGCAGTACTACTATGTTTTAAAGACACGATGGCGAAATGTATACTCTGAAGATCGTGTGAAATGTGCAAATGTTTATTCTTTGAAGTATTAATGGTGCGTGTATAAAAAGGAATCAATGCTCTCTGAGCTTCGTGACAAGTATCGGGAGGAAAATAAACTTGTTGATGTCCACATAAACACTATTTTCTTTGTCAAAGAAATTTACTTGTGGAGTTATTTGTTCATATCTGAGTTTGTGCTACAATCGTTCGCTGTTCTGTCCAAAAGGCGGTCGGTAGCTTAGTAAGACCTATTTCGGAACATTAAACATTCTGAAGTAAAAATCAACGTTCCTTAAAAATGGTTAATGCACCGCAGTCTTGAGTCTCATGCCTCGCCTGATGACATCCACATACCGTTTTTGTGTTTCGATAATTTCCACACTTAAACTTCCTGGCAGATTAAAACTGTCTGTCACACAGTTTTAATCTGCCAGGAAGTTTCATATCAGCCCACACGCCGCTGCAGAGTGAAAATCTCATTCTGGAAAGATCTCCCAGGCTGTGGCTAAGCCCTGTCTCCGCAATATTCTTTCTTTCAGAAGTGTGAGTTCTGCAGGGTTCGCAGGAAAGCTTCTGTAAAGTTTGGAAGGTGGGAGACAAGGTATTGGCAGAAGTAAGGCTGTGAGGACGGGGCGTGAGTCGTGCTTGGGTAGCTCAGATGGTAGAGCACTTGCCCGCGAAAGGCAAAGGTCCCGATTTCGAGTCTCGGTCCGGCACACAGTTCTAATCTGCCAGGAAGCTTCATATCAGCGCGCACTCCGCTGCAGAGTGAAAATCTCATTCTGGAATTACCGTACTGTTTGAACAGTGTTTTTGGCACTGGATCTGTTACGAGCCTTTCGAATTCTCGGCACGTAACAGGTGCCGCCTACTTGGTGAAATCGAGCGACACTGAGGAACGATAAAGTATTGACGCAGCCTAAAGTTTCCAGACCTACATGCTTTTGTTCAAGGCGAACTCCATAATTGTTTTTCAGCAGCTCATTTGGCGATTTCTCCGTTTATCTTTGTGGCAGTTGATATTTTCATTGGCTCCAATAATATCGCTTTAGGTAAGAATTTTATCCCCTCACACTACCTTACTGTACAGAACTGTTTGATTAGTTTTAAACACTGGGCTTATCAAACAGAAAGAAGCTGGTAGTCTAAAGCCAGTAACAGACACCAGTGCAGCTGTTCTGATTGCTTACAATACTGGTGGGAGGTAAGACGTGACATCTAGAACCTTCATTCACCGCTCGTTGGACTCCGGGTCGCTGGAGGGTACCACAAGCCAATCGTCACCTCGCCACGGCAGTCTACGTGACGCGTGGCTCTTTGTTCGTCTCCTGTCCTCACCTCGACATTGTAATCTGTCTTCTAAGAGAATTTAATGCTCTGTTCCCTGCATATCTCCTGAAACTCGACTTTGAGACTTCAGAGCCATTCTCTGGCTTACGTTACATGGAATACTTCGTTTTAGTTCGAGGGCCACTTTTAAAATACTTTGCAAAGATAGCGTACCTTTGTCTTCCACGAGACTATCTTTACACCGACGTTTGATTACATTCCTGGTTTGAACAACCCCCAGTTTACAATAATCCTCAGGGTGGTCAGAGCCCCCCTAGACTTTCCAAGGGTGTGACCATACAGTAAGCCTAACTTATCGATTGCCCTTAGGCATTACTTTTTGTCCTGTTTATCACTTGCCACACTGAACAATGAAGTTCTTCAACTACCTCTTTATCTATGACTACAAATAATTTGTAATCTTAAAAAAAAAGCCAGAGCTGCAGAGCTAAGTTCAAAGGTTGTCCTTACGTTATTTACACTGAATGCTAACACGGAACATCTATTCACCACTTTTAGCGGGATGAAATATTCGTTCCATTTCCAGTTAAAGACTGCTATCTGTTTTTGAGTGACAATTTAATGGCACCTCTTAACGTCACTGCTTAAAATGTTTCTACTTTTTTTCCTGATTTACATTTACTGCATATTCCGCGTGATGAAATTGTCATTATAAAGTTCATCGGGTATCTCCAAAATGGACATATGATTTTTAATGAATGATTAACAATTCGTCTTTCATGCAGTAACGCTACATTTGCTTGTTCTAACACGTTTGCTAATGTTGTGCCCCTGTATTGTATATGCATTTTGTTAAGCCGAACAAAGAAGCATCAACAGAGAAAATAATAAATGATGTTTTGTGAAAGTTACTAAATGGTTTTGCACAAATGGACTAGCTTTTAGCTTTGAACAAACGCAGTTCACCCAGTTTTGTATTGTCAAAAAAAATCCACATCCAGTTAAACTAGTATACCAACAAGAAAATAAGCAGAGTAGACAACTGTAAATTCTTCGGTGTACATAGTGGCCACAACCTAAATTGGGAAAAACAGCAGACTTGCTAAAACGATTATGTTAGACAACTTTTTGCATAACAATAACTTCCAACTTTGGGGATATAGAAATCAGTAAGCTAGACGTGTTTTGGGTGTCTTATGGGCTAATACTTTGGGATAAATCCTCGCTTAGGCAAAAATTACTCATTGCAAAATATAAGTAAGTAGAATTACGTGTGTAATTGACATACACATTTCGCAGCTATCTTTTTAAGCAACTGGGAATATTAACCATAGCCTCACAATACATTTATTCACTCATGAAATTTTATTACCAATAACCGACCTAGGTCTGAACACTAGAAGGAAAAATGATATATATTACCCTTTAATGAATCTAATATTGCCACATAAAGTGGTGAGATAGGCAACTATAACACTCTTTAACAATCAGCCCAAGGAAGTAAACTGTCTGAGAAAGAGCAGAAGTGTTTTCATATATTTTCCTTTATTTAGTTGTATATAAGTGCTCCATGTTTGTTCTGCTGATGCATTCCACATCACAACGTTTATCGGAAGTTTGACCTTTCGGACAAGTCACTAACTGTAACTACACTCCTGGAAATTGAAATAAGAACACCGTGAATACATTGTCCCAGGAAGGGGAAACTTTATTGACACATTCCTGGGGTCAGATACATCACATGATCACACTGACAGAACCACAGGCACATAGACACAGGCAACAGAGCATGCACAATGTCGGCACTAGTACAGTGTATATCCACCTTTCGCAGCAATGCAGGCTGCTATTCTCCCATGGAGACGATCGTAGAGATGCTGGATGTAGTCCTGTGGAGCGGCTTGCCATGCCATTTCCACCTGGAGCCTCAGTTGGACCAGCGTTCGTGCTGGACGTGCAGACCGCGTGAGACGACGCTTCATCCAGTCCCAAACATGCTCAATGGGGGACAGATCCGGAGATCTTGCTGGCCAGGGTAGTTGACTTACACCTTCTAGAGCACGTTGGGTGGCACGGGATACATGCGGACGTGCATTGTCCTGTTGGAACAGCAAGTTCCCTTGCCGGTCTAGGAATGGTAGAACGATGGGTTCGATGACGGTTTGGATGTACCGTGCACTATTCAGTGTCCCCTCGACGATCACCAGTGGTGTACGGCCAGTGTAGGAGATCGCTCCCCACACCATGATGCCGGGTGTTGGCCCTGTGTGCCTCGGTCGTATGCAGTCCTGATTGTGGCGCTCACCTGCACGGCGCCAAACACGCGTACGACCATCATTGGCACCAAGGCAGAAGCGACTCTCATCGCTGAAGACGACACGTCTCCATTCGTCCCTCCATTCACGCCTGTCGCGACACCACTGGAGGCGGGCTGCACGATGTTGGGGCGTGAGCGGAAGACGGCCTAACGGTGTGCGGGACCGTAGCCCAGCTTCATGGAGACGGTTGCGAATGGTCCTCGCCGATACCCCAGGAGCAACAGTGTCCCTAATTTGCTGGGAAGTGGCGGTGCGGTCCCCTACGGCACTGCGTAGGATCCTACGGTCTTGGCGTGCATCCGTGCGTCGCTGCGGTCCGGTCCCAGGTCGACGGGCACGTGCACCTTCCGCCGACCACTGGCGACAACATCGATGTACTGTGGAGACCTCACGCCCCACGTGTTGAGCAATTCGGCGGTACGTCCACCCGGCCTCCCGCATGCCCACTATACGCCCTCGCTCAAAGTCCGTCAACTGCACATACGGTTCACGTCCACGCTGTCGCGGCATGTTACCAATGTTAAAGACTGCGATGGAGCTCCGTATGCCACGGCAAACTGGCTGACACTGACGGCGGCGGTGCACAAATGCTGCGCAGCTAGCGCCATTCGACGGCCAACACCGCGGTTCCTGGTGTGTCCGCTGTGCCGTGCGTGTGATCATTGCTTGTACAGCCCTCTCGCAGTGTCAGGAGCAAGTATGGTGGGTCTGACACACCGGTGTCAATGTGTTCTTTTTTCCATTTCCAGGAGTGTATGTTAAGCCATTGACTTGCACGGCTTTTTCACAGCCGTTCGCGCAGTTACGGCAAACGGCATTTGTATGATACGTTTAGGCTTAACTTACATGATAAATGATGAAACATCAAGAAACTGTCAGAAAATTTAAGTGTGTGTTTACTTTCGGCTTGTAGCTCCAAGAAGCGTAATTGAGGATGTTTTATCACCTATGTAATCACTGATTTGTAGGTTTGAAATAATAGTTAAACCAATACTTTCTCGAACAATAAAGATCAAAACACAACTTCAGAACATGATTTCACCTAATGTTATAGTTAGAAATCCAAGCCCCTTGCTATAATGTATTTCACAATATATTTTATTAATATGCCAGGTCACTCAGGAACAGATTTAGAATACAGCGATCATCCGTATCAGCAGCCGACCATTTACTTTTCCAAAACTGGAACCTAATTTTATGTAAAGAAATAGTATTCATTGCTAGTGGTTCACAATTGCAAAACGTAATTGATTCAGTTAACTTCTGCCATCTCAAAACATTTACATGCCGCAGCCGGACTCGACAAGTGAGCTCAATATGGCAGCGTGTCTGCAGGCAATGGCGCTAAATATAGGTAGCAAATGAAGTGATTTGCTTTGGACGATATAACTTAGAGAACAACATATATATCTACGAAAAACAAAAATATTGTGAGCAAAAATTCAAACTGCAAATGAACAGCCTACCTTCATGATATGTTTCTACCATTTTACGGTCTTTCCGCTCCACTTGACATGTTGCATACTCTTCGTCCTACTGTTCTAGATTGCCTATCTGCGATAATCTCTTAATTGCACTTAATTTTACCTCTAAACAATTACTTTCTTCCCTGCTCATTGTCTGCTACAGTCATCTTGTTCTCCGTTTTTCCAGAACACACCTTACCAGCTGTCGTGTGTTGGACCTTCAGTTACTTCAGCGAAGAAAGGAGACAAGTCACTGACTTATCCGATTCCTGACATGACCTGCTGCCTACAGTAGTCCGCTCTACGCTTAAAATCAACAGACTTGTTCCATTCCCGCATAGAAACGTCTGAGCAAACCCAAAGAAAGGTAGGACGCTCTTAAGTCATTTTCGCAATTTTCTTGCCTTATCCGCTTTCTACGATGAGCGATTGAATTAATGAAGGTGGCGGGAGAAGAAAGTGACATGACTGATTGAGAAATGAAGAGAGAAAGAAGCGTAAATGGAAAAGATGGGGGCATTCGCTTTACTGTTTGACACAGGGAAAAACTGTCCTGCCCGATAGCTGAATGGTCAGCGTGACGGATTGCCGACCTACGGGCCCGGGTTCGAGTCCCGGCTGGGTCGAGGATTTTCTCCGCTTAGGTACTGGGTGTTGTCTTCATCATCATTTCATACTCATCCGGCGCACGTCGCCCAATGTGGCGTCGAATGTAATAAGACCTGCACCAAGGCGGCCGGACCTGCCCCCGCTCATTTCCATTTACAGGGAAAAACTGGCCTTATAGGAAGAAAGGATTTGACGTCAGGTCGATATCGAGGTCATTAGAGACGGAACAAAAGATCGGATCGTGTGAAAGATGTAGAAGGAAATCTGCAGTACCCTTTGGATGAAACCGTTTCGGCATTTGCCCGGAGCGATGAAGGGAAATCACGGAAAACCTAAATCTGGATGGCAGGACGCAGGTTTGAACCGTGTTTCTCCCGAATGCAAGTCCAATGAGCTAACGACTGCGCACTCTCAGCCTGGCCATATACGTTTATATTTGAGGAAATGTTAGGAGGGTGGCAGAAGGAAATGCTTCAGTTTCACCTTGAAAGCAACAGGGTGTAACCTGCCAACAGTAAAAAGATTTAAATCTTTCACATTCAGTGTAACCTCCCAACAGTTAAAATACTTATAATTATATAACATTCACATTCTGTGTTAACTCGCAATAATTTATTATTCCGTGACCTCTCAATAATTAAATGTGACTAATCTCTCAATAAAATTGTGGCTCTTATATAACCTTTCAATAATTGACTGTGAATCTAAACTGGCAAATTTGGACGTCAGCAGTGCTGCGTCATGGCCCTGAAAGATCATTCTGAATAAATTGAAAATTCTTACCTCAATGATGTCGCCGGATAACGCGTATATATCTGCTCCTATAGGAGATTTTTCTGGCACAGCCCAGTGCAATGCTGGCCGCTAGATTTGTCATGTATAGAAAGAAACAACTGATTTTTCTTTACGATAATCGGGATGACCATGGATTGCAGAAATTGGTAAATTCTTTAAATTCACATGAATGATTGTCAGAAAGTTAATTATATAAAAAAAGATTATTATTAAAAGATTTTTTGAAAAATTTACATGGGACTTGATACAACAATACTACAAATTTTGTTGTAACAAACTACATATGCGCGCGGCTGCTTTGTACCTTATACTACATCGCTCAGGCACGACCGGCCCAACCGCCGACTGCTAGCTACTACTTACTCCTACTGCCAGAGCTACAACTACTTCTGCTGCCGGCACTGCCCTCTGGTCTGAGATTCTCTTATAGCTTACATATCGCAGGCAGCGCTTGAGCAATCCATCGAAATTACATCTGCTCGAGTTCGCTAGCAATAAATACCTTAGTCATGGACCTCTTACAAGGGTACTGAACAATGTGCAGAGTGCAGGACAGCTTTCTTCAGAAGCGGACGGCAGCAACAGGGAAGGAGTTGGCGAAGCTGGTTATTTTACGGATGGGTACAGCTAGGATCGTGTATAAGCGAGACATTGCATTTTGATTATTATGAGATGACAGGCAGTTTCTTAACCGAGTTATTGGGGCATATGTGCACGGATGAGCCCGATGGAACAGACATAGCGTATGGTCGCGAAGTACCTTGTCCGGTCGCAACCAACCAAACTGGGAGTATGGAGAACTGACCTGGTCAAACAGATGGATCTTACAGTAGAAACGCACTCGTCCTGGTTTTTTATCTTAAAAATGTTGACTAACGCTATTTATGCCTGGGAAATTTTCATCTTGCTCTGGGGTCTCAATTGAGTGGTGAGTGGTGAGCACAGATGGCGGCTATGCAGAGGACCGTGGTTCCATTTCCGGTACTGCCAATGATTTTTCCTTTGCGGGAGGACTGATACGGGATGCACTCAGCCTCGTGATACCAATAGAGGAGCAACTTGATAGAGTAGCAGCGACTTGACGGTCTGGAAAGTCTGCAAAACGTCCGCGAAAGAGGTGTGCTGTCCACATGCTTCACCGTAATTCATCCGCATGATGCCGCAAGGCAGAGGATGACATGGCGGCCGGTAGACATCCGTTGGATCTTCACGGCCTAGAGAGTTCGATTTTGCTTCTTGTTCATCTTCTTCTTCTCCTCGACTCTCAACAAACGAATGAACTGAGATTAAAATGTTTCTTTACCGTGATGTAATGTACGAGTGGAAATTTGGAAATTTGTGGTAAGTTCCTATGGGACCAAACTACGAATGTAATCGGTCACTAGGCGTACACACTACTTAATTTAACTTAAACTTACACTAATGACAACACACACACACACACACACACACACACACACACACACACACACACACACACACACACGCGCGCGCTCCAGGGAGGACTTGAACCTTCGACGGGGGGAGGCGCGCGCCCGTGGCAAGGCGCCTGAGACGCACTGCTACGCCGCGCGGCAGTGTACGAGTGAAGTGTATGATCATATAGGGGGAATGGGAATCGTGTTTTACACTTCCTGTATGATAATGAGTGCAAATACGCTTTAACATATTGCGTAGCTGCTTAAGTTATATGACGTCACATCAAACACTAGCAAGTCGTTTCGCAACTGAGCATACACAGTGTCGGAAAAAGATAGTACACCTGGAAAGAACGTCGATTTTCATCCAATGACAGCCTATGTCACGTGGGGGATAGTAGTTACATTAATAATGCTTTCGACATCGTCAGCAGTTACCAGAGTGCCATCTCTATCTATCCTACAATGGGAGGGCTCAGTGTGGTGCAAAAGTGTGCAGCAAGCAGGCAACCATAACACGGAGGCACACTTGACAGCCAACTGAGCGAGTTTGAAAGGAGTCAAGTTGTGTCCTTCCGGATGGTGGAATGGTCCTTTCGGAGAAGTGCCACACAGGTTGAATGTGCTGCGTCAGTTGTGCAGCGATGCTGGTATCAATGGTCACGTTAATATTGTCACACCCGTAGACGAGGCTCTGGACGTCCACGCAGCACAGACGCCCGCCTGGATCGTCGTGTTCTAAAGGCAGCAGTGGCTCACCGCACAGCTACCACAGTACAGGTGAGAGAGCTTGTGGCCCCAAACGTGTACACACAAACTGCTGCGAACCAGCTACTAGCAGTGGTACCCCGGGCACGCAACATCTCTAGCCCATCACCCACTCACGCGACAGCACTGACGTGCACGGTTCGACTGGTGCCGTCAGAGGATCACTTCAAAGACGGAATGGCGGGCTGTAGTCTTCAGCGATGAAAGCAGGTTCTGCCTGCACGCGAGTGATGGTCGTTTGCGCGTACGTCGTAGACCTGGTGAGCGCTGTCTCTTAGAATGCATTCGTGCAAGACACACCGAACCCGTCCCAGGCCTAATGGTCTTGTTGACCATTGGTGTTCCTGGACGAGACGCCAACCAGCGCTCGGCACTTACAGGATGTTGCTTGACCCGTCCTTTCGCCGTTCTTGCAACAGGAAGGTGATGTGCTGTTAAAACAGGATAATGCTCGCCCACACTGCCTGTGAAATTCAGAGTGCTCTGCGACGCGTGCAGCAATTTCCCTGGCCAACGCGGTCTCCAGAAGTGTCTCCAATCGAGCACGTGTGGCCTATGATGGGACGAGAAGTGATCCGTGCGGCTCGTCAAACACCACGTCTTACAGAACTACGTGAACAGGTCAAGCAGGCGTGGCACAACACATCGCTGGACCGGACGGCAGAGCCAGCCTATGGAGGCTACACCAAGTACTGTTACGGGTGTTTCAGCATGGGTCGATACCCGGTACCTCAGAACCGCTTGTGCTACTGATCCGTAAACGTAATCATTTCACGTACTCCTTATCCACTGTTGCAACAATAAACCTTGAAGGAATCGGAAACCTTTAAAACGGTGTACTATTTTTTCCGGCAGTGTATCACGACGGTACATATTCGGATGATGGATATTGGCAGAAATTGATAATCTCACCTAATTAACAATAGTTTTAAGAATTATTGGTGTCTGACATGATCATATAATATAAACTGCGCATAAAATCAGATCACGGAACTATATATGCTCAAACAAGGCAGTAAGAGTTAGAGAGACATGTTAGAGGCAACTGAAATCAAAAAATCTGACAAAGAACCTGCATTACCTGATTCGAGAGCAGGATTTTTATAGACACACCAAAAAAAAAGAATGAATATGAGGACTGTAGTATTATTAATCTGTTATCTCTCTCTTGAAGCCTGTATAAAGTAACGTTATCGAAGAAAAGAAAGTGTAATGCACTGTAATCAAAGCTTGTGTAGACTAAAGTACAGAAAAAAAGAAAGTTTATTGAAAAAGACGCTGCTCTATAATCAGTTCCGCTTCAGAAAACGGGTAATATCGTTGAATCAATTTTAAATATCTGCTGAGTAGTGGCAAGGAGCAACAAGCGAAGTAGCTTACTTTTGTATCATCTGTGGGCCTACAGAAAGCCTTCAACAAAGCAATATGAAGAAAATCGTTCGGAAAATTGATGCGACTGGAGATAAAATACTCATACAGGCAAAAAGTTCCCATCTTCAAAACGAAAGTGGGAGTAACAAAAGTGGATTATTTGGGGTGAGAAATTTGTTTTAATAGAGGATGCAAGGCAACGATTGCAGTTATTGGTACTGTGTTTGTTTTAGATGTCGTAGAAATTGTATAAGAGTTAGGAGAAAAATCAGAACAGAATTAAATGTGCAACGTGGAACATAACAGGTCAGAAATTCGAAGATGACGTAACGTGTCTGATTTACAAGGAACCTCATGACTGCAAGGTCGCAAGTTCAGTATTTAGTAATGCTCATTTGAAAGTGTTAACAATTATGACTGGAAAAATATTAGCTGCTATTGACTCACCACGTGCATCATAATGGCGATAGAAAATGAGTGACATGAAGGTGCAGAGATCAACCTTCTATGGGATGTATGTATTGCACTTCACAAAATGGATATCATCGACATTCAAGAATTGTTCAAAACAAACCATTAACTTGCATCACAAACACCGATTGAAAAAATTGCACGCCACAGTGATCACAAAGGTTTGCACGATCAAGGTCGTAGGCGAACTCCTTGGGAGTTGCAAAACGTGCAGAACGTTCGGCAAGGCAACCACTCTTAAGGAATACGTACAGAATCATATTTGTGACTGAATGATGAGAACTGATGTAATGTGATGGCATGCAACCGAATGCAAAGCACTCTGTCACCGAGCTTATCGTGAAATTGGCTAAAATTTAAGGCATAGCTGCAGATAGTGCGATAATATTTTTTATAGACAGAGAGAAAACAAACATCTAAAAGCTGAATTTGTCCAGTGGTTTCAGGGGGTATGAACTGCAATGTCACGCACTTTTCGAGGAGGATATCTATACGCAGGCCAGGGATCAAACAAAAGCAAGTTATATTGACCCGCTATTGGCCAAAAGCAGTGCCTATACCATAGTTTTAGTTCTTACTTCCATTTACCCACTCTTGGCTGCTATGACGTAAGTATTCCATACTGTCCTTTCAAGATCACGCACACGACAAATAATCGTAGGAACAGAGCACCGCCAACTTCTCGCAGGGCAATAAATAACTTTCCAGGCAATTTACCATACAGATTAACAGTCGGCGTAATTGTATAAGATTGCGTTAAGGCTTTGACGTTAGTTGATACAACCCTCTTGGTGCCTCTAATTGCTAGGGTTCCTTTCATATGTATTTCCTCTTCAAATCGCGATTGATTGGAGCTGAAAACAAATTCCTTACTGTAGTATAAATTTGTTTCTCATCTACAAATTTTCAGGCTGATTCCGCAGTTTGGCGTGCATCATCAAGTCGATGCTTTGTTTGAAATTTCGTTATTTTACGTTTTCCAAGTCTGTAGCTCTGAAGTTATTCAACCATCCACTGTTCCCTTCAAATCACCGTAATGCATGTCGCACGCAATTTGATGTGCATGACGTAGTAGGTCACTATCAAGCACATCTTATAAATTGTGTCGAGCGCCCCCTGCAATCTTTCTCAAATAATTTCAAACATACAACTTTATACTTTGTAAAAATCCCAGGTTACTCCAACTAAGTGCGATAATGAGCTGAAACTGGCCCACTGGGTAGGTGCGAAATGGAAGAAATTTCCTGACCACACGACACAAAGAATCAGTTCTTACATGCAGTGCGTATCCTTAGCATCAGACTGTTGTATCACAGGGCATCGGGCGAGTGAACTAAAAGAATCGCTATTAGATGCTATCCAGACGCCATCAGGCACGATGACACTTTCATAATATATCGGCGCCAGCAGTCGTTAAAATGCAATCGCCTTATTAGGTGGACGTCGGCTAAAGACCGTCACGGAAGGCAGCTAATAGCGTTTTTACTTCATAGCAGTATCAGCCAGATACAACTCCAGAATTAAAGCAATAGAAGCACATTTGCACTACTACAGAGACACAACAAAAAAGTAAGGGCTGCACATCTACAGCTGTAACTATATTTTGCAAGCCACCTTATGGTGTGTGGCGGAGAGTGGTTTCTGTACCATCACTTTCCCGCTTCCCACTCGCAAATGGTGAGTGGGAAGCACTGTAGGTAAGTCTATGTGTGATATTTGATGTCTCTTAAATGTATCTCCTTGGATCTTCCGCGATATGTATGTAGGAGGCTGATCCTTATAGCAAAGTCCTCTTCCGGAATTTCAGCAGTAAATTATAGCGTGATGCAAAGAGACTGACTTGTAGTTTCTGCCAGTGGAGTTGAATGCGCGACTCCGTGACGTTTTCGCACTAACTAAGCGATCCCGTGACGCTATGCGTTTCTAAGTGAAATCTCCAAGTAATGCGATGCATTCTTCAAATTTCATTGATAATCATTGTGTCTGACAAAGGCACATGTCAAAATGTAATAGTTTCCGCACTCTGCTGTCCTACGTGACGTCCACTATTTGATTAACACTACACCTTCTGCGTATTATGGTTAGGTATATTTGCCACACCAGCATGAAACTGAAACAGGGGAAGATGTGAATGAGATTGTTCCATTGACGACTTCAAAAGGTATAGTACTAAGAGTTAGAAATGGATTCGGACGTCATACATAGCGTCGAGTGTTCCATGGCGTCAAGCCTGGTACATATTCAAACATAATTCAAATTGTTTATTTAAAAATTATTCTCATAGCGGATTATTGTGTAACTATCCATTGGCCATCCTCATTTTGCTTGTGTGTTTATCACTTCCTTTACACATACCATAATGCTAATCCGTTTAGGATAGTGGTTTCTACTCTGGAACCTACTAACAGACTGAGAGAGGATATTGGTGGAGTATCTGGTGTTCAGAAAGTATGCGCTTTCCTATCTTTGTCGGTAAAATGTTAACGACGACTCATAATGTTCTCAATGTACATTCACTGAGGTTACAAAAGTAATGGGACACGTTATAGCATCGTGTCAGACCTCTCTTTGCCATGCAGAAACATTGAGCCATACTGCCTCTATAGCCATCCATAACTGCGAAAATGTTGGCAGTGTAGGATTTTGTGCACGAGCTGACCACTTTATTATGTTCCATAAATATTTGCTGGGATTCGTGTCCGGCGATTTGGGTGGCCAAATACTTGCTCGAATTGTCCAGAATGTTCTCCAAACCAGCCGCTAACAATTCTGTAACATGGTGTATTGTCGTTCATCGTTGTTTGGGAACAAGTAGCCGAACATAATAGTTTGCAGTCAGTGAAAGGTGCAGTTGGACTGCAGGACCCAGTTCATTCCATGGAGGCACCACCAGGTTGCACAGTGGCTTGTTGACGACTTGAGTCCATGGATTCGTGGGGTTTCCGCCTCAGTCGAACTTTGTCATCAGCTCTTACCAACTGAAATCGCGACTCATCTGACCACGCCACGGTTTTCCAGTCGACTGTGATCCAATCGATGCAATCACGAACCCAGGAGAGGCACCGCAGGCGATGTCGTAATGCTAGCAAAGGCACTCTCGTCGGTCGTCTTCTACCACAGTCCACTAATTCCAGATTTCGTCGCACTGTACTAACTGATACGTTCGTCATACATCCAACTGAATTATGTGGTTACTTCATTGAGTTGCTTGTCTGTTAACACTGACAACTCTACGCAGATGCCACTGCTCTCGGTCGTTAGGTGAAGGCCGTTGGCCCCTGCGTTGTCCACTGTGAGAGGTAATGCCTGAAATTTGGTATTCTCGCACTCTATTGACACTGTGCATCTGTGAATATTGAATTCCCTAACGATTTCCGAATTTAAATGTCCCATGCGTCTAGCTCCAACTACCATTCCACATTCAGAATCTGTTAATTTCCCTTCGTGCGGCCATAATCACGTCAGAAACCTTTTCACATGAATCACCTTAGTACAAATGACAGCTCCGTCAATGTAGTGCCCTTTTATGCACTGTGTACGCGATACTACCACATGTCTGTATATGTGCATGTCACTATCCCATCACCTTTGGCACCTCAGTGTAAGCTACAGCGCCTGACAAAGAAGTGAAGTTCCCAGAAGATATAGTCGGATGTCAATATAACTTCGTACAAGAAATGATTACAGATGCGATTCTCTACGGCAGGTAAAACATCCATCAAAGTACACTACTGTTGTTCATGTTTAGTGTTGTTATTAGGCCCTGCAGGGTATATATGAGTCAGATGTTGAGTGAACATTGTGGAGGACACGGGAGATGCTGCATACACGTTTGAGGCAGCGTTACCAGCACCTGACAGTGTTTCAGAGTTGCCTAATTGTCCGTGTCCATTTGGCCGGCTGATCGAATCGTTCAAATTTGTGGGACATTTAGACGCGGCCGTGGCCCGATCTTGGACTACAAGGGGACGAGAGGGAATGCCTGCTCGTCAAGGGTCCAGTCGACGACGTACAGGGTGACACACGTGAGACAGACGGTTTTGAACTGCGTAGTACTGAGGGCGCGGTGGTGGGAGGTGGTCGTGGTGGGGATAGTTTTGATCCACACAAGACGCCATTTCATTTACTCATTCACTATGGAGCAGTGGGACTTCAACGTCGAATGTTTGTCTATGACAGTTTCGTGAAAAGTGGTGAGTCTATTATTGCTACGCAGCGATTGTTTCGTGCGCGGTTTAATGTCGATTGACATGGAGCTGTTCCGAGCCGTAACACAGTCCTCAGATGGGTGGAAATCTTCTGGTCAACTGGAAACATACTGGATAAGAAGCTTCCTGGCCCGAGACGCAGAGTAACGACACCAGAAAATGTTGAAAGGGTAAGGCAAGCAGCAGTCAGAAGCCCAGGATGGTCAGCTAGACGTCATGCTAGTGAGTTAGAATCAATCGTGAATCGGTTAGACGAATTTTGCATAAAGAACTAAAATTCCATCCCTACAAAAAGCTCGTTGTCCAACAACTTAAGGAAACTGATTTTGCTCTACGAGAAGACTTCGCTTACAGAATGAAAGTGATTTTGGGATCGAATGAAAATGAAATTTTATTGATGAGTGATGAATCTCATTTTCATTTAAATGGGACCGTGAATAAGCAAAACCTACGTTACTGGGCACCAGAGCATCCACACCTTATCCACCTGCGTCCTCTACACTAAGAAAAAATTTATGTTGTGCTATTGGTTCTGTTGGCGTTATTGGACCTTATTTTTTTTTAATAGAACGGGGCCACAGTTACTGTTAATTCGGTTCGTTACATTCGTATGCTTGAAACATTCTTGAAACCAGAACTAAGAAGACGACGAATTCCTTTAAAACGCGTTTGGTTCCAGCAGGATGGGCCAACATCGCACACCACAAATACTTCAATGACAGTTCTTAGACGCATGTTTACTGGCCGATTATCTCACGTTTTGGCAATATTCCTTGGCCTCCGAAGTCTCCCGACTTGTCAGTATGTGACTTTTTCTGTGGGGGTACCTTAAGAACTGTGTCTATAACCACAAACCACCAAATTTGGACGAGTTGAATGCAATAATTCAAGACATTGCTACCATCCCTGCAGAGATTTTAGTCCGTGTGATAGAGGATTTTGAGAAGACTTGAGTCCTGCATTCAAAATGATGAACAACACCTTGACGACATTATTTTTCACAAATAACTTTGTTAACTAAAATGGCAAATAATGAGCTTTTAGTTTGTGTAAATAAACATGCATTAATATTAAACTCGGCTGAGTATTATTTCATTAAAAGCCTTCCGTCTCCCGTGTGTCACCCTGTATTACCAGCACAAAGGAAGGATCGGCGTATTGCACACCAACCACATCGTAACCGCTTAACTTCTGCAGCTGCCATCCAAGAACGAATAAGGGACTCCCTGCAAGTTTTTTTTAGTTCATCCCGCACCGCTGGCCGGAGACTAGCGGCAGTCGGACTAGGGAATTACCATCCCATGGATAGTCTGCCGTTAACACTACAAAACAATGGCTGCATTTGGAGTGGTGCCGTGACCGGAAACCATCGACTGCTGATGAACAGCGTCGCGTAGTGAGTTCAGCCACGGATTTCGGTACTGCGCAAAACCGGGTGCCCATCGTCAGCAAGTATGGTGGCGGCATGTGGAGAGGTACCAGTCCTCCAACGTTTTGGGCAGCTTCAGCTGCGTTACTCCTGGTGTAAATTCAAGTCACGACTGGTACGGTGCTCTGACGACACAACAGTGCGCCACGAACACCCGGCTTCCTGTTAGATCAAATGCGACAGTATCGTGGTACCATTCTGAAGCAGGACAATGCACGTCCATACACGACGTGAGTGTCCATGAACTGTCTGCATGATGTTGAGGTACTCCCACGACCAACTACACTACTGGCCATTAAAATTGCTACATCAACAAGAAATGCAGATGATAAACGTATATTCTTGCACAAATATATTATACTAGAACTGACATGTAGTTAAATTTTCACGCAATTTGGGTGCATAGATCCTGAGAAATCAGTACCCAGAACAACCACCTTTGGCCGTAATAACGGCCTTGATACGCCTGGGCATTGAGTCAAACAGAGCTTGGATGGCGTGTACATGTACAGCTGCCCATGCAGCTTCAACACGATATCAATTGCTCGGCCACCATTGACCAGACGTTTTCAATTGGTGAGAGATACGGAGAATGTGCTGGCAGGGCAGCAGTTGAACATTTTCTGTATCCAGAAAGGTCCGAACAGGACCTGCAACATGCGGTCGTGTATTATCCTGCTGAAATGTAGGGTTTCGCAGGGATCGAATGAAGGGTAGAGCCACGGGTCGTAACACATCTGAAATGTAACGTCCACTGTTCAAAGTGCCGTCAATGCGAGCAAGAGGTGACCGAGACGTGTAATCAAAGGCACCCCATACCATCACGCCGTGTGATACGCCAGTATGGCGATGACGAATACACGTTTCCAATGTGCGTTCACCGCGATGACGCCAAACACGGATGCGACCATCATGATGCTGTAAACACAATCTGGATTCATCCGAAAAAATGACGTTTTGCCATTCGTGCACCCAGGTTCGTCGTTGAGTACACCATCGCAGGCGCTCCTGTCTCTGATGCAGCGTCAAGGGTAACCGCAGCCATGCTCTCAGAGCTGATAGTCCATGCTGCTGCAAACGTCGTCGAACTGTTCGTGTAGTTCGTTGTTGTCTTGCAAACGTACCCATCTATTGACTCAGGGATCGAGACGTGGCTGCACGATCCGTTACAGCCATGCGGATAAGATGCCTGTCATCTCGACTGCTAGTGATACGAGGCCGTTGGGATCCAGCACGGCGTTCCGTATTACCCTCCTGAACCCACCGATTCGATATTCTGCTAACAGTCATTGGATCTCGACCAACGCGAGCAGCAATGTCGCGATACGATAAACCGCAATCGCGATAGGCTACGATCCGACCTTTATCAAAGTCGGAAACGTGATGGTACGCTTTTCTCCTCCTTACATGATGCATAACAACGTTTCACAAGGCAATGCGGTCAACTGCTGTTTGTGTATGAGAAATCCGTTGGAAACTTTCCTCTTGTCAGCACGTTGTAGGTGTGGCCACCGGCGCCAACCTTGTGTGAATGCTCTGAAAACCTAATCATTTTCATTTCACAGCATCTTCTTCTTGTCGGTTAAATTTCGCGTCTGTAGCACGTCATTTTTGTGGTGTAGCAATTTTAATGGCCAGTAGTGTAGATTTCCAGATCTGTCCGCGTTAGAACATGTGCACGACCAGCTTGGACGTAAACTCAGTCTTGGCGTCAGTATATAGAATGTCAAATACCATCTAAAACAATTGCGGGGATGCCTGCCTCTGGAGAGGGTACAACGACCTTATGATACCTTCAACAACCGATAAAAAGCATGCATCCAGGTCAGATGGGGTACAACGTTACACTAACAAGTGGACTCGGGCTGCCAAGTTCATTGTAAATTTGTCGATTTTCTAACAAGTGAGATAACATCAGTACGCTCTCAGCCCGCATAGTTTCGTTTCATCTTTCCATTCAGGGCTCTTCACTTTTTTTGTCAGCGTGTTCTTTTGGCAGTGTATTTATCAGATAGGATCTGATAGTTTCTTCGCTGCCCGTACTATTGTCTGCAAGAGAGAATCGTTGTTAGATGGTCTATACTCATAAAAAAAATAAGAACCCAATAGTATTCGAATGCAAGACTGATGATGCATCATGTACATATTTGAGGATAATATTAGGAAGTGACACGAAATGCGTCGAAACGTAAAATCAGTAATAGGGAAGGCGATTGGAAGATTTAGATTTGTTGGAAGGGTTCTGGCACAGTGCGTTATATTTCTTAAGGAAACAAAATTCTTTGGAAGAAGGGCAACGTTGTTCTGTTGAAACCCTTGCTGGAGAAGCGGTGTTCGAGGAGGACTACGCATCTGTTCTGGTACTTCCACCACATGTCTCGCGCAAGTGTATTGAGGATAACATAAGAGAGACTGTGGACTGTATCGAAAAACCAGGTACACTCTAAGACAAAAAACTGCGCACCACGAAGGAATTATCCAATTACGACGAAAGTCGATAGATGTGATGTGCATGTACACACAAACAAATGATTACAATTTCATAAACATTGGATGATTTGTTCAAGACAAAGAGCTTCACAAATTGAGCAAGTCAATAACGCATGCTTCACTCCTGACCATTATGCAAGCAGTTCATTCTTTTTGTTATTGTGTAACGCTGGAAATGCATATCCTCCTATTTCCATCTGTTGTACTATAATTTTTTTCCTTGTTCTGTTACCTCAAGATATAACATTTCTGTGTCTTTGTATATTGTAATTGTTTTACTATTTGTATATATATGCATTTATGTCGATGTATAATTGGTTTTTTTGTGAATATTATTTGTATTTATACGCTGGGTCTGGCCTAGGGAAAACTATACTATCGAACGAATACATCGATAGGTCGTGTGAAGAATCAAAGTGTGTAGGATCTTTGGTAGTGTTAACTCGGCCGCGTGGAGCGCGGGCAGAGCAGAGAGAGAGTCTGGCTGGAGTAGCGAGTGGAGCAGGTGTGTTGTGTGAAGCTCCCGCGAGTTGCCGCGCTTTCGAGGTTTGGCAGCATGTAATTGCGCTCGACTTACGATGATAGTTTCTGACATGGTGTCGCGGACGGGAAGCATTAGCTGGCACACATCAAAAACCCGTTTCGTCTGGTGACCGAGTCGAGAAGGAGCGCCAACATCCAGCTTCTGCAACAGCGACGGCCGACAATGAGTGACTGTCGCCACCTCCTCGATCGGCGACTTCAAACCTTCAATCAACCAACAAGGAAGACTGGAAGCACGTAAAGTTTTAGAACTGTATGGCAGACCTCAGTTTTTCAAACTTTTAAAATTGTAGCATCACAAAATTACAGCAACTTAGCATGAACCTTTGTTGCTCATTGTCCCAATTGCATTGCCAAGCAGGGTCCCTTCCTTTTCCGAAATGAGCCCGAGTGTCGTTGAAATTCAAACGCCAGCATCATTAGATTTCACTGCTTTAATTACAAAGTTCAGTTAAGGTATTCATAGCTGGCTACAATATTTAGATTACACAAGCACAAATTAAGAGTGCGAGTTTTGTTACCGTATTTTAGCTTACCTGTGACTGCAGCTCAGCTTGGTACATACTAAATTTTACTATTGTTAATTGTTCAGAATCATTTAATTCAAGTTCAAAGTTAAATCTCTTATTTCTAAATTGCGTAGATTCAAGTAGCTTTTGAAATGATTGTTGAGGTAGTCCATAACTAACCGTATTTTACTGAATTTCGATGTGCTTCAGAAAGAAAGCTCACTATTAATTTCAGTCACTAAATTAACTTTCAATTTTCCGGTTTTATTAATTCTTTTGCTAAATTAAGTCAGAGTGCAGCGAAATTTATTACTTCTGACAAACTTTCAGTTTTCACACTACACGTGTCAACCTCCAGTTGCCACGCTTCTAGTGCTAATTATATGTGTAATAACTTTTCTTTTTCAGTTACTATATTAATTGTCCATAGGACTGGCGACCGTAATTTCCCCCAAATCTCAAATATCTAATTACCGCTAGTTAATTGTTAACGTAACGACCGCACATTTACTTTCTTTATTAACTTTACCCCTTTTCAAAATTAATTTCCACCAGTTTCATTTGCATTTTTCGTTTCATTTAGATGTAACCCTTTCCTCCCTCTTTACCGACAAATTAACTTCGGTGACGATTGCTTTTCCCAAATTTCCATTAGGTACACGCGGTTTATTTTTTCACTGTCGTTAAGGTCGATAAGTGAGGGGGAGGTTACAATTGGTTGACAGAGTTGTTAGATGTCCTTCTGAGGGATATCGTGCCAAATTCTGTCCAACTGACGGTTTCATCGTCATAATCCAGAGCTCGTTCTAGCGCCCTGCCCTTAGTGCTCCAAAAGTTCTCAACTAGGGAGAGTTCCGACCACCTCGTTGGCCAAGGTGGGTTTATGGAGACAAACAGCAGCAGCTCTTGCCGTGTGCAGGCAGGCTTTATCTTGCTGAAATGTAAACCCAGGATGGGTTGCCATGAAGGGCAACAAAATGGAGCGTAGGATATCGTCAACGCACTGCTGTGCTGTAAGGGTGCCGCAGATGACAACCAAAGGGCCGAAGGGGCCCTGCCATGAAAACAAGTGGCACTCCCAGATGTCTGGCTGCATGGCGGCCGACTGTCAGGTCGGTAACCTACCTCTCTCTGGGACGTCTGTAGACACACCTTCGCTGGATGTCGGGGCTCAAGTGAATTCCAGCCTGCAGAACCTGGACAATTTTGCTACTGATACGGGCAACGTAAATTAATTACACCGAGAATGGTACACTGCTTAGCAAGAAGCATCTGAATGTGCTTACTCACATTACTGACCCGTTTTGCGACTACATAATGGTAGTTAAAATATGTGATCAAATGGACTGAGTGAACTGTCAAGAACATTTAGAAAAGAGTCGGCCTGTAATGCTAAAGACGGAGATGTTTGGGTCATTTAACTACTATTTACGTAGTAAATTCTCGGAGTTCGTCACTGTGAGACATGCTGTCAAGATGAAGGTGCCATTTCTCCTCAACAGGAATGATAATGTGACAGCAGGAGAAAAATTGGCAAAAATCGATAAGCAAGCACTGGAAACGATTTCGAAGAAATGTAAAAATCCTGTGGCCATGCCATATAAAGTGGAATTAGCCGGCGTTAAAATGGGTATTCTAATGGAAGAACTGCCTGGAATAGCAGCTTCGTGTAAACGAATATTACCTTGTGGGTTTGGACATAACGCTAGATTTTGCTGGGATTTTTAACAATGTGGAATGTGCAACCACCTGATATCACACCACGGCTTCTGTACGGGAGTAGACTACCAGGGAGACCGCATTGCGTTTGTGGACAACGATAAGACAAAATGGTTCAAATGGCTCTGAGCACTATGGGACTTAACATCTGTGGTCATCAGTCCCCTAGAACTTAGAACTACTTAAACCTAACTAACCTAAGGACATCACACACATCCATGCCCGAGGCAGGATTCGAACCTGCGACCGTAGCGGTCACGCGGTTCCAAACTGAAGCGCCTAGAACCGCACGGCCACACTGGTCGGCCAACGATAAGACAGTTAGGGTTGACTATCTGTAGCTGATCGGGGTTTTGTGACACTAGATATTGAGCGTTAGTGACAGAGGGGAGCAAAAGTCATTATTTTATCAGGGACGGCGGGGGGGGGGGGGGGGGGGAAGAGGGAAGTCACACTTTGCGGGCGTTGGAATGGGTTCTTTGTTCTTTCCTTGGCTCAGTGGGTTAGATGCGAGTGGAACATTAGTGGTTCCACTATGACTCATTTATTGACACATAAGACCTTTTAAACAAACAGGGTAATACGAGGGTCACTCCAATAGAAATGCACACTATTTTTTTTAATCCATCTTTTATTCTACATGTTTCAAAGTTTTACGGTGTGTAGATACATCCTATAGGAACAATATTTTCATTTCTCGACCTAATTTCCATCCCTCTCAACTGCCTTTCGCCACCTTGGAACCAGCGCCCGTATACCCGCACGGTAAAATTCTGGAGCAACCTGTTGGAGCCACTATTTTTTTCCCCAATTTATTAGTCATAACATTCCACAGTAGTACATAATTTTCAACTGACATTTAAAAGTAATAAAAGAAACTAAAATTTATTACAGGTTCCTTGGCAGCGTGCACAAGGGAGTCATCATCTTCAAACCTAGTTCCACGAAGAGAGTCTTTCAGTTTCCCAAAGAGATGATAGTCACATGGAGTCAGGTCAGGACTGTAAGGCGGGTGTTTCAGTGTTGTCCATCCGAGTTTTGTGATCGCTTCCATGGTTTTTTGACTGACATGTGGCCATGCATTGTCGTGCAACAGCAAAACATCCTGCTTTTGCCGATGTGGTCGAACACGACTCAGTCAAGCTTGAAGTTTCTTCAGTGTCGTCACATATGCATCAGAATTTATGGTGATTCCACTTGGCATGATGTCCACAAGCAAGAGTCCTTCGGAATCGAAAAACACCGTAGCCACAACTTTTCCAGCAGAAGGAGTGGTTTTCAAATTTTTTTTCTTGGGTGAATTTGCATGATGCCACTCCATTGATTGCCTCTTCGTCTTTGGTGAAAAATGATGGAGCCATGTTTCATCACCTGTCACAATTCTTCCAAGAAATTCATCTCCACCATTCTCGTACTGTTCCAAAAGTTCACTGCATACCGTTTTTCTTGTGTCTTTGTGAGCCATTGTCAACATCCTGGGAACCCACCTGGCACAAACCTTTTTTAACGCCAACACTTTCGGTATTCTGCAAACACTTCCTTCCCCTATCCCAACGTAGCGTGATAATTCGTTCACTGTGAAGCGTCTGTCAGCAGTCACCAATTCGTTAACTCTCTGCACATGGTCTTGAGTGTGTGCAGTACGAGGCCTGCCGCTGCGAGGACAATCCTCAATATTGCCGTGTCCGCTTTCATCACGTAACCTGCTTGCCCACCGACTAACTGTACTGCGATCGACAGCAGCATCTCCATACACCTTTTTCAATCTCTTGTGGATGTTTCCCACTGTCTCGTTTTCACAGCACAGGAATTCTATGACAGCACGTTGCTTCTGATGAACGTCAAGTGTAGCAGCCATCTTGAAGACATGCTCTGATGGCGTCACTCACGGGAACAGGTTGAACTGAGTTTGAAAACAAGCGGGAAGGATGTATCTACACACTGTAAAACTTTCACATATGCAGAATTAAAACTGTATTTTTACAAAAATAGTGTGCATTTCTTTTGGAATGACTCTCGTACATTGTGTTTTAACTAGCTCAATTCCTCGCGGCAGTGGTGCGGGGCGAAGTCCTAGCGGCAGATTCCAGTGACTGCTGATGCAGCGACGGATCCTGCTGCAGCGGAGCGCCAGGCGACGTATTCTTCCATTCAGTACCGTACCAGCGACCCACTGCGGCGGCAGCGAGGTCTTCTCCTTGTGAATTCGCTCCTTGCGTTCTTAGCAAGCGGCGTCTACGGCGTGGTGCGAACGAGCGACCCTCAGATTCGGCGTCTTCTGGCGGAATTGATCAGCCTCTATGTCCACAGGTGACCCACGGTGACGGTGAGGCCGCAGTCCCTTCGTCCTCGGCAGCCAGCTGGGTAAGTACGATACGAACTTCTTTGTGGCAACATCTGGGATGGCATCTTCTGCGTCGACCTCTTTGCGCGGTACCGCCATCTTCTTTTGTCGAGCAGCGTAGCGGCTAAGCCGTTGCAGCGAAGTATGATGTCCGCTGACTAACCATTAGTCCGTCCGTCCAGACGACGTTTCTTCCTCTCTTCTTCCTCTCTTTTTTCTCTCATCATAGGACACCCTCGCATGCCTTTGTCGGAGGTATTTATTCGGTGTTTTTGGCAATTTCACGAAGTTTCTCGGGCGGCGACTGACTCTTCGATCGTTGATCTATGCTTCTCACGTTGGGCAGAAACGTAACCAATGTCGACACATGTGTCGGGTGTTCTTCTTATTTTACCCCTATGCTGGTGTGGCCAGGCATTGCCCTCGTCTTTCTCCTCCGCATAGCCAGATAAGTCACACACGTGAGTTCAGTATGATCACAGTTCCTGTAGACCGCTGATGTGCGAACTGCGCTGATCGTTTTTCTCCTTGGAAGCATTGCCCATCTGCTCGGCCGTTGGTCTCTCGAAATGCTTGAAAGGGTACAGTACCGCCCGACATTGAAAATAGGTACAACATACTTCATTATTTTTGTCAGAACAACACATTTTTTTTGTAAAATAACTCAATTTCAATTAATACAGCGAAGCCGGATACCAGTGTGGGAAAGAATGACAATTTATTTATTTAATTGATCACATGTGCACTCCCACAAAGTAAATCCCTACATCCAGTTAGGTGAGATCTGTGAAATGAATGAATGTATGGTCGTCTGCTAACCGCAGATAGTGAATGTGAATATATGATCATCTTTGAGATGATCCTTTGGCCACCTTTGGTGGGACAAAAGAGATGAAATTTACCTGAGCTTTGAGCGCCTGAAATGTGGCTGACCAATACGGTAGCATGGTCTTCCCCCACCTCGAGATAGGTGCGAGATGACCTGGAGAATGGCCATGTTTCAGCACTCTGCCGCTGGATCTTGTGCTGTTAAGACCTGTTTTAGTTGTGCTCCGTAATGACGAAAGAGTGGAGACATGGTATGCATGTGGAATATTTAAGAGTAGTTTGAAATAATAATTTCTCTATTTCAGGAACTTTTGTGGGGAGAATTAAATGTCAGGCAGGTAATATTAATGGGACTGTAGTAATCTTCGGAAGTGACCAACGGTCACAATGAAACCACGTGTAGCAATAAGTAGAAATACTTCCATGTGCTTAAATTAAGCTGAATTACTAGCGTGTGTACAATAAGTTGAAATATTTAAGAAATGGCGTGTGCAGGACTTGAAATTAGAGACGAGTACTTCCACGTGGTGAGTACTGTGTGAGTCTCAAACTGTGTATGAGACAAAAGATAAAGAGAAGTACTCGTCCATGGTATCAGTTGAGGACTCGCGTGTGTGATGAATACGTTCTTAATATTACTTTGCGTGATATGATTCCGTGTGACGCTAGATTCAAACTCTGAGAGAGAAGCAAGGTGAGTCGGCCGTCTATCCAGCAACGCCACTTGGCTTGCATTGCACAGGAAGACGTGGATATATCTCCAGAGTTCATAGTAGGAAAGTAGAATTACGAAGTGGGGCAGTGTCGTGTGAAACTGGGATAAATATTAATTGAAGTGGGAAAGCTGAAAGTGATAATGTTGTGACAATTCTCTGTGTAGTATTTCATATTGCTGTGTTGTGTATGTCATGTAATTTGGGTATGTGTGGTTTGCATGGGAGAGTAGCAAGGTAGTTTCAAAAGATTAGTGGGTTATGCTTGTTCCTTCTGTACTGCTCGGTCTGGAGGATAGTTTCGTGATGATGATTGTGAGAGTCGAAGTGTGAGAAATAATAAAAGATCCACCATCCTATCCAGAAAGTGCACTGTAGCGTTAAATAATTACGAGACCATAATATAGAGATTCACCAATGTAAAGCCATGCCCACTGGGCGGAATTTCTCATGTGTTATTGTTGTAGGTTATAGAATTTGTGTGTTTATGTTGTAGAATTTATCGGAATAAATAAGATAGTGAAAATAAAAAGATTGGTGGATTTTTCCATTGAATTGTATGTTGTCATAATGTCCCGAATTTATAATGTGTGCGACATTCATATTCAGTGCGGTGGCCACGTGTTGACAAAAGCCGTTAAATAAAAGACAAAAAGAAAATGTGGTATTGCCAGTGCGTAGTGTACAGTCAGAGTTCGGTAAATTACTGATAGTCAGATGTGTGTTTCCGTTGCGTATTAATCATATAGGAGGATAACTTGTAACTTAAGTGTGAGTACTAGAGTTCATGTTACTCGATAAATAAGAATGAATCCACTCGCTTGGCAGACCACTCATCTTGCAGGCCTGACTGCTTGATGCCACAGTATGAGCAAGGCACGTGGGTGCCTCTCATGCTGACTGCTGCTGCGCAAACTCTGCTGGTCATCGTCTTCCTTGTTCGACTCCTGCCGCTTTCGAATATTGCAGCTTATCGTGTCAAAGTCCCTCAAATGTTCACTTAACCTATAATAAGTCTTTACGTATTTTTCGGCCGGATCTCTGCTTTGAACAACCATAAATAACATATCATTATTAGACATAATTATTATACACTCTACGTGTCTAATGTGGTTAAGCACCAATTGAGCTGTGGCGCCACTGAGTTAGCAGACTGTTCTGTCTGGCACTACTGTCTCAGGCGTAGTGTGGACTGTCCCTCTTGCTGCCTCATTGCCAATATCTATGAGGAAAAGTTGGTATCCGTAGGTTGTGCCCTTAGAAGGTCTTCGCTTGCAGATATATATACGGGGTTCGTTGGCCCGAGATGCTCCTCTCCCATCCTCGCCCCTGCCACGTCTTCACTGCTGTCCCCCCCTACCCTCCATCTCTACACCCTTCATCTCCTTTCCCAAGGTGGCTTCCATCAACTCCCCCTCCCGGATGATGCCCTCTCTCGCTCCATTTATCCCTCCTATCAACTCTGATCCTCACTCCCCCTCCTTTCCTCTGTCCTTTTCCCGGGCTCCCTCTCCCCCCCACCTACCCTCTCTCTGCCCCCCCCCCTTCTCTCCCCCGCATCCTTTTGCATTTCCCTCCTCTGCTTTTTCCCATTCCCTCGCGCGTCCACCCTGCCCCTCTCCCCCCTTGTGAGTCCCTCCTTTGGTCCCCCTTCTCGATTTTTCCTCTCCTCCCTCCTTGTTTTCCCCCTCATCTGTCCAGGTCCCTCCCCCCCCCCCATCTGCTCTTTGCTAGGGAGTGTCATCTTTGTGCCGACATTTTCGTGCAGTGTTTTACAGTGAGTGTTCAGTGTTGTGTGTCTTTTGGGAAGTGTTGCGAATGGACATCATACTGTCGCTGGGTGTGATTTTTATGTCTTGCAAACAGAAACCAGATTGTCGCCATGTTTTTTTTAATTGTGTGTCTACTATGTTACTTCTCTGATTCCTGTGTATTTTTTTAGCATTGCCAACCCCTTTGCTTTGTTTTTCCACAATTTTCCGCCGTTTTACAATTTAAGTCACCGTTTTATCGCCTGCTTTTATTGTTTTTCTTCTTACGTTATTAAAAAGTCTGTAGGCTGTAGAGCAGCGTACTAAGCTGCTGCCAGCCCGCCCCCCTTCGGGGGGGAATCGAAATTCAATAAAGGAAAAAAAAGCCCGAGACGGAGGCACGCAGCATCGACTACAAGCAGTCGGTCGATATCTCGTCGGTTGGTTGGCAACAATCGTGTAGGACGACCGCTTGTGGCCTGGCTGCCCTTTTCTACCTGGCTGCCATCGGCTCCACTGAGTAACCGCTGCGACGCACCGTGGATCCATGGAACTGTCTGCTGATAAAGGGGAGTAACATTCCGTAATACTCGTGGTGATTTGTTTCAATGTCTACCTGCCCTACTTACTATTTTCTGGTTTGTACCCGATCACTAATGTTCTAATTATTCAGCTCTTGGTCGTAAATACAGCCGTAACAATTGTACTAAGGCACAGGTTGCCGTTAAACGAAAAAGGGATCTTGTGGTTAGATTTAGCTGTTAGCCGGTTCAATTCTTTGATTGTAATTGCATTTCTCAGTCATTAGTTATAATCTGAACAACCTTTTGCACTAAGCTGTTCGTTTCTGTGTTTGAAAGACCGAGCCATTACTGGTGTATTTTAGCTTGATCTCGTGGTTCCACCGAGTGATGTTTTAAGACGTTCCTTCAGAGTAGTCTTAATAACTGACAATCAGTTTAACTTTGAAAATATTAGCAGCTAACTATCACCAGGGCTTTAGTCAAAATAAAATTGTCAGAAGGGACTGGTTGGCATCCAGTCGCACCTTGGTTCCCGATTGAAATTAAGAGGTTGGTTGCTTTGACGTCAGCCATATCATTGTCATATCGTTTGCTAATCTGTTTAACTTGCAAGCACAGGTGTGCAATTTAACCCCGAACCTTTCGACATACAGCTTTCAAATTAAAAGTTATGTCATCTGTTTTGAGTAACTGAATCACTCGTGTCATCAATGGTGCTTTTATAGTTTTCATGTGTTGCAGAAAGGCACATAAGACTGTGTCCAGCGTGATAGTAAATACCGCTGTTTCACCCGATAATGGGCGGCCAGCAGGTCGGGCCGTCTTGTAATCATTGTCATATTGTTTGCTTTTTACAATACAGCACTTCAAATTTCTTTTGCAAAGATTAAAAGCTTATTCATCTCAAGGTTTAAGGTCAAGAATTTTGCAAATTTGTTCATTTTGTTAAAGAAAATTTTATGGTTAAATGCTTCGATTATCTGTAAAACACAAAGGTTGTGTGAAAAGAATGTTATATTGGTGGGTCCTCCCTTCCGCGTTTCCCTTAATTCCAGTAAGTACCACGCATCATTGGTAGCAGAGCGTGGTTTTAGACTCGTTAGCGGGTGGTTGTCACGATTTTCATTTGACGCAACCTGCTTTAGTTTAAATTTTGTACTTTATTCTTTTGCAATATTGTCTAATTATTCCCTTTTGTCCACAGCCGCACCATGGATCCACGTCAGTGTCACGGTATTTCGTACCTAAAACGGGATCAGCTCGATAGTTAGGCAACAAAATGTTCACGGTGCGGTGGGGTTGCTGGCGGTCAGGCTACGGCCAGCGTTGTCAGCGCCACTCTCCGTTTGTTAGCACGGTTGGCGGGGTGAGCCAAAATTTAGACGATTATGGTAGCATTGAATCAGTTACAACAAAATCTCTCCTTTCTCCAAAATAATCAGGCAACGGCCTTGCCGCAGTGGATACACCGGTTCCAGTGAGATCACCTAAGTTAAGCGCTGTCGGGCGTGGTCGGCACTTGGATGGGTGACCATCCGGGCCGCCATGCCCTGTTGCCATTTTTCGGGGTGCACTCAGCCTCGTGATGCCAATTGAGGAGCTACTCGACCGAATAGCAGCGACTTCGGTCAAGAATACCATCATAACGACCGGGAGAGCGATGTGCTGACCACACGCCCCTCCTATCCGCATCCTCCAATGAGGCGGTCGGATGGTCCCGATGGGCCACTTGTGACCTGAATATGGAGTGCTTCTTTTTTCTCCAAAATAATCAGGCAACCGTGAGGCAGGTGAAGCGCATTCATGCACAATTAGTCCACCTGGGCAATAGAGTAAGGGATCTTAAACTTCTAGAACCGAGCTCTGAGCAGTTAGCACGTGTCATTCAGTTAAATAATCTTTTGATTGATTTGCAAATCCAAACTGCAGCTTTAGAATTAGAAAGTGGGGCTGATACAAATTATATAGAATGTGTTTCTGACGATACAGTACCTGAATGTGGATCCGTCGCCCGAGGTCTGATCGGTCTGGGGAATATTTTGACCACCTCCCTAACCCGGTGATGTTTCTCTTAAACAGTATTCGGGAATTAATTGAAACGTTAGAAAATATACAACAGGTATTGTGGGTGATAGCTAAGTTGCATGCTGACGCATTAAGGATCCCCCATCACATAGTACTTATCGCACTCTACCCGTTAGCACGCGGTAGCTTAAGTAAGTTGCTATTCGAAGCAGGGTAAGACGATGGGGAAATTGAGGCAATCGGCCATGGAGGGTAAGTTATCGGACCGTATGCGCAAAGAGCTAGTGTACATATTATTGGCGCGTGCAGGACTCCCACGAATCGTTGTTTGAATATGTAGAGCGGGTTCGTGAGGCAGTATCGGCACTACGTACGGATGTTCCCGAGGTGAATTTAGTTGCAAATATCTTGGAAAGTATTCAGCCTGAAGACAGAACTCGAATCGCTTTCTTTCCTCATCCGGTCACTCTTCTTGAGAAAATCTTGTTAACTCTGTTATGAAATTGTCTCTCGCCGACAACCAGCGAAATGAGTTAACGGGAGAACATAAAGACTTATCCAACCCCGGTCCAGAAGGTAGTAGCATGACAGGTAGAGAGAGCGGTTCAATGACACCCGATAACGGGCGGGCTGCTGGTCCGGTCGTCTTGTAATCATCATAATATTTTTTGTTGTTTGCAATACAACACTTCAGATTTCTTCTGCAAAGATTAAAAGCTTATTCAATTTTTCAGATTTGTTCATTTTGTTACAGAAAATATTATGGTTAAATGCTTCGATTATCTGTAAAACACAGTTTATATATTGGTAAACAAAAAGGTTGTTGAAAAGAATGTTATATTGGTGGGTCCTTCCTTCCAAGTTATCCTTAATTCCAGGAAGTACCGCGTATCACAAACTGTAGAGCAAAGATACATAACAAATTTATGTGACAAATCTCAAATCCAAGCTACCGGTAACTATCTTATAAATTTCATAAAGTGTCCACACATGCGACCACGAGAAACTTTTAGGTCTTTCTTGGCTAAAGAACATGGTTTTACCAGACTGGAGGCTACAATATACAACTACAGAATTGATCATGTGTTTAACCTTGTGCAAGAGTGTTTAAGTGTATTAGACACTAAAACACAGCATTTACAATGTTCTCCACTGTACTCTGTGCCAACTGCTTTCATATGACGTCAATTAATGGATAACGTACAGAGCAACTGCTGTGTGGTATTTAACGTTTTGCAGTTTGTGTCCTGGGGAAATAAAAACAGCCGAAAATTGACTGGTATAAATGTAACTCTTCAATATACTTATGATGAGAAAAGGTTATTAGGTGTGTTCTGTGTGCATACAGTTTTAATTCTTAACACTGACCCCAGCAAAGGCGGTATATGTGTTAGACTGAAGTGTTATGTCAAAGCAGAAGAAAATATTTTTCTCAAAAAAATGGTTCAAATGGCTCTGAGCACTATGAGACTCAACTGCTGTGGTTATCAGTCCCCTAGAACTTAGAACTACTTAAACCTAACTAACCTAAGGACATCACACACATCCATGCCCGAGGCAGGATTCGAACCTGCGACCGTAGCAGTCCCACGGTTCCGGACTGCGCGCCTAGAACCGCGAGACCACCGCGGCCGGCTATTTTTCTCAATCTAGGACATTGTTCTCCATAATACCATCAGATATGGATATTGCAGATTAGGGCTAGTTGATACAAATAATGTTATGCCGCAAGTCCAAAGAGAACTAACCAGTGTGTCGACCAGACTTAAACCATTCTCTATTAAAGAAATTACCCCTTTAAGTGCAGTTAATATGTTAGATGCATGCAAAAGGAAACTGGAAGTGGAGGACATCAAGGTCAAACAACGAAAACTGGAGTGTATGCCGAAAACAACGGCCATAAAGGAAGAATGTAAACTGCTGTTGGAAAAAGAAGAAAGTATTGCAGATGTGCAAGCAAAGTTTACATATAACTTCATACAAAGTGTATGGTGAAATCTGGCCACGACTGAGGAAAATAAAATACCTACTTTTACAATGAAAAGCAATGTGGACTGGTAACGTGTTGGAGTCCTGGCCAAAATCAATGGAATCGACAGCGTCAGCTACATTAAAGGATTCACGAAAAAACTGTTTATAACACTCCATTCCCATTTAGATCAACTTAAGAAGGCTGGTTATATTCTATCTAAATGTGATGGATTCTTCATTTTTCACCTGGCAACAGAACAGCCGTTTACAGAGTTTAAAGCTGACGGAACAACTACATTTAATAGACATTCTTTTGCAAAAGTTGTAAACTTAAAGTTCTGTACAGAAACTCCACACGAATGTGGAGCAGAAGAGTTGCCGATATATGTACAGGCAGATGTGGAACACTTCAACAATATTGTCCTGGAGGAAATAAGAGATAAAATTAAAATCTCAGAATCCTCTCGCCTAGAATTACTGCAGGAAGTAAAAGAGTTAATTGTTAGTCATAAAACATATTTCACAGGAAGAAAATTATATATGTATGAGAATTCGAGAATACACCTTCTTTATTTATGTCAAATAACTGGCTGGAGAAAGAAATGACGGATTCAGATGTAGATTTGAGCTATAAGTTAAAAATTAAGCTGGATGTTATTAAAATTACACGAAGCAAAAATAGTTGTTTTCTGAATGTAAATGAATATGCAAAATTAATAACAGTTTTTGCATGAGAATATTCGTTGTTATTCTTTAACTTGTCAAAAATCCAAAGCAGCCTCCTGTACACGTACAATAATTTACATGTGTGTCTTTTGGATGGGGAAGTGGGTAGTTGAGTTATATTGAAAAGTGGTTGAAACTAGATAGTTGACAGCATAGCGTACCCTGTTTCTTACCTATATGAACGAACTGATTAGTTCCTAGCAGATACTATTTTGTTCTTAAAAGCGGGAGGGCTCTCTGTTCGTTCATGATCATGGACAGCGTGCTTTCGATATATTTTTTGTTGTTTCCACCGTAAACCTGAGGTAAAAATTCAGTTATTTGCTGTATGTACGACGTCTATCTTAATGCTAAATTAGATAAGCACTCCTCCTTCAGGCCACGAGGGGCCTACCGGGACCATCCGACCGCCGTGTCATCCTCAGTGGAGGATACGGTTAGGAAGGGCGTGGGGTCAGCACATCGCTCTCCCGGTCTTAATAATGGTATTCTTGACCGAAGCCGCTACTATTCGGTCGAGTAGCTCCTCAATTGGCATCATGAGGCTGAGTGCACCCCGAGAAATGGCAACGGCGCATGGCGGCCTGGATGGTCACCCATCCAAGTGCCGACCACGCCCGACAGCGCTTAAGTTCGGTGATCTCACGGGAACCCGTGTATCGACTGCGGCAAGGCCGTTAATGCCTAATTAGGTGCTAATACAAAACAAAAAAACAGGAGACACATGTACCATGAATTTAAAATTTGAAAAGGTGACATGAAAGGGAGAAATCTAAATAATACAACGCTGTCTTCATGAATTGTTTAAAAACAGTGACAAAAAAGGTGGACAAATACACTCAACACAAGATACACTGACGATTGAAAACAGATCACTGTGCACTTTCAGTAAAACTGGAAAAATACCTGCCTGGAACGGTGGATTGTAGATGAAAAGAAGGTTGGGTATGGAGGGAGATAGGGGAGTGGTGGTGATGACAGTGAACTGGTAAGAGATAGTGACAAGACAGTGGTGGCTGAGGGGGACAAGGTGAGAGGGGCAACTGGCATTGAGAGCTGTAGATTGGAGGGTAAATGGAGGCAGAGGGCGACAGGGAAGGGAAAAAGGATGAGCTGTGGGGGGGGGGGGGGGGGGGTAGGAGGAGGAGGAGGAGGAGGAGGAGGAGGAGGAGGAGGGAGCCCTGAGGGTGGGGTGGAATGGATAGGGTAGGATGAATTCAGAGTTGGTATTGGCAGGACGGGTATATGTTGGGGCAGAGTTCGTGGTCTGGGTAGAGGAGATAGTGGAAATATTTTTGGGAGATAATGCAGAGGGTGTGCATGTGTAGGGTTGGAGGGTTGTGTAGACATAGGCGTGACAGCACAGGATTGGAAACGAGAGGGGAAACAATAAGATTATTTGCGGATGGTGCAGAATATTTGGAGGTGTTCAGTGTGAGTGAGGAGAGCTGGAGATTTGATGAATTGATAAAGTATCCGTGGAGGAAGGTAAGCGGATGTAGAGATCCTATGGAGGCGGCTGTGTCAAGTATGCAGCATAAGAGTTCCATGACAAATTAGGATGGCTGCGTCACCTAAGTGTGAGTGGCTGACTGGGCCACGCACGCCGGTAACCTCTTTCCGCCTGGAGAGATGGAACACAGCCAGTGTGCATGAATCATATACGTTACTATTGGGTAACTATAGCTTTACCATTAGCTTCTGCTCGAATCCTCGAGGCACAGAGTTCATACTCCTTCCACCAGATGGACCTAACATAGCAAACTGTGCGATGTCGTTGGGCGATGCTACACCCACCTACATCCAGTTACCGCTACATTCTTTTGGTGGTGGCAGTTTCGTTTTTCGTCTTGAAATGTGATGTACGATTTTGGTGCAGACCGTTAATCCCATAGAAAATATCACTCTTTCCCGTCATACCTATTTGTCACGTTTTTACGGGTACGATTCGATTTTTTATTAAGTGTAAGCGTGTTTCATTCTCAAATGTTGCTGCTACACGTCTACCACAAATAAGTTTGAGGACTCTGCGATTGTGCTTATGATATTGTCAGTATCACTTGCATCTCTCGGTTTTGCAGTTTCCATCTAGGATGTGTGTGCGTGTGTATTCGTGGAATAGAGATTATGGGTGTCTATCATTAGCTGCCTCAGCATTCCTCTCTCATTCCCTAATGAGTAGACTTGGTTGGAACAACTCTAGTGCTTGTCAATACTAACCATCCCGACACATTCCCTATCTAGTACACTTGGTCGGAGCAACCCTCTAGTGCTTCTCATCTTGGCATTCCTCTGTTATTACCACTGCTGTTACCTCTTAGCTGTCATTTGAGTTAAAGCACAAGTGTTTTTATGTTTCCCGCCATTTTAATCAGGACGCTCATGGCTCATGCAGCGCCCTTGTCTTCCGATGTCTGCAGTGCTGAGCACTGACTTGTCTTTTAGCGACCATGGGCGTACTTCTCGATCACGAACTCAGAGATCACAGAAAGGGATCTCCTCTCTGGTCTGGTATTTGTTTGATTAAACAAAGATGAACTGCTGCTATGCTATTCGCTGCAGTTGTTTTAAATATATCACATGCCGAGCTAAGCTTAGGACAAGGGATGTGGCTACAGCGATAGCATCCACTTCGCACGAGGTAATTGAATCAACAATACGCAGGTGACATCTCTGTGGATAGAACTGATACCCGTGCGACTCCAGCGTCAATTGGAGGAAATTGAGTTAGGAAAAGCAGAACACAGAAATTCTATAAGTAACCGCACACCTCTGAATGTGAGCCTTTCACTCCTGGTGTGGTGTTAAAGATATAAAGTGGAAAGAGCCAAACTTAGAGCTAGAAGAAGCAATGAGCATACACCTCTGAGTGTATAGTAGCTGAGGAAAACATGTCACAGACCTTGACCTGCACCAACATTGTCCAGACCTCGTACTGCCAGTATTCCAGAACTTCATTTCTGATGTCATAGAGAATAACCTAGCATTCAGAGTCTTGGATGTCCTCTCCCAGTATTCCAGGTCGGCCATCTTGCATCGCAGTCTTGTATTTTGACCTCATAGTAAGAGTACTCGAACTGGGTTGTGACGTTGTACTAAGACTGCACCAACATTCCAGGTTGGCCATGTTTTATCCCGTTCGGCGATCTTGTGCTGGCCATATTTTATCCAGGTCCACCATTTTTCATCGCTATCTTCTATTCTGACATCACAGAGCCTGTCCTGGTGTTCCAAGAATGTACCATATTGATTTCCCGCCACTCTATAGTTGGGACAACAGCCCTACTTACACAGAAGCGCAGTTGAACTATTTTCGTAATTTCCCGCAAGATCTGAATTTCTGCCATTTTATACATGCGGCCATTGGCCTTTGTCAGATGAGGATGGGGAAATCCCGTGACTCATTCATGGCGTCATCGCTGACAGACATTGTCCGAGAACTGGCCTAGCTTATCTACTGACACTACGGATTAAAAAAAAAAAATCTGGTGCTCTCTGTGCAACACTAGATGTTGCAGACTGTGACGGTACAAACCCAGTTACTAGATGAATAGGTCTAGTATGCAAGCATTGCTTTGTGGAGAGCGAGCGCACTACATGATGCGCGAGTCGCGGAAGGGCGTGGCGCGCACGCACGAGATCTGCAACTGTCGGTGGAACGCCTCCGTCGCCACGTGGCCCGCAGCTTGGGGCATTGTTTGGTTTTTCGCGTATTACGCGAAAACTATGTAACTTACGGTGAAGAGCGATGCGGCAGTGGATTGTGGTCAGTGATATTCACCTTCTGAAAGATCTATCTTTATTGTAAGTCACGAGACGCAAAAGTTATAGTAACCTCATAATCGGTTAATATCACGAATACTGAAAGATTAATAAAAATAGTAAATAACAACTTACAGGGATGAGCGAGCACTCATTAAAAACGTTTCGTCATAGCGGATCGAGTGCCGTAGTCATATGTTAAGATTCAGAAATAATGTAGCCCGTAAAGAGCAATAAACAAACTTTGAGGGAAAATTGTTTATAAAATTCTATAGAAAATTCATGACGTAAAGAACGGCATCATATAATATTTTGGGTGGCATCACACGTATTTTAAACTAGTTAAGTTATACAATACACTTAACTTGCGATAGTTTTCATTGTTTGCAAATTAGTATTAACATTTATCGCCCATAATTAATTAATTAACTATTATAGATATGAAGATTTTGAGCAGCGCAATGTGTAGATCACTAGAGATTACGTCTAAATACGGTGCTATATGCAGTTCTATGTTAAAACTTTGCAGCACAGGTGTCAACAAATAAATTTGCGCTAAGTGGCGAAATTTTGCAAAAGCTAAAACTTGATTTACGGGCGATAGAATAATCCTAGAAATTAATGAAACCTAGTGAATAAGATGTACTTTTTGCGCGGTTCCGATGGTGTACTTATTTCTGTCGAGGGATGTATGTATCAAAATTTGTAACCTTACTGGTGAGATTGGTACTTGCATAACCAGGGGGTGGACATCCGAGCCTATATAAGTGAGCGGCCATCTTGGCCAAGGAGCAGTCGTTGGTCAGTCGTTCTGGAGGGTGGGTGGCGAGCAAGCCCCACTTTTGGGTGGCCCATGGGGTCATTTGAGAATTCTTTTTCTCGCCGATTTATTTCGACAAAGAGTATTGTTTAAGAGTGCAAGTGTGCAAGCTTATATTTGGTGAACTGGAAGTGCTACGATTATTTGTGTGAGTATGATTTACGAGGTATACATCGTCGTAAGTGAACATGTGGCGAACTGTGATTTCGCGCCAAAACTGTTAGAACAAAAAGGACGGTGGGACTTGTGGTTCTGTCCGAATTGACTAATTTTAGTTTATAGTAGCCTACATTACTGCTATTGGTGGCTCGGAGTCAAATTATTATTAAAGTAAAACTGTAAACCGTCTCACCAGTGCTAATTTCATTGTGTGAAAGAAAAGAACAGCGCCAATAAATAGTGATTAAACTGTGTCGTGAAAAACTGATTGTAGTATAATAATCGCCTAATTCTTGTTCCCTAGCATAAACTGTACTTACGTTTGAGTGAATAATTAATTAAAAAACAATAACAAATGCGCGGGTGTGGAAGTCTACTAATGCACTAAGTGTGGAAATCATCCCCTGAGACTTACGTGAGAGCCAAAATTTGCAATAACATTTTTAACCAACATTTGTATATGCACATTTCGTGTGAACTCTGCAACCGCACTACTTTATTATTTTTACCGCCCCGTCGCGAGACGTGGTACAATAGACTTCGTTAAACGTTGCAGCGATCTCAACTATCCAAAAATCCATCGTTCCCCAACAGACGGAATGGACAGCATACCTACTGTAGTCTGCACACCATTTGACGCCTCGTGCACGCTAGCTGTGCGGGTTCGCAACCCGCGGTGACCCCAGGGCCCAACCACAGCCGACCTGGCATAAACCACGGCGTCAGAGCTCCATTAATTTTCCTGCCTTGCACGCTGAGTTAGACAGGGCTTCTAATGTGCCCGCAGAAGTCGTTGACTTGCGCCTCGCCTTACAGCCACGTCTCTGGAGGCAATACCCTGCTGAGTGCTTGCGCACTTCAGAGCGATTGCAGTGCCCTGTATTTAATTGAAATAAAATGATTATTTACCGACAATAGTCGAAGATTTTTTAAATGTTCCAACAACCTTTACCTACGTTTCGTTTCGATAATAATATCTGGAAATGACCATCTATTTATTTATATTACCGTTTACAAAAATAATGGTAGGAACAGGAGCAGCCCGTCAGTTTTTCTTTGTACATTTAATCAAACGTGTTTTTTATCTTGTATCACATCACCAGTATGTCTTCTTGTTGTAGTCTTCAGTCCGAAGACTGGTTTGTTCCACCTCTCCACGCTACTCTATCCTGTGTAAGCATATTCATCTCTGAATAACTACTGCAGCATATATCCTTTTGAACTCCTTTACCATACTGGTTTCTTGGTCTCCCTCTGTAATTTTAGTCCTTCTTTACTTCCCTCGAACACCGGTACTAAATTGGCGATTTCTTCGTGTCTCAGAATGTGTCCTATCAACCGATCCCTTCCTCTAGCCAGACTGTGGCACAAATTCCTTTTGTCCTCATTTCTGTTCAGTACCTCCTCATTAGCTACATGACCTACCCACTTATTTTCAGCATTCTTGTGTTGCACCACATTTGAAAAGATTCTATTCTCGTCTTGTCTAAACTGTTTATCGTCCACGATTCACTTCCTCACATGGCTACACTCCAGACAAATACCTTCAGAAAAGACTTCCTAATCCTTCAGCCTACATTCGATGTTAACAAATTTCTCTTCTTCAGCAAAGCTTTTCTGGCCATTGCCAGTCTACATTTTATATCCTCTTTATTTCGGTCATCATTAATTATTTTACTGCCTTAAAACAAAACTCAACTAATGCTTTTAATATACCGTTTCCCAATTTAATGCTCTCGGAATCGCTTGATTTCATTATCCCTGTTTTGCTGTTGTTTATCTTAATCTCGCTTCCTTCTAGGCACTACCTATTCCGTTCAACTGCTGCTCCAAGTCTTTTATTGTTTCTGGCAGAATTATAATGTCATCGGCCAGCTAACCTCAATGTTTTTTTTTCTTCTTTCTGAACTCTAATTTCATCTCCAAATTTTCTTTGGTTTCCTTTACTGCTTGTTCAGTGCATAGATTGAATGACAGCCTTGTCTCACTCTCTTCTGAACCATTGCGTCCCTTTCGTGCTCCATATAACTGCCCTCTGGTTTCTGCATAAGTTATATATACCCTTTTGCTCTCTGTATTTTAGATCTGCCACCTACAGAATTTCAAAGAGTGTGCCCCAGTCGACATCATCTCCAAATCAACAAAAGCTGTAAACGTAGGTTTACCTCTATTTAACATATCTTCTAAGATAAGTCGTAGCCTGAGTATTGCCTCATGTCTTTCTACATTTCTCCGGAACCCAAAATTATCTTCCCCGAAGTCGGCTTTTATCATTTTTTTTCCATTATTCTGAAAATGTTAGTATTTTGCGATCATGACTTACTAAACTGATAGTCTGGTAGATACTGACAGGTTTCAGATAGATTATATAATGGTAAGACAGAGATTTAGGAACCAGGTTTTAAATTGTAAGACATTTCCACGGGCAGATTTGGACTCTGACCACAATCTATTAGTTATGAACTGTAGATTAAAACTGAAGAAACTGCAAAAATGTGGGAATTTAAAGAGATGGGACCTGGATAGACTGATTAAACCAGAGGTTGTAGAGAGTTTTAGGGAGAGCATAAGGGAACAATTGACAGGAATGGGGGAAAGAAATACAGTAGAAGAAGAATGGGTAGCTTTGAGAGATGAAGTAGTGAAGGCAGCAGAGGATCAAGTAGGTAAAAAGACGAGGGCTAGTAGAAATCCTTGGGTAACAGAAGAAATATTGAATTTAATTGATGAAAGGAGAAAATATAAAAATGCAGTAAATGAAGCAGGCAAAATGGAATACAAACGTCTCAAAAATGAGATCGACAGGAAGTGCAAAATGGCTAAGCAGGCATGGCTAGAGGACAAATGTAAGGATTTACAGGCTACTCTCACTGGGGGTAAGATAGATACTGCCTACAGGAAAATTAAAGAGACCTTTGGAGAAAAGAGAACCACTTGTATGAATATCAAGAGCTGAGTTGGAAACCCAGTTCTAAGCAAAGAAGGGAAAGATGAAAGGTGGAAGGAGTCTATACAAGGGCGATGTACTTGAGGACAATATTGTGGAAGAGGATTTAGATGAAGATGAAATGGGAGATATGATTCTGCGTGAAGAGTTTGACAGAGCACTGAAAGACCTGAGTCGAAACAAGGCCCCGGGAGTAGACAACATTCCATTAGAACTACTGACAGCCTTGGGAGAGCCAGTCCTGACAAAACTCTACCATCTGGTGAGCAAGATGTATGAGACAGGCGAAATACCCACAGACTTCAAGAAGAATATAGTAATTCCAATCCCAAAGAAAACGTGTTGACAGATGTGAAAATTACCGAACTATCAGTTTAATAAGCCACAGCTGCAAAATACTAACGCGAATTCTTTACAGACGAATGGAAAAACTAGTGGAAGCCGACCTCGGGGAGATCAGTTTGGATTCCGTAAAAATATTGGAACACGTGAGGCAATACTGACCCTACGACTTATCTTAGAAGCTAGATTAAGGAAAGGCAAACCTACGTTTCTAGCATTTGTAGACTTAGAGAAAGCTTTTGACAATGTTGACTGGAATACTCTCTTTCAATTTCTGAAGGCGGCAGGGGTAAAATACAGGGAGCGAAAGGCTATTTACAATTTGTACAGAAACCAGATGCCAGTTATAAGAGTCAAGGGACATGAAAGGGAAGCAGTGGTTGGGAAGGGAGTGAGACAGGGTTGTAGCTTCTCCCCGATGTTATTCAATCTGTATATTGAGCAAGCAGTAAAGGAAACAAAAGAAAAATTCGGAGTAGGTATTAAAATCTATGGAGAAGAAATAAAAACGTTGAGGTTCGCCGATGACATTGTAATTCTGTCAGAGACAGCAAAGGACTTGGAAGAGCAGATGAACGGAATGGATGGTGTCTTGAAGGGAGGATATAAGATGAACATCAACAAAAGCAAAACGGGGATAATGGAATGTAATCGAATTAAGTCGGGTGATGCTGAGGGAATTAGATTAGGAAATGAGACACTTAAAGTAGTAAACGAGTTTTGCTATTTGGGGAACAAAATAACTGATGATGGCCGAAGTAGAGAGTATATAAAATGTAGACTGGCAATGGCAAGGAAAGCCTTTCTCAAGAAGAGAAATTTGTTAACATCGAGTATAGATTTAAGTGTAGGAAGTCGTTTCTGAAAGTATTTGTATGGAGTGTAGCCATGTATGGAAGTGAAACGTGGACGATAAATAGTTTAGACAAGAAGAGAATAGAAGCTTTCGAAATGTGGTGCTACAGAAGAATGCTGAAGATTAGATAGGTAGATCACATAACTAATGAGGAGGTATTGAATAGGATTGGGGACAAGAGAAGTTTGTGGCACAACTTGACTAGAAGAAGGGATCGGTTGGTAGGACATGTTCTGAGGCATCAAGGGATCACCAATTTAGTATTGCAGGGCAGCGTGGACGGTAAAAATCGTAGAGGGAGACCAAGAGATGAATACAGTAAGCGGATTCAGAAGGATGTAGGTTGCAGTAGGTACTGGGAGATGAAGAAGCTTGCACAGGATAGAGTAGCATGGAGAGCTGCATCAAACCAGTCTAGGGACTGAAGACCACAATAACAACAGTCTGGTAGTATCCAAACTTTTCGGTTCCTGTTTCCTTTCAAACTGGAATCACTACATTCTTCTTGAATGAGGAATAAAATAGTGGAGGCAGCAGTAAGTCTACATAGTGTCTGAACATTTAAACTTAAATTTGATCAAGAAGTTTTATTCCAGCCCAAACATCAGCGCTCACTTTCAGTGTTACATTTGCAACGTTTATTATTATTATGTCATCAGACGCAATTTGTTTCCATTATACATACATATTCTAAAGGCTAACGTCACGTCGACACAATCATTGTTTCCAGAACATTGCTTTCACGTTTTTGATTCCCACTAACATAAAGATACAGTGGAGTAGGATCTATAAACAGTCATCTTAATGAAAACTAATACTCTCCAGATGGCCTCTGCAGAATACGGCACGGAATTAGAACGAAATATCCGTTGGTGTTGCTGTACTGACAAATGATACAAGAATTACGACACGTATTCCAAAAGTAAGGTCAATTTGTATACATTTAACCGTTGTGAGTTCAGAATAAAATTGCACAAATGCAGCGCTACATATCGATTATTCAGAAGACCACTGCCTTTGCCTTGATTTAGAGTCGTTTGACTGTGGGTTAAATAAAAAAAGAAGATTGGAACGTGGTTGCTCCCGCCAGTTGCGAAGTGCGTTGTGCAATCAAATGTTTGTGTGAGAAAGGGTCTTCAACTGATCATATTAAACAGAAGTTGTGCCTGGTTTATGAGCCTGCACTAATGAGCGAAAAGGAAGGAAGATTAGCGTTTAGCGTCACGTCGACATAAAGGTCATTAGAGATGAAATAATGAGTGAAGGGAAGGTAAAACAATAATGGCGTGATGTTAAAAGTGGCCGTGCAAAAGTGCGTGACGGAGAGGGGTGTGGCAGATCGAATATCCAGACCGATTAAACTGCGCAAAAGTGGTTCAAAAAATATGGTCTGGCGGATGAGTGACAATTGGTGCTCTTGCTAAAGAATTGCTTCGTGGAGGACACATCATCACACAGGGTGGTCCACTGATAGTGACCGGGCCAAATGTCTCACGAAATAAGCGTCAAACAAAAAAACTACAAAGAACGAAACTCGTCTAGCTTAAAGGGGAAACCAGATGGCGCTATGGTTGGCCCGCTAGATGGCGCTGCCATAGGTCAAACGGATATCAACTGCGTTTTTTAAAAAGGAACCCCCATTTTTTATTACGTGTTCGTATAGTACGTAAAGAAATATGAATGTTTTAGTTCGACCACTTTTTCGCTTTGTGATAGATGGCACTGTAATAGTCACAAACGTATAGGTACGTGGTGTCACGTAACATTCCGCCAGTGCGGACGGTATTTGCTTCGTGATACATTACCCGTGTTAAAATCGACAGTTTACCAATTGCGGAAAAGGTCGATATCGTGTTGATGTATGGCTATTGTGATCAAAATGCCCAACGGGCGAGTGTTACGTATGCTGCTCGGTATCCTGGACGACATCATCCAAGTGTCCGGACCGTTCGCCGGATAGTTACGTTATTTAAGGAAACAGGAAGTGTTCAGCCACATGTGAAACGTAAAGAAGGTCGACTTTAAGCTATAAAAGTGAGCGGTCTTGCCAGCGTGCAGACAAAGTTATTAATTAATAAAATTCAAGTAATTTATGTTCGAAACTGTAAATCGGCAAGTTATTGTTATGAAGGTGTTGAACAGTGCAAGAATTGTCTTTAACGAAGGAGAAAAGTAATTACTGTAATTTGTGACAAAAACGTGAACCAAGGAGACAGCACAGGGCAGGCTGAAATCCGATCGCACAATACAGTTAGAAAAGTACTTATGTAAGTTATACTGTTTATAAATAAGCCCTAATTGCTTGTGAGAATTGTTTGATTATATTTAGTGTTTTCCAGATTTCTTATTCTATTCTTTTCCTTTATTTTTTTTTTTGCCTCCATGTCATTATTTTTGTAAATATCAAACAGCCTTTACTACAGCAGAGAATACTGCGGCATCCTGGTCGTAGACAGAAGGCCGATCCTTGTCTTCTATACAACCCATAGCTTTCCCATTTATTAATGATTTCGTTTGTAAATGCAATTTTTTTATTGTTCATTGTTAAAGGTCCCTTAGGTGATTGTAAATTTCATACTGATTACGTAAGAAATCCGGGTTGTTCCTTTCCAAATAATAGAAGTCTTTGCGTAATCAAAAACTTGCCTCCTCCTGACAACGATCAGGAGCCGACCAGAAGACGGACGTCTTCGATCGCTTTCGTGTTTCCTGTGGCAAAGCTGTGCCAAACTGGGAACACGACATTCTAGTATATATATAATTATCAGATTAAAATTGAAAAAAAAAATCAAATATATTTAACCTATATTTTTTTATCGTAAGAGGTACCACAAGAAGACGGAATGAGGCCTATCCTGTAAACGACAGGTTAAAAGTGACCCAGCGAACAAAATTGTTCGAAAAGTGAGAAATTGGTTACCCGTATTACCAAGAATCTAACGCCCCGAATAGCTGTCTCACTCAGGATATACGGTAAACCAAAGGTACGCAAAGCTAAGCACTAAGACGTATAGTGAATGAAATTAACTTTCTAACTTATCTTTCAGCAAGTCATTTATCAGGGTACAAGAGACATCTAGCAGAAAAAACACTTTTATGAAGAATTTAAGTTTTTTTTAATTTTACGCACAAATGAAGAAATCCACAAGTGTCATTCCTTTAACCTTCGACATTAAATCTGTACTTCCAACATCCCAGTAACAGATACTACAAGTATCATGCGGGTGAGTTGCTCCAGATGTGTTTGACCTCATCGAATTATGTCTGCAATCAAGATATTTTAAATGTGAAGGATAATTTGATGAACAGTCTGATATTGCTATGGGTTCATCTTTGTCGCCAGTAGCAGCTAATATTTTATGGAACATTTTCAACAACAGGTGTCAGTTACTACACCACTGAAGCCTTACTCTTGGCTTCACAATGTGGGTGACGCATTTGTTACAGGGCCACACAGTAAAGAAGAGCTTAACAGACTTCACAGTATCTCAAATGAGAGTAAGCACGTAATCAATTTTGCCTTGGAGGCCGAGAGTGAAGTTTGTTTCCCAATCTAGATGTGTTGGTCTATAAAAGATCTGACAATGCTCTAGTGTACAGAAAACCTAGAAGCACAAATAGGTACTTATATGCCAGTTCACATCACCACCCAGCCTAGAAACAAACAGTAATCAACACTCCCTTTCCACACTACTTCCGTTTTAGTGACAATAACAGCTTGCAATCGGAGTTGGATTTCTTAAACAAGACAACGAAAGTCAAAGGCAACGATCATTAGTCCACAGAAAGGGCTTTCGAAAGAAATATCATTAATTATGCTAATAGTAAGGACGAAGAATCACCCCTTCACCCTGTTAAGTAACCTTTCGTTTGTAGAGTTACTGACTGTATCAGCAGAATTATACGGAAAAATGGTATAAAAACCATTTTTTCAGTCAGAACAAAATAACTTCTTTCGATGCAAAGCGGACTCTCATAATTACTTCCGCACTGCGGGTGTGTGTGAAATGACAGGAAAAAAGGAAAAGACTATAGTAGAAAGTATTAAAAAGCACAAAAAAGTGTGATATCTGCGGCAGCGGAACATCAGGAGAACTGTGTGCAACCAAGACACTGATTTCAACAATGTACTTGAGCTCGCCAAACGAACTAACGTTTAGAGAAGTAAAGTTAGAGAAGTGATTAAGATTTTCAGGAACGAATGTCACTTCTGTAAAGATGACGGGTATAGGTTCCAAGACTTGTGGCTAACCGCTATCAAGGAAGTTTATAAGCAACCACAATGTGTGAGGAATACATATAACGAACAGGAAACTTGCTGATTAACGTAACTGGAAATGTAGAACTTCCCATATGAGGGCAGAGGCAAAGCACGCTGGGCTATTCCTCCAATCGTAACTACAGTGTAACGTGGCAACAGCCTTGCGCCTTATATGAGTCAATTTAACGTGACACTTTAGGTTTTGTTGCAGTAATACTCTAAATTACGGCGTAGGAAATCTATGTGGAAACGCATCGGCACGCGAAAATTCCTCGATTTTGTAATCATAAGATTTTGCGGAAAGGCAGAATGCGAGACAGAGCTCCGCTACGTCCCCGCCTAGCCACCGAAGGCCACAGCCTGACGGTATGAATGGTGGATTGGAGAAGTTCTGTAATCCGTTTAGAGAGGCCACAGCGGCCGCCAGCCTCTGAGGGACGCGCGGCTGCAGGTGTTAAACTCTTCACCAGAACAGAGCGGTCGACACCTGGACGGGCTTTCCTGTGCGTGCTCTCGCCTATGTCCCACTAATTTTACACTTTCGAGTAACTCAAGTGGGGCAGGCCAGGAGTTCCGAATAACAAAGCTTTCAATGCATGAGTCTGTGTTCGCTACGACGGGGAATCTTGCTGGTAAAATCTCGAGTGGTCTCTTGGGAGAAAACTTCCAGGAAACGTGTTATTGCCCACAGCTGTGGTTCTTCCCAGCCGGCGTGGGCGGAGTTTACTTGAGAAGTTTTGTAGAAATAAAAGAATTGTGGAAAAGAGTTCTACTCCCAGGCCGTACATTGGTCGGCACTGGCAAACTGGGTATTTTGATAACTTCTAGTGATGTGATTCGCTGGGTAAAAGTGGAGGTGGGAAAACAGAGGTGAAGTGATCCTGCTGGACTCTTGGTAGAGGTCTTTCGTTCTGGGCTCCCATACTGAGGGGACGTTAGCCAAGTCGTCTCCCCTCTTGGTCTTTCGTTCTGAGCGGACGTTAGCCGCACCAGCTCATTGCTGACGGAAACATTGTCTGAATTAGAGAAGTTCACGGACAGCAGTCTGTTGTTCGAATACTGTAGGATTGCACTTTCCGAGACGCCACACGCCGACCGCGCCGTCACCGTCGGAGACAGCCGCGACAACAGGAATATTACGGTGAGATCGCTCCCGCTTCGGCCTGTATTAGGAGAAACGTTAAATAGTTGGATCACGTGCAATTGATGTATCTACAGAGGTTTCACGGTACTTAGGGGTGTAGTGGTTCTTCGTATATGTCACAAGGGATCGATTTTAACACAGTTACTGCCAGTGCCAGCTAGGAGGATGATTTGTAAATTATTCATTGTGTTTTATTCGTTGTTGATCCGCAAAACACCCTTTTGCTTTATTTTTGTGTATGTGTTTGATGTCATTGAACACCCTAAGCGTTCGTGATCGTTCATGTTTGGAAGTAAAAATGTGTGATTTATCATCAACATTACCACCGCAGATTAATTAGGGGTGACAGGGCCACATTTAAATCTAGCGTTATCCATTTTTTCGTACAGTTCCACCCCAAATTTCTCTGTAAGTTGTTTGTCAGGGGCGAACACACGCAAAATCGGACAAGCAACGGGTGAGGTGTTACATATGGCGAGCCTGCCGCGATTGACACTGGATTAGCTTCTACCACATTTCCCAATGGTTTGTTATTCTTGAAGCTGTCATTGTAGAGATTTGCTTTACTGTTCGTGTTGTCAGTGATTAGATTTCTCATATTCTGTAAAAACTTCATGTTGTTTGTATTGTTTCCAGCAGTTTGGTTATTGCTCTGTTATTGTTCTGTTGTTGGTCCCAAAGAGGCGTCTTCACAGAAAACACAGCATCTGTTGGAGAATTATGCCTACGAGTGGTGTCTGTGGCATACTTGGATTGCCTGTTTATGTTGCAGTCCTCACTTGTTATGTTGCTTAGACTAGATGTCTAACTACTTCAGCTTCGTGGGGCACCATTTGCCTGCTTGGTTGCATTCTCAATGCTCTCCATCAGAGATTTGACAGAAATCTGGCTATCTTGTTGAGAAAGTCCAATTCCCTTGCCTCTCAATGTTATCTCCTGTGGAACACTATTTGTCACTGTAGTTGTTGGACAGCCGATTTTTTCCGTGGCTGAAGTAGGCACTCTGATTCCCAGTGTAGCTGAAGTCGATGGTTTTGGTGTGGTAGCTTTGTATTCCTCCTATGTTTCGCACCTTATCTCTCAAGTTTTTGTTTCCACCAACAGCTTCTTCTGATCCACACTTGCTTCAGTCTGAAAGTCATTTGCATCTCTAACTGTTGTTAAGAGAGCAGTCTGAAGCTGCTGCTATTCTTACCTCTCTTGATGTCGTAACGTCCTTTCGTCTTCAAGACTCTTTTCCTGTTCAGTGAACATTTGTTCAGATTCTCTCAACTGCTTTTGACAGTCTGCTAAAATTGCCGTAGTTGCTCTATATCATCTAGGTGGCACTTACATTGCATCTTATTATCAGAAAGATTTCTGCAAGATCTGCGCTTCTGTTGACAGTTGTTGTTTTTCTTGTTTAAGACTTTCAAATTTGTATTCCAAATCAGAAAGTGCTGACTTTGCATTATTCCGCGTTACCTTGCACTCCTCCTGCAAGTGCATCAATTGTTCCTCCAAACTAGTGATTTCACACTGGCCTGGTAACACTTGTTCCTGCATTGTTGCTACTTGGCTCTCTAGCGTATCCTTCGCTTTCCTGACATTGTCCAACATTTCTTCAACATCAGATTTGTCTTCCAACTCACGAGCTGTCTCTAACTCCTCAATTTTCGCTCGTGCATTTTCTAACAGTGTGGTCAGTCTCTGCGGTTCAATGAGACGTGACGAGCTTTCCTGTAAAACCTCTGCTAATTCGCGCTCCAGTGCGTGCCGCTCTGCTTGCACAGCCTCTAATGTTGCCTCTAGCTTACGTGCTCACTCTCGTGACTGAGCTGCCTCCTCCTGGGCAACATTTGTAGCTTGGCGTAGCTCTTCCACTTGAGTAGTTAATTTCTGCTGTCTAACTAAGAGGCAATCCCGCTTCTCCTGGGAAATTTTGAGGAGGTCAAATAATCTGTCATCACGGACAACTTCACCGTCCCCACACCATCGCAGCATTCCCTGCAAGGCTTCGGCTTGGCTCCGACTGTCTTCCAACTTTTCTGATTGCTGGCACAGATATCCCACAAGAATGTGCTTGTCTTCAACCAGACGCTCATTCTCAGCCTGCAACTACTTAAGCTGAGATTGCAAGTCAGAAAGCTCCTGAAGAGTTGCCTGAACCTCTTCATTGGTGCTATAGTGTCTCTCTTCTAGTTGCTGGATACGATCCTGTAAACACGCAACAGACAGTTGACTGGCAATGGAAGCAGACTGCCTGTCCCATGATGGAATAGATGTTTCAGGTATTGTTGCATCTGCTGTTTCCTCCACTGGTAGCTGTAGGTCACTGGCAACCATAGATGCAGGTGCAGAACTATGCTGTCGAGCTCCAAGGAGTAGTTGTTGCTTCTCGGAGTCTGAGGGAGGTCAGTGTTGAACACTCAGGAGCTTTGCTTGCAAGGACACATTTTCTGCTCTCAAATGCTCCATTGTGGAATGCTGTTTCTGGAGCCTCTCCCTGAGAGAATGGACCTCGTGCTGGGCGCCGAGCACAACCGCGAGGCGCGACTCCAAGCGCGCCTTCTCGCTGACCACCTGTTGGTACTGCGCGACCAGCTGCTGTTGCTGTTGTTGTAGCTGTTGCTGCTGCAGGGCCAGATAGCCACCCTCGACGTCCACCATGGTGGGCCCAGACGGCTCGGCCGCTGCGCCGCCCTTGGACCCGGCGCCGCCGCCCGCGCCGCCCCCGGCGGAAGAGGCCGCGTGTCTGTGCGTGGGCGCGCGGCCGCGGAGGTTGTTCCTGGAGGCGACAGTGGTAGGAACGGGCGGGAGGCGGTCGGAGTGTTGGGCGGCGGATTCCTCAGGCGCAGGTTCCGCACTGGGACGGCGGGAGACGCTGGGAGCAGCTGGTGCCGCTATGTCCTGACTGCCGCCAGCCGGCTTGCTGCGCACTGGCTGGACACTACCTCGTGTCAGACCCGCTAGATGAGGGCGTACTGGTCACCACCTGAGGAACGGACGAGGTCGCCTGCACGCGAGACCTCTTACGGGGCGGGCTCGGCATCGGACCCGTCTCAACCCGCGAAGTGCTTCACGTTTGAGGCAGCGTGTAGGTATTCCACGATTGCAACTGTGACAACTGACAGGTCACATTAACGAAGCAGTCGTCGAAAGCAGATCACTGATCGCACGAAGATCAACCCACAATTGAATGCTCTTCGATTTCCTGTTAAAATAAGCGTAATAACACTAAAAGCACTACCCTGTATAGTCGCCAAATGACGGGGCTGCTCGGAACTGGCGAGTGGGTTGCGTCGACAGAATATCAGATCGAACGAGGGTGATTTCCGCCTCCACGCCAAACGACGGCGCTTCCAGTAGCAGCACCCCACACTGTTTTGTAGAACGGTGCACTATATTCAACGCTAGAGGTACTGTTGGGGCAGTACTCGGGGACAGCAAAAATAATTCTGAACTGCCGACGTCGAGCTTTCCTTTTAGCAAAACAACGCAAGCGGGCGCCGTTGTACGATGACGGGCTTACGGCGTTTACGCGCTGCCGCTACAGCCGTATGCCGACTATTCTGTCCGGTAAGTTGGACGGCTCGAGTAACACGGCGGAAGCCGGTTGCAGCGGAGCATACCGTAACGCCGTGCCGTCGCCCGTAGAAAACTCGGTGGGCACGCATACGTCGACGGGGCACAATTGCTGTCGCCTAGTACGTAGTACGCAACGTTTATCGAGTACCTACGTCGACAGAGACAGGTAAGTTTGCACCCGGAGATACCGATTCAACAAAATGTAGGAGGAAATCAAAACTATAATGGCGAAGATAGATTTGATTTTAAGCACTACAGCTCGGTGAGGAAGTTTAAACATTACAGAGATGAAGGCAATAGTCTTCATCCCAAAACATTTATACGCCAATGTGACCTGTCTTGCCACCCCACTGGCCACTCACTCACGAATAAGCTCGATTTCGTGTGCTCACGTATGGAAGGCGCCACAGCAGAATATATGAGGAACTTTGCCAGGACTTGCAACTCGTACGATGCGTTCCGGAATGCCTTCTTAGGCAAATTCTGGTCAAAAGAAACACAGGAACGCATTAAGCAAGAATTAATGATCTCTAGAGATATGGAAGGCGCAGGATACCGAAGTCCTATAAAATTCTTCGAGAATATGACAAAGAGGAACCAGTATCTCGACAATCCCTGCAGCGGAGCTGAAATTGTACGCCTGTGTTATATGAAGCTACCGATTGCCTACCAGCAAACACTTGCCGAAAGGTGCGGAAGCGACACAGAAGGATTCAAAGGAATATTACGGGAACTCGAATTCACGTTTAACGAGGAGCAAGCCCGAGAGAAACGCCGACAACGGGAATCGCAAAACGGTCGACGAAATAACGAGTCACAGTGGGAAAACAAACGAGTGCAGCAGCACAACGGATTTGGTGAGGGTAAGAATAACAGTATGCCTGGGAAGAGGTACACTAACGACGGTAGGCGCTCTCCCGACAATAACAAGTGGAATAAGCCGTGGGGAAGAGGCCAGCAACCGAATCAGGGTTGGCAAGGTGGTAATAGAAACAATGCCATAGTAGAAGTAGAAACTCGACCACCAAAACCTGGCCGTCTCACGTTATTGATGTGGAACATAATTGACTACGACGCGGAACGGACACGACCCTTAATGCGTCCGTGTCCTCAGTAGAAACCAGTTAAATAAACATCGTGGAGTACGATGATGTGACAGAATTACTATCAGAAGAAAAGCAGGGGCAACAGAATAAAGAAGTTTATTCGGTAGTCCAAATTAAGATAGGAGATTTGGTACTGGCAGCGATAATTGACAGTGGAAGCCAACTTTCTGGAATTTCCGAGGAAGTGTTCAGGAAATGCAAAAATGCGCTGAATCCACCGACTCTAGGAATACAAAAGACCAAACTCAGGGGTGCGCTTCTAGGAAAAAGCATGGATATTTCACAACAGACGCGGTTGGAGTTCGAATGTCAGGGACATAAAGTAACGGCGAATTTGTTTGTAATCCCCAAGCTTTCAATTGATATGAGAATGGACTTCCTATCTATGAATAAAGCGATACTCGATTTGGGACGAGGGGAATTGACGCTAGGAGAAGACGATAAAATTCATATTCAGTTCGATGAGCAAGCAACCCCGGGTCAAATTCATAAGAGCTTCCTGAGTCTGCACTCCTCAAGTCAGGCGGATCTGAGAAATGAATCGCACGATGGAAAGAGTAGAAGAGAGTGCGAATCCATTGAAGCGCAGTTGAAGGAAATCCACAGGGAAATTAATACAAAATTAGAAGTAATAAAAGACACAAGGTACGCTGACAAGGAAGGATTGGATAACGTGTTGAGGGACAATGTCAAAGCCTTTCTTCCGAAGACGGGTTCGATCCGGGGTTACCAATACAGATTCGAAGTGAAAAAGCACAAACCTTTCCGGGTACCACCATACGCCATTCCCTGGTCATACCGAGATCGCGTTCTGACCGAACTGGAGAGAATGTTAAAGGAGGATGTAATTGAACACGCGATATCTCAGTATAACAGCCCCTTGCGGATTGTGGCCAAGAAGAACGGAGAGATTCGGCTAGTGTTATGTTCTAGACAAATTAACACGATTATTGTACCTGAAACTGACAGACCGGAGAGACTCGACGAGCTACTTCAGAAGTTCCACGTAGTTTCGATGTTCTCTTCCCTCGATATGCGATCAAGCTTTTGGCAAATTGCATTAGACGCTGATTGCCGAAAATACACAGCATTTATTACGTTTGGTAGGTGCTACCAATTAAAAAGACTTCCCTTTGGATTAAACATTTCGTTAGCGGCTTTTATTAGGGGTCTCGGAGCAATTCGTGATGACAAACTGAGGGATAAAATTACATGTTATGTAGATCACATTCTCATAGCGGAGAATACCTGGGAATCACACAACGCTCTCCTAGGAGAAGTTTTATCCAAACTGAGAAAACGTGGGGTGACCTTGTACATAAATAAGTCGTGTTTCGGAGAAAGAAAGGTACGTTTTCTGGAACATGCCATCTCAGGGGAGGGAATCACACCCGATCCAGAGCAGATAACCACAGTTGCAGATTTTGCAACGCCGATGACCAGAAAACAATTAAGAGGATTTCTTGGCGTTATCAATTTTTACAAAAATTTATATACTTATCGGCATTGGCGACCCCGCGACTTTGTCAGTTGACGGGAAGGAGCACGCTCTGGGTATGAGACGAAGAGGAGATAGAGAATTCAATGTTCTCATGTCAGCTCTCCCGAAAGCGCCGATATTGTCACGTCCTGATTTGTCACAGGATTTCTGTATGGGCACAGACTGCACAAAAACTGGGCTGGGGTCATGGTATTCCAAGAATTCAAAGAAAACTGGAAGAAGATACATAAAGCTTTTGCGTTCGGTAGTGGGGTGTTAACAAAGAGCGAAAGGAATTACTCGGTAACAGAACTTGAGGCCCTAACTGTGGTCTGGGGATTCCAGATGTTTAAGTATTTTCTGTTAGGACGAAAAACGCGGGCCTACACAGATCACAGAGCTCTGGAGTTCTCCTAACGGCAGAAGTAGCTCATGGCAGGCTTGCAAGGTGGGTCGCTGTTCTCCACGAGTATGACTTTACGACGATCTACGTCCCAGGTCCAACGAACGTCATTACGGACGCTCTATCTCCTTCCCCTCTGGGGATAACGGAACACACCTCAGCTACGCTCATTCCGCTCCCCGGAAATGCTTCCTGAAATTAAGGAACGTCTGCCACTTCAACAACATGGAGGGAAGAATCCGCAGAATTTTGGTGGTGTGTAATAAATGCCAGAAGGCGAAGACAAGTACAGAGGCAATGCAAGTACCACTGTACCTTAAGGTACCACAGAAATTACGAGAGACTGCGGCAACGGACTTGATGAAGCCTTTACCGACCACACAAAGGGGGTATAGATATATTATGGTGGTCCTCGATTTAACCTCCAAATTCGTGACTGACTCCTTTAAAGAGAGCGACTGGGATAACAGTGAGTCGAGCGCTTTGCAGAGATTTCCTCACGCAGGTAGGAACTGTGGACTGTATTCCATCGGATAAAGGGCCGCAATACAAGTTGGTGGTTGGAAGACGACACTGGAGAGGCACAAGATATAGCCAGTGTTCATATCCCGCTTCCATCCGAGCTCTAACCCGTCTGGAAGGACGATGAAAGATCTAAAAAAACCTGTGTAGACTGTACTGCAGCAAAAAGCATGCCGCCTGGGATGTCTTCCTAAAAGACTTTCAAGATGTCATGAACGAGCTATCCCACAGTACCACGTTATTGGTTCCTATCACAGTACTAAAAAATATAGACCCACCAGATAGGCTTCGACATCAGGTCGAATTTCCTCCGAGGACACGTCGACAACATCGAGCCATCATTGAGGAAGCTCTGCGCAACATTCGTCTTGCAGGGGAAAGGCGAAAAGCACGCGGAGATACAGGAACGCGTGTACGTCAATTTGTTGATGGGGGCAAGGGACTGGTTAAGACGCGCCGTTTGTCCAACAAGCAGAAAAAACAGTGCCACAAGTTCTTGCGGCGTACAGCGGGACCGTACGCGTTCGGAGAATAGCACACGCAAACGCGCTGAAGATAGAGTCCGTAAAAACGGGAAAGTCACTTGGGGGTACACCCCATTTCCCACATCAAACCATGCGTGGAATAACAGACAACATGTAAATAATTGCAAATAGTAAACTTACAATTAGAAGAAGATATTTAGATTAAATAAATTAAGTCTGAAGTGTCGTGTTTTAGAAGTAAGTAATCGATAAGTATTCCTGAGAAAAACTGTTTGAGAGACATTCTTTCGTGGTTGCATTACACTAATAAAACTCCTGTCAACAGGTATAAAGAGACCATTATATGGGCAAGGGCTAACAGGAGAAGAGCAAGAGAATTCGAAAGGCGTAACTATACCGAACAAGCCTGGATCATTGGGTAAAATAAGAAATTTGTTGTATCTGCTTGATTCACAGGGACTGCTGCAGGGACATGAGACTGGTGTAAAACTCCGGAATGCATCGACTAATACCGGGTGGTATATAAAACATTTTTAAAATTTACGTATCTTGTAGAGGTGGCCACCTCTGTGGTAGTTAGAAAGGTGATTGAATCCCGATCCCCTGAATCTAGAGATTTCTTGTCCACTCAAGTCTCATTAAAAAAATAAAAAATAAAGTTGGTACTAACACAAGACTTACAATATTAAGGAGATTTCATTGTGTTCTAATGTTATTTTTTGTATATGGTTGACGAAATGAAATTATGTACAGTGAAAAATAATTAATGTGTGTAAAATTTTGTACATGACGAATATGGAAATTGTGGTCATCCCTTACTATAGAAAAATAAGTTCCTTATGTAACGTCATTATGTAAATGTGACAGCAGAGAATTCAGAGGGGGTGAAGTGAGGCGACATGGACATTGGCGCACAACACTACGGATGGCACGGGAACGAGGACGGTGGCAATCGGTAGATGAGAAAGCAGCTGGCCTATGGAATGCAGACCAACTCTTACAATGACGGAGGCTGTGGTGCATCGGCCACTCACTGAAAGCTGGCATGCAGAGCTCCATGACGTGCAGCTGGGATACACCTGGCCCCTGTATGCACGTGGTGGATGGGAGGCCAGTTCGAAGAAGCATCATCGGTAACTCTGAAACGTCTCTGTGAAGTCGTTTCATAAGAGGCTAGTCGAATTCGGTACAGCTTATTCATTTTACTACCTTATTTAAGCTCAATTCGTGAGCTCTTCACCGAGCGAGGTGGCGCAGTGGTAAGACACTGGACTCGCATTTCGGGAGGACGACGGTTCAATCCCGCGTCCGGCCATCCTGATTTAGGTTTTCCGTGATTTCCCTAAATCACTCCAGGCAAATGCCGGGATGGTTCCTCTGAAAGGGCACGGCCGACGTCCTTCCCCATCCTTCCCTAATCCGATGAGACCGATGACCACGCTGTCTGGTCTCCTTCCCCAAAACCAACCAACCAACCGTGAGCTCTTCCAGAAAGACTGAGCACTCAAATAAGGCCTATTGAATATTACAAGTGTGTTTTAATGTGGGGTTTCGGTTTTGTTTTGTGGGAATCGCTGAGTTGGTCGTCATCTGCTGGGAGCAGACGATGTTGCTTCTCATTCGAAGGAGAGCACAGGATGACCAACTTAGGTTTCCAATACCTGAACCGAGAGGTTTACCCGTCTTAGTCGAAGGCTGTTTTTGTGTGTGAGGCTTGTGACGGAGGGCTACCCCTCTGGTAGCTTCCGCTGCACGGGGCGCTAGGTAATCTCGAAAGCCGCTCTCTTCGGTGAACTCTTGGTGAGTACGGATCGTAGCTCTTAAGGGGGGTTTCAGGTGATAGGACGCAGGTTGAGTTAGGACTTCGTTATGTTTAACTGTTGAAATACTTAAGAACTTCAGCTTAACTGAAGCGTGTGACGTAATTATACTGCTTTAAATAGGCGATTTTTGGGTGTCCGAGTTAAAAGTGTGGAAGTTATTTTGTTCATTTTGAACAACGATGAAGTAGAATTTCAAACGGTAAATCTGATTAGGAAAAGTTGGTTAGGATTTCTTCAACCGTACGTGAGTGTAATACTGTGTCGAAACGAGTATGATTTTCGATCTTATATTTTGTGGAAGTTGCTCTTGTCATTGTGTGTCGATTTTGTGCCACGTGTTTGGTAATCAATGACCCTTCTGGTCCACCACGCACCGCAATAGGCTTTATTTGAACAGTTTGCTTGTTTAATGAGCTATAGTTTCGCTAAGAATATCTGTTGTCTCGTGCGCTTTCTTCAAAGCAGTACAAGAGTTTGATTCGGAATGCACCATGTGCTCTAGTTCCGCCGTTTGCAAGCAGCAGACGCAGTTAGTATGTTGAAAATTATCGCACCACCTCGTGCGTTGGTTAAACCTCTGTCCAGAATAGTGCATGCGTAGAATCGTAATGCGAATCTCACTGAGATATTTTTATGGTATGAATGCAAAGGAGATGGTAGTATCATTGTCTCCCACCCCGTTTTTTGTGTTTCTTCTTGCTGTAGTTAAACTGTGCTCTGTTACATTCTCACATAATTCTTAACTATTTCTAGCCAGGCACCAGCTATGTGTAGTTAGGATGTGCAACCGAATAATACGTAGATACAATAAATAATCTACGTGAAAGATAAATTCTGTGGTGGTGGTCTTACCCACTTACTCCGATTTCCAATCCTGAATTAATCAAGTTGCTTCATGCACGACATGGAGTGCTATTTATCTGGCTACTTAAAGAAATTTGCATACTTGAAATTAAATTATTAAAGTAATTAAACTAATAATTTTCCAGCTCCGTTTTCTTCTAAATGGTTAGGAAGGTCTTAGGCTGGTGGCGACCCTGAATTTTTTTATCATTATTTGTGTGAGAGAAGCAGCTAGAAATGCGAGATAACGTATATGGCTCTATGAGGAACGTCGTAAAGGTAGTAATACGTTACACATGGCCGACCCTGGCCTAGGATGCGCTAGACTTGCGAATTTCTGAAAGATTAATACATGCAAAAAAAATTTTCACAGCGTTCGAACAACTTCCGTGTTGCTTGAGAGAGAGAGTATTTCTTTCGAGGCTGTAAACAGCGTTGTTTGTTGTAATTGTTTTTTTGTGAAATGGTGTGATGTGTTAATATGTTATTGGTTTGCGTGTGATGTAATTAAGTGCAGGCCACGTCCAATTTGTGTTCTTATTCAGTCACATAATCGTGTGCTCTCTTGATTAGGGGACGCATATGTTATTTTTGGTTTGTGTGGATTTTTTTCTTAAACTATAAAACCACGGATACGCGCAGCCGTGTAAAAAATAGCAGTCAGGATTATCAGGACAACAGTAGCAACAGGATGAATGCGAATGATGATCCCGTAGAACACGTGGAAAACACGGTGCTGAACTCAAACAAACGGAAGCTGTAAAAACTCGCGTCGATCCAGATTGTCACCAAGTACTAGACATGGAGGATCTAAATAACAAACAGAATAAATCCAGTATAGAGAAGGAAGGTAATGAACCCACCAATAACCAGCTTAATAGTATGGGAGTAGATATGGGGGCGCTCTTACAAAATATCATGGGGCAATTAGGCAAGATCGACGAGATTCATAAATCTACGATAGAGGCTAATCAACAGACACAAAAGCGATTGCAGGCGAATGAGAAACGAATTGAGAAACTTGAAAATAATGTTGCGAATAATCTGAAGGAATTTCAGACTACATTGTGTGAAGAAATAGCCACAGAGATAGGGAAAGTGGTCAGTGTTGTGGAGCAACGTATCGGGCACGTGGAAATTGAACAGCTAAGACTGAATAACGTGGTCGAAAAGCAGGCGCGAATCATAACGGAGAAATTCCAGGCATTGGAAATTCAGGCGGAAAGGGACCTCGCGGAGCTATTGTCTAAGATGCAGGTAGCGGGCGAGCAGTGTCCGGAGGCCATTAAAACCCAAGTGGACCTCAATAGAAGCGCGATTAGTGCTCTGCAAGACGAGTTGGAGCGAAGCAAACAGAAACGCTTCTGAAACCGAGGATATAAGAAATGAGCTCACGAAGGTCGCAGAAATGGTAGGGAACTGTTCGGCGGCAGGTACTAGCGTAAACACGGAAGAGATGCGATCCTTGCTGAATTTCCTGAGTGGACAATATTTAATAAACCAACAGCAAGCGGAAGTAACCCGTGATTTAGTTGAACGTATAGTGGACCTTCAGGACGGAACTTCAGGACGACTCAGAAGCGTATACATCTAATTACGCGGGTGAATCCCTTAGTGCGCAAGTACAAGAGTCGAATAGGGGGCGCGAACGGACCCCGATCACGGATTGATGATCGACAGAATAGACACAATAATAACGGGTGGCAAAACCGTGGGGATAACAGGAACAATGGGTTCAATAGGAACCGACAATTTGGTAATGAAAGAGTTTACGGAAATCATGCTACAAACCCCGGAAACGGTGGAAATCGTGACCAAGAATCCAGAAACCAGCCAGGCAGAAAACGCGATGCGAATAGGAACGGGGATGCGCGAGTACCACCAGGGTTGGAAATTAGGCCGGCAAATCCCGCACACAATCACCGAATTGAAAATGAGAGGCAAGAGCTTTGACGCCAGACCGGCGTGGAACGGAGCGAAACTGCAAATAGGAAGGACACAAATATTTTGTACTTGGGGAACGGAGACATACGGGAGGATTTATTACGGGAGGCTCCAGGCAGAGAAGTGGCGGTAATTACGCCCGTTGTAACGATTTCAGTTGGTCAATTGAAATTAAGATGCATTCTGGACACAGGGAGTCCATATTCAGTTATTGACGAAGACACATTCAGGCAATGCGAGGAGAGGGGAAATTGGCCTATTCTTCCGGTGCGAGGGACGAGAGTAAGGGGAGAGATTCACGGGGAAAACGTGGAAATCAAACTGCAAGCTCGGATTAACTTCACATGCCAAGGTTACGAGTTTGAATTTAATTTTTATATTGTACCCCTGATGCAGGTGGCGGTCATTCTAGGGACCGATTTTATGTGTGTACATGATGCAAAAATTAACGTTAGTGGTGGATTTATGACGGTGGAGGTTCATGGTAACCCCGTCAGTTCAAATTTTGATGAGCGCGTGCTGCGCAATGAGTGAAACGAGCTGCCAGGGATTTTCCGTTTTTATCGAATCGCAACCCGAACTCGAGTTCAACGTTAAACTGGTGGATGGACCAGTTTCGATGTTCTCTGAGGAGTGTCAGGATGATAGTTTTGGCAATATTCTGAACGAAAGAATCTCCTGTTACGAAAATGCGGATGGGGACCGTGAAGCGTTGCGTCGAACTATATCAAACCACGCAAGTGTATTCGTAAAAGGGTTACATCACATATCCAATGTGAAACCATTTGTTGAATAAAGGTCGACGATAATGAATCATTGTGAGGTAATGATGAAGTGTTGTGTATAGAAATGTAACTGTATGTGTAATTGTTGTTGCTATCTAAAACTTACGTTAAAGGTAGTTTTTCTACAAGCAGGCTGACCAGGCAGCAAGTGATACAGCAAGTAATGAGAAGAGAGGACAGAAGACTGCTAACCATGGAGACAGAGAGTAACAAATTTAAACTTATTTTGTTTTATTAGTGTTCCAATCAATAGTTAATTGCAAATGAGTAAATGAATGTAGTAGCTTTAGAGAATATATTAATGAGTTAAAATAATGACATGTGGTAATAACAATTTTCTTTGAACAGGAAGTTTTTTATGTAAGATTTACCAGTGAAATAATGTAAGACTTATATGTATGTTTAAAGAAGCGCAAATCAACAAAGTCACTCGATACCAGGAGCCAGTGTCACCACACCCATAGGGAAAGGGCACACCATGAGCCTGGATAGTGGTGGTATTCAGTATCATGCATGTAGCGCAAATGGAGTAGATTAGCAGAAGTGTTCTGTGTAATAACAAGCAGATTTTGATTGTGATTTGATGTAGATAGTAGTTAAAAGTGATGTGGATAGTAGTTAAAAGTAGCCAGTAGGTGTTGGAATATCACTAATCAATCTCCTTGTGTTGTCTGTGTCCCTACAAAAAACGGGTAATCACAACCATATAGACAGAGCTCAAATATTTCTCTTTTAGATTGTTGTATTTTTTTAGAATAATGTATGTTTACTGAATTAGTCAAGTAAGTTTCAATTGATGTGTGAGCACAAGCTCATGTGTAATTCACATTGTATAATTCACCTTATCTCTGATGAGGTACTTGTGTTTAAGCAAATCAGTGCATTACACACTTTATAAAATTTCTTTAGCGGGACCACTGAATAATTGGTTAAAAAAAATGTTTTAACGTGATAAATTGTAGACCTCTTATAAGATTTTTTGCGCTTGGTGCAAGTACACATTAGAATCCTATATCATTTTATTTGTATTTCCGACAAAATTGACAATAAAGGGTCAAGACTTTATTGGATTAGTAACTTGATAAATGTTACTATATGAAGTCCTACTGGACCAGTCAAGTTTCATATTTTAATGATGATCGTAAGGAACAATGTGAAACGATGGAGTTTCGAGACGGAAGTTATTGTATAAACATTTTACTGTTTGCCCAAATTTTTGTCAGTGCAGAATTGTTTGGGTGGCGCGGAAAGTGACAGTGGAAGCCCGGCAACGGAAGACAGCGGGGCCGGGAGAATACTTTCACCCTGGACAGCTGGTGGCCCGGAGAGGCTGAAGGAAGAGGGGTAGCTGCCCCTACCTTCCCCTCCTACCGCACACCCGGCCGGTGAATCAACCAGACGCAGTCCGTGCGTGCGCCAGCCACATAGCGGGACCAATGCAGCCGGTCCGGCGACGTACACACAAACAGTGGATGACAGGCGCTGTGGAAAGACGGGGAAGGTGCAAAATAGCCGATGTCCTCTACTGCCTAAGATAGCGTGCAGAAGAGCCATTTAACGCCATCCTTGTGCGAGGACATCCTACCCACCACAATGTCACCTGATAGTTCGGGAGTAGCCGCTCCTAGGCTCTCGTGGCACAACATACTGGTCGATGCTCTGTGCTGCATAGGGTGGTACAAACAAAAGCCAATCAGTGTCGCTCTCGTGCCAGAGCATCCACATGACCAAAACCAGCTGTAGCTACAAGAAAATTATCTAACATTGCCAATACTGAGGACGATATGATCGTCACAAGTGGAAGCTGCGACAACAAATTACCACTTGACGTTTCTCGGAGACGATAGAAGCTGGGCGAATTCTCACGGATATTGCTGATTAAGGAGAACAATTAAAGTCGTCGGAATAACAGACAGTTGGACACACCACTGCAAGTTAGTTCGACAATTTGCCTCCATCTATATGTAAACACAAAGAAATGATTGTGCAGTGCAAATAGCCGTATAACAACTGATTTTTGTAAACAAGCATGCAATTTTTTTAGCATTTTGTCACATCCATCGTTCTAATGAAAGAAAGAGGGTACTTTCACAGACTATTACTTGAACATTTTTTAGGAGTTCCTTTTTAAGAAACAAAGGTTTCAAATAATGTATTTCACAAAGACACATGTTTTTTAAAATTTATGATACACTCACACGGTAGTAACACATTAGAACCTTGTTTTCATGATCTACTGTTTTCATTATTTGTATACCATGTAATATTATGTCAAAATATTGTTTTTATTTTTTTATTATGACTTTCATATGTTATACAAGATTACGTCCATGTACCATGTACTGTGTTTTCATGAATTATTTTTCTTTATTATTATTTGTATATTGTGTAACGTTGTACCTATGTAGTGGGTTTCTCTAGTACTACAGTTGTTTTAATTCTTATACTATGTAACATTATGTGTATAAGTCATTTCGATGTCGTTTATTATCAATTGATGTGGTATCTTGCCTATAACTGCTTGTTTCATTACCGGCCGAATGAGGTCAACAGAAAATTAAGTAAACTGGTACCACAAGTAACTTTCAGTATAAATTTTAAAAATCTTTATTAAGTAAATATGATAGTTAATAAGATGTCCTGTTGTGTACACTGTCTTGGGTCACACGCACACACCATTTTTGTTGCGGTATTTTGCCTACAGCTGCTTGTTTCATTGCCAACCGAATGAGGTCAATAGTTAATTAGTACAAGTTAATTCACAATATAATGATTTTAGCATAAACTTGTAATTATACTTATGTTTCAGAATTACTGGTTGCCTAAACTCATACGTTTTCGTTTATGAAATTTAAGAGATGAAAAGCCTGTTGGGTAACGTCATAGCAAGACAATAACGTTCCCAGCACAGTCTTTTTTTTTGGGGGGGGGGGGGGAGATCGTGTGATGAAACCACTCTGTGAAGTCGTTTCATAAGACGCTTGTCGAATTCGGTACAATTTATTCATATTATTACCTGATTTTAGCTCAATCCATGAACTCTTCCAGAAAGACTGAGCACTCAGATAAGGCCTATTGAATATTACATGTGTGTTTTAATGTGGGGTTTCGGTTTTGATTTGTGGAAATCCCGGAGTTGGTCGTCGTCTGCTCCCAGCAGCAGCTTCTCGTTCGAAGCAGAGAACAGGATGACCAACTTAGGTTTCCAATACCTGAACAGAGAGGTTCACCCATCTTAGTCGAATGCTGTGTCGAAGGCTGTTTTTGTGTGTGAGGTTGGTGACGGAGGGCTACCCCTCTGGTTGCTTCCGCTGCACGGGGAGCTAGGTAATCTCGAAAGGAAAAGACGCACTCTTCGGTGAACGCTTGGTGAGTACGGATCGTAGTTCTTAAGGGGGGTTTCAGGTGATAGGAAGCAGGTTGAGTTAGGACTTCGTTATGTTTAACTGTTGAAATACTTGAGAACTTCTGCTTAAATGAAGCGTGTGAAGGGAGTTGTTTTTCCGAATGTGCCATAATTATACTGGTTTAAATAGCTGATTTTTGGGTGTCTGGCTTAAAAGTGTGGAAATTATTTGGTTCATTTTGAACAACGATGAAGTAGAATTTCAAACGGTAAATCTGATTAGGAAAAGCTGGTTAGGATTTCGTCAACCGTACGTGAGTATAATACTGTGTCGAAGCGAGTATGATTTTTGATCTTATATTTTGTGGAAGTTGCTCTTGTCATTGTGTGTCGATTTTGTGCCACGGGTTTGGCAATCAATGACCCTTCTGGTCCACCACGGCACCGCAATAGGCTTTAACAGTTTGCTTGTTTAATGAGCTGTAATTTCGGTAAGAATATCTGTTCTTTCGTGCGCTTTCTACAAAGCAGCACAATAGTTTGATTCGGAATGCACCATGTGCTCTAGTACGGCCGTTCGCAAGCAACAGACTCAGTTACACTACTGGCCATTACAATTGCTACACCAAGAAAAAATGCAGATGATAAACGGGTATTCATTTGACAAATATATTATACTAGAGCTGACATGCGATTATATTTTCACGCAATTTAGATGCGTAGATCCTGAGGAATCAGTACCCAGAACAACCACCTCTGGTCGTAATAACGGCCTTGATACACCTGGGCATTGAGTGAAACAGAGCTTGGATGACGTGTACAGGTATAGCTGCCCATGCAGCTTCAACACGATACCACAGTTCATCAAGAGTAGTGACTGGCGTATTGTGACGAGCCAGTTGCTCGGCCACCGTTGACCAGACGTTTTCAATTGGTGAGAGATCTGGAGAATGTGCTGGACAGGGCAACAGTCGAACATTTTCTGTATCCAGAAAGGCCCGTACAGGACTTGCAACATGTGGTCGTGCATTATCCTGCTGAAATGTAGGGTTTTGCAGGGATCGAATGAAGGGTAGAACCACGTGTCGTAACACATCTGAAATGAAATGTAACGTCTACTGTTCAAAGTGCCGTCAATTCGAACAAGAGGTGACCGTGACGTGTAACCAGTGGCACTCCATACCATCCCGCCGGGTGATACGCCAGTATGGCGATGACGAATACACGCTTCCAATGTGCGTTCACCGCGATGACGCCAAACACGGATGCGACCATAATGATGCTGTAAACAGAACCTGGATTCATCCGAAAAAATGACGTTTTACCATTCGTGCAGCCAGGTTCGTCGTTGAGTACACCATTGCAGGCGCTTCTGTCTGTGTTGCAGCGTCAAGGGTAACCGCAGCCATGGTCTCCCAGCTGATAGTCCATGCTGCTGCAAACATCGTCGAACTGTTCGTGCAGATGATTGTTGTCTTGCAAACGTCCCCATCTGTTGACTCAGGGATCGAGACGTGGCTGCACGATCCGTTACAGCCATGCGGATAAGATGCCTGTCATCTCGACTGCTAGTGATAGGAAGCCGTTGGCATCCAGCACGGCGTTCCATATTACCCTCCTGAGCCCACCGATTCCATATTCTGCTAACAATCATTGGATCTCGACCAATGTCGCGATACGATAAATCGCATTCGCGATAGGCTACAATTCGACCTTTATCAAAGTCGGCAACGTGATGGTACGCATTTCCCCTCCTTACACGAGGCATCACAACAACGTTTCACCAGGCAACGCTGGTCAACTGCTTCTTGTGTATGAAAAATCGGTTGGAAACTTTCCTCGTGTCAGCACGTTGTAGGCGTCGCCACCGGCGCCAACCTTGTGTGAATGCTCTGAAAAGCTAATCATTTGCATATCACAGCATCTTCTTCCTGTCTGTTAAATTTCGCGTCTATAGCACGTCCTCTTCGTGGTGTAGCAATTTTAATGGCCAGTAGTATATTTTTTATGAGAACTACCACCTCTCAAAGTATTCGACACTTTCTTCAATACCATATATAATAAATCGTGTGAGTTACTCAAGAACCGCTACAAAATGTCTTTGACAGGAGAAAAACGGCTCAAGATGACGCTCAACTGCGAAGAGGACTACTCTGTGGCAACGAACGTGGTTGGGGAACAATATTCCTTGTCACACCTTTCCCACAGTGGAACCAGAGTTGATATATCCCTTACGGTGGCGGTAGATGAAGTCAAGGAAGATATGGGAAATGTAGTCTTAGTAGGCGCCAAAGTTATCGGAATGAAGTATCTAGGAAGTCAGCGCATAATGTCCAAGATGTCTGTCATACTCGGTGACACCGCTAAACATCTAAAAATTTTATAGCTGGAGGTATTTTACTCGTCATTACGATCGAGAAACTTCATTCCAGACTCGGTCCAGCTCAATTTTTAACCGCCAACAGCCACGTCATGTTACAAGACACTGCACTCTTCCACAGTGGTGTGTCAAGGTGGGAGCAATCACACTCAACAAGCACACCCGACAGATTACTGAGGCTTGAAATGAGGAGGTGCGCCGGCCGCAGTGGCCGTGCGGTTCTAGGCGCTACAGTCTGGAACCGCGTGACCGCTACGGTCGCAGGTTCGAATCCTGCCTCGGGCCTGGATGTGTGTGATGTCCTTAGGTTGGTTAGGTTTAAGTAGTTCTAAGTTCTAGAGGACTGATGACCTCAGAAGTTAAGTCCCATAGTTCTCAGAGCCATTTGAACAATTTTTTTGAGGAGGTGCGACTGGTTTCCTACTGATAAGAAAGAAGACACCACTGATGACGTCATCAGTTCGTCATCGAAGGCATGTTGCATGACGTCACTGACAAGGATGATGCCACTTTTCAAGATAAGAGGAATCAGGAAAGTACAAAAGTGAGCCAAGTAGTACATACTAGTAGTAGTATAATACCGTAGAGTTTGTTTAAAGTGTTTCGTTGTTGCGTTTACTCATTAGACGTTTTATTTACCCCACTATCGAACGATCTGAGACATCTTCAGAAGACTCAGGGGATGTAACTAATCCCAATGTTTCCACTGCGAATTGCACTGATTATTGGCATAGGTGATGAATTTCTACGAGGTGGGCAATCAACATTCGTCTTACAGTCCAATAAAGGTCTAAACAACGGAGTCAACTTGGTAGAAAAAGTTTGATGTCTACACTTGCGCAGAAAATAAATACTATTGTTATTGGCATTTTGGTTTTCTTTTCCAATCGATACAAACTCAACTTAGATGATGATATATTTTAAAAGATACATAAATACACATAATTGGACCACCTATTCTCGTGTACGGTTATGGATTATCTACCGTGATTTTACTGTATTTTTACCGGCAGTAAATTGAGAAACTTCATTAACATCGAATTATATGTTGATTGTTATAAATAATAGCTATTACATACTACTAAAACGCAAGTAATTCCAGAAAACCGAAAACTGTTATGTAAGTGAAACACTTAATCGTACTCTGATTTATGGGCAACCTTGCAGGATTCATGGTGTCAATTCCGTCCAGCACTATTTCAGACATTATTCGAGTCCATGCCACGTCGTCCTGCGGCACATCTGCGTGCTCGCGGGGTCCCTACACGATATTAGGCAGGTGTACCAATTTCTTTGCCTCTTCAGTGTAGATTATTTTTGCACGCTAGAGACATAGAAGGGTGTCGCAACTAATCCCTAAGGGAGACAACTTCCGTATATCTTTGCTGGGAAAGAGAAGCAAACTTATGCTATGGACCTCTGGACTTGCTAACCACAGCCTGTGAAGATTAAGGTACTCCAACATTCCGCGTGCCGATGCCGAGATTAAGTGCAGCGACACCTTAAAGAACCCGTCTGAGCAAGTGAGGCGCTGAACCCATTCTCATGTGGTCTTCTGCGAACTGTACAGTATGTCCTCGCTGATTCAAAATTTCCGACTGGGACTGTTGCCAGCTTCCTTCTGGTCATTCTGAAGACCCATCGTGACTCTCAGTTCTGTCTTTCAAAACCGAACAGACATCACCACTACTCGTTCTCAGTTGACAAACGTACAGAAACTGCACACGACAGAACTGTTTCAAGAGTCAAGACACCAACTCTAAAATAATAACTGAGTCATTGAAAACCAACACTCATTAAACGAGAAAATCATAATCATCCAAAATGTAATGACAGTAGCTCCGTGCCAAGGGAAAGTTAAGTGTGTGTTGCTGTTATCATGTTATGCCACAAAATAGAGGAAAATAGCCGCTGTGGTCTCCAGGACCCAGGTGATCCAGTCATAGAAGACAGTCTCGTGCTATAACGTGAAAGACAAACATTTCAATACTTTTTTCAGTTTCTGTGTTAGAAATACCGTATTTCGGTGACGCTTTTGGCGAAAGTTAGTGAATTCTAACAATATCGTATTAGAAAAGTAATTTAATGACTAAATTATATAAATATTTTCTGAAGATATGGCTTAATGAGCACTGTGTAATTAAGTTTTCCCCATCCTATTTAATTAACGTATGAAGATTCGTTACTTGACGAACCACTAAATGGCAACAACCTTTCTTCGTTATCCTACAAAACAGTAACAACTTGAAATAATAGGCTAATATTAAAACCAATGTGCTGTATAAGACTGTGTGTTTAATGATTATGCGACCGTAGGTGGATAGACAATGATTCTTTGGAGGATACGAACAGTTCCTGAAGTTTCGGTTCTTAACCACTAAAAGTGAGAGAAATAACAGCAAAAACCTGATTTGTAATTCCTCTGAGAGAGTGACGACAGACAATGACCTTGCGAAGCGAATTAGTCGTTGGAGGTTAGGGACATTTTCCACACAGATTGCCTCGTGCCGTCTTTGGCCTTAATTTCCAACTGTGCGGCTGAATCTGTGAAGTTAAGTTGAATGGTTAATACAACGCAATCATCACTTTGTCCGGAATTATTTATATAACCTTTTTCAAGGTCTTGCTTGCTACTCTTTACGTGTCTTAAGAGAATGAAACTGATCAATAGTTCGCCAGATGCAGAACAGAACTGTCTTTCTTCAGACTCATCTTACGTTCATTTTCTTTATAAGAAAGTGTTGGTAGCTTTTCCACAGCACTACCGACAAGTTGTGATTCGATATGATCTAACATACATAATACAGGGTGAGTCAAAAATGACTTTACAACTTTGAAATGACAAAGAATTTAATTGAGGTAAACTACGGAATCGGTAGATGTCATATTGTAGCAAACAACCTCAAGTTCGATTCTCGGAGAACATCAGTACCCCATTACGCCACTAGGAGCGCCAGCACAGTGCACGGTTAAAATGGTCGGTGAATTGGCCGTGAAAGGCCAATCGCATGGCCGCCTTGCTCCCCAGACTTGACACCACTGGATTTCTTTCTCTGGGGTTTTATTAAAGATGGTGTGTGTGTTTCTCCCCTAACAAACAATTTAGCCGACCTTAAAAATCGAGTCTACGCTGCCGTTGCACATGTTACGCTCGATTTGCTGCAACGAGTGCGGGAAGAAGTTGATTACCGATGGGATGTTTGCCGCATCACAAATGATAAACACATCGAACGAAAATTATGTCTGACACTTTTACGTGAAACTTGGGTTTTTTGCTACAAAATTACACACCTACCAATTCCGTAAGTTATCTCAATATATTTCTATATCATTCCAAAGTTGAAAAGTACTTTCTGACTCACCCTGTATGCAGGAACGTAACTATATTAAGAAAATAGTAGTAGTTTCGAACACTTCATAAGAAACAGTATCATACAAATTATTACACTATTAAGTTCGCATTACCCGCACTCCTATTTTTTTTTTTTTTATTCATTATTAAACCTAATGCAGGGGTAGGTTTAATAATGAATGCAAAAAATAGGAATGCGGGTAAGCTACCACAAACAGCATAGTGAACGCATTATTGTGGCCAAGATAGACACGAAGCCCACGCCTACTACAGTAGTACAAGTTTATATGCCAACTAGCTCTGCAGACGATGAAGAAATTGATGAAGTGCATGATCAGATAAAAGAAATTATTCAGGTAGTGAAGGGAGACGAAAATTTAATAGTCATGGGTGATTGGAATTCGGTAGTAGGAAAAGGAAGAGAACGAAACGTAGTAGGTGAATATGGATTGGGGCTAAGAAATGAAAGAGGAAGCCGCCTGGTAGAATTTTGCACAGAGCATAACTTAATCATAGCTAACACTTGGTTCAAGAATCATTAAAGAAGGTTGTATACATGGAAGAATCCTGGAGATAGTAGAAGGTATCAGATAGATTATATAATGGTAAGACAGAGATTTAGGAACCAGGTTTTAAATTGCAAGACATTTCCAGGGGCAGATGTGGACTCTGACCACAATCTATTGGTTATGAAATGTAGATTAAAACTGAAGAAACTGCAAAAAAGGTGGGAATTTGAGATGGGACCTGGATAAACTGACAAAACAAGAGGTTATACAGAGTTTCAGGAAGAGCATAAGGGAACAATTGACACGAATGGGGGAAAGCATTCAGTAGAAGAAGAATGGGTAGCTCTGAGGGAGGAAGTAGTGAAGGCAGCAGAGGATCAAGTAGGTAAAAAGACGAGGTCTAGTAGAAATCCTAGGGTAACAGAAGAAATACTGAACTTAATTGATGAAAGGAGAAAATATAAAAATGTAGTAGATGAAGCAGACAAAAAGGAATACAAACGTCTCAAAAATGAGATCGACAGGAACTACGAAATGGCTAAGCAGGGATGGCTAGAGAACAAAGGTAAGGATGTAGAGGCGTATCTAACTAGAGGTAAGATAGATACTGCCTACAGGAAAATTAAAGAGACCTTCGGAGAAAAGAGAATCACTTGTATGAATATCAAGAGCTCAGATGGAAACCCAGTTCTAAGCAAAGAAGGGAAAGCAGAAAGGTGGAAGGAGTATATAGAGGGTCTATACAAGGGCGATGTACTTGAGGACAATATTATGGAAGTGGAAGAGGATGTAGATGAAGATGAAATGGGAGATATGATTCTGCGTGAAGAGTTTGACAGAGCACTGAAAGACCTGAGTCGAAACAAGGCCCCGGGAGTAGACAACATTCCCTTAGAACTACTGACAGCCTTGGGAGAGCCAGTCCTGACAAAACTCTACCATCTGGTGAGCAAGATGTATGAGACAGGCGAAATACCCTCAGACTTCAAGAAGAATATAATAGTTCCAATCCCAAAGAAAGCATGTGTTGAGACATGTGAAAATTACCGAACTATCAGTTTAATAAGTCCCAGTTCCAAAATACTAACGCGAATTCTTTACAGACGAATGGAAAAACTAGTAGAAGCCGACCTCGGGGAAAATCAGTTTAGATTCCGTAGAAATATTGGAACGCGTGAGGCAATACTGACCTCACGACTTATTTTAGAAAAAATATTAAGGAATGGCAAACCTACGTTTCTAGCATTTGTACATTTAGATAAAGCTTTTGACAATGTTGACTGGAATACTCTCTTTTAAATTCTAAACGTGGCAGGGGTAAAATACAGGAAGCGAAAGACTATTTAGAATTTGTACAGAAACCAGATGGCATTTATAAGAGTCGAGGGCAATGAAAGGGAAGCAGTGGTTGGGAAGGGAGTGAGACAGGGTTGTAGCCTCTCTCCAATGTTATTCAATCTGTATATTGAGCAAGCAGTAAAGGAAACAAAAGAAAAATTCGGAGTAGGTATTAAAATCCATGTAGAAGAAATAAAAACCTTGAGGTTCGCCGATGACATTGTAATTCTGTCAGAGACAGCAAATGACTTGCAAGAGCAGTTGAACGGAATGGACAGTGACTTGAAAGGAGGGTATAAGATGAACATCAACAAAACCAAAACGAGGAAACTGGAATGTAGTCGAATTGAGTCCGGTAATGCTGAGGAATCAGATTTGGAAATGACACTTAAAGTAGTAAAGGAGTTTTGATATTTTGTTGTTGTTGTCTTCAGTCCTGAGACTGGTTTTAAGCAGCTCTCCATGCTACTCTATCCTGGGCAAGCTTCTTCATCTCCCAGTACCTACTGCATTTGATATTTGGGGAGCAAAATAACTGATGATGGTCGAAGTAGAGACGATATAAAATGTAGACTGGCAATGGCAAGGAAAGCTTTTCTGAAGAAGAGAAATTTGTTAACATCGAGTATAGATTTAAGTGTCAGGAAGTCGTTTCTGAAAGTATTTGTATGGAGTGTAGCCATGTATGGAAGTGTAATATGGACGATAAATAGTTTGGACAAGAAGGGAATAGAAGCTTTCGAAATGTGGTGCTACAGAAGAATGCTGAAGATTAGACGGGTAGATCACATAACTAATGAGGAGGTATTGAACAGAATTGGGGAGGAGTTTGTGGCACAACTTACAAGAAGAAGGGACTGGTTGGTAGGACTTGATCTGAGGCATCACGGGATCACAAATTTAGCATTGGAGGGCAGCGTGGAGAGTAAACACTGTAGAGGGAGACCAAGAGAGGAATACACTAAGCAGATTCAGAAGGATGTAGGTTGCAGTATGTACTGGGAGATGAAGCAGCTTGCACAGGATAGAGTACCATGGAGAGCTGCATCAAACCAGTCTCAGGACTGAAGACAACAAGCCCAGTCCCAAGTGGAGAAGATACCCGACCAGGCCATGGATCGAACCCAGGGCGGCTTCATCAAGAGTCAGCAACGTTAATAACAAGACCACGAACGCCTGGCACTAAAGAGGAATCAGAATCGTCTTGCATACCGTTAAGTACAACTCTTGCGTAATAAAGCAGTCTCTGCTTATAACATAGGGAACTGCGCATTACTTCTGTGTATCATTCCCATAACTGATATTAATTTGGCAGAGCATTCTTCCTCCATAGCTTTCCCCTTCATGCAGTCTGTGCGGGATACGGAGGCCGATGCGCAGTAACCAGATGTGCTTGGCGAGTTCGTTCATTTGTTCAGAAGAAGAGTGCCCGCTTTCGGCCGGTCAGCGACGCGCTGCGATGACACAGTCGAGGTGCACCGTCTGCCTTTTTTCTCAGACGATTTTACAGATACTACCGGTGAAAAAAGTTACTTTTTGTGTTACTTATAGCTAAAAACGTCAGCTACATGATGACGTGTCTCATTTCTTCGCTAATGGTTATAGTTACAGTGGTATATGCATACATGTGAACACTACGCGACCTATCGAGGTGTGAGCAGTGGTTAGCACACTGGACCCGCATTCGGGAGGACGACGGTTCAGTCCCGCGTCCGTCCATCCTGATTTAGGTTTTCCGTGATTTCCTTAAATCGCTCCAGGCAAATTCCGGGATGGTTCATTTGAAAGGGCACCGCTGACTTCCTTCCCCACCCTTCCCTAATCCGATGAGACCGATGACCTCGCTGTTTAGTCTCTTCCCCCAAACAACCAAACACTACGCGAAATTAAAAAAAAAAGTGTACAATGAAAAGTTGGGGTAGCTAAGATTTTGCGTTTCGCGGTTATTACATATGTTCCTGGGTACAAAATTTATCTAACATACTAAATTTTTCTTTAGACTTCGACGAAGGTCTCTGTCAGTCACCAATCTCGAGGAAATTGATCTAATGTACATTCATGTACGATCACGCGCACCAACGATAAAGCCGGAATGAAATACCCACGACATTCCTCATATTTCATAAACGGTTTGAGATATCGAAATTAGATTGTGACAAATGATAGAACACAAAGAGGACAGTATTTTGCCGTATGCCTATTATCCAAAACATTATTGCGATGTTCTTCCACTCCCTACAGCCCTTTTCTAGAAAGAATGTAGTTTTAAGTATCATTGATAGCTGGCAAAACGAGAAATGGTGTGGGTTTTGGAACAACATAAGTGAAGAAATTACACATAAATTTTTCTACTGAGGGTGTGCTTTTTCACGAGCTACTGACCTTACTTTTCCTTAATAAACTTAAAAACCGCTGTTTCAGAATTCTCTCGCAGTTGCGTCTGTACTACATAGTAAGGTGACATTGTGCAAACTCCGCAGTGTTTTGGCAAAAGAAGCAAACTTTAACATGGAAACAAGAGAAATGTTGGTTCTACTCAAAAATCGCAACTCATGACCCTTCCCTGAAAGTTACAAATAGTTGACAAGCCAGACGAAAATAAAATGCTGCTTTTGTTGCATTTTCAGCGCAGTTCTTTTTAGATACTAATCAAAGCAGAGGTGACAGCAGATCCTTTTGAATGGACACCATGCAAGAGTGGATATGGAGGGGCTCCAGTTAATATTTACAAAAAATGTGACTGTAGGCTTCAGTTTATAATAGCACTTCCCTGCCAGTGCTTGGCATTTTCCTTGCAGCGCATGCCTGTAATCCCCAGCACTACAGCTCTCCCCCTATGTGCCCTCCCCACTGCATATCTACCGGCCACGTTATTTTGCTCTCGTTCTGTGAGGTGGAGCTGCTCTACAAAAAGTGTCAGCACTCTATACTGTTGTCACAACAGTTTGGTAACATACTCTGCCACAGAAATACACGCTCGTTAACCGCCACACTCATGGAATCAGTCATTACTGTTTTTCAAAAAGAGAACATTTAATAATGTCATTTCATGCGTACAAAAAAAAACTCTTATCTCTCTGAATCGTGAAATCCTCTATTATTGCTCAGGGCAACATATACGACACACGTAAGAGAACTCACTAAGGTGGTACTCTTTCGGAATTTATGTAATCGGTGTAGCTAGCATGTAAAGCAGTGCAAACAGCGATTACCACTTCGTTAACTCGTTATTTACCGTCATCCCTTTTGTGGGACGCAAATATTTTATTTCTTTCTACACGCCTAATGAAACTTTTAGCTTTGAGTGTTGTCTAAAAATTGAACTCACTGCTATAATGCCTTAAAACTGAAAATAAATAATTTTTCTCTAATCAGCTTATTTTAGGAAAGGTATTAATTTTGCCTGTTTTCTGTCTATACACTTGCATCACAGTATGCCTATTGGTAGTTTCTGTACAATGAATTCTGGTTTAGTTGTCTGTTTGTGTTTGTTATGAACATACGGATGTCCCTGTAACATTCAATATATTCCAGGTAAGTGCTATGTCAATTTATTTTATGCATCCCAGTAATGGGACAATGGCGTGTTATACTATCACTACTATGGTGAAGTGCCGTATTACTGTATACACGTCTTATATACAAAAAAATATTATTTTTATAGTTGAGATCTACTTTATTGTAAGAGATTTTCTCCTGGGTTAGGTAATATAGTTAAATAATACCTTTCGAATTTTACGATTCCAGTAGGATAAAACATAACGCATGGACTTACAGCTGAAAAAATTCTATCAGAACTGGAAAGCTATGAAGTGAGTGAAGATGAAGCGGTTCATTCATAACTAGTGATCATTTCATCCAATGCTGATGAAATAATAGATGAAGAAACGTCGAAGAAAATTCACTGAACAATGACTATATTATCCAAGATGTACCAGCTAACTTATAGCCAGCAGGTGTGAGGATTCTGTGACTACATGTTTCACAAAGAGAATGGCGGTCCCGTAATTACGTGTGTGGCTAGGGCTTCCCGTCGGGTAGGGCTGTCGCCTGGTGCAAGTCTTTTGAGTTGACGCCACTTCGGCGACTTGCGTGCCGAGCTCTTGTAATGAAAGGTAGGGACAGCAAACTAGTATGTGTACCACAAATTACAGTAGTATTACTCCTCTGAGCTGTGCTAATAGATACTCACGAGCAAATAAAAAGGATATATCTATTACAAAACCACATTTCATTGAAGAACGCGATTCCCGTGTGTGTGTGTGTGTGTGTGTGTGTGTGTCGCGTTGATCTACTGACAAGCAGATATCACTTTATAGGACGAGGATAAGATCAGAGAAGTGATGGTAGCCACTAATCACTCAGATGATTGATATCTGCATGGTAAACACATGGCACTCATATCAAATTGCTAACCCAAATGGGAAGTTCTCACTTTTCGATGTCAGAAGGAGAATAGTGATGTACCTTTGAAAGAAAACAGGATCGACACCAAAACGCAGACAACCACAAAGAGGTAAACTCATGGGAGGATGGGTGAGCACAGACGTGCAGCTAGATCCAGGAAACCAATTTATTGTGACAAGTAAAACACAGAAAAGAGGTGAATACTCTAAGGAAAAAGCAACAAAAATGTGTGATGGGTGCAATGTTGGTGTACTCGACATGTGTTTTGTTTCATTTCACACTGAATAGATGTTTCGTATAGTTTTCTACATTGCCAATCATTTGTGCATTTTGATAGCTAATTTTGCCAATTTCCCAAAAACAGGACGATATGTATAGTTCTTGTACTCACATGTGGACATTTTTCAGAACAGTTTTTCCATTCATTTCTCACTCGGGGTATTACAATACTGTAAAAAAGGTTGATAAAATAAAATAATAATTTGGCAAGTTACGGGTTAGGACCACACATTTTAGGACCATGGATCTTCGCGACGACGTTTCACAACATTCAGCAGCATCCTCTGAAACGGAATTCTTTTTCCAACAGGTACTCCAACACACTGTGGAAATTACTTATCACAAGTGAATGTTAATGAAATAAACACAAACATACCGAAGTTAAATATTGGACAAATTGAAACATCTGCAGATTTGTTGGAGGGACCAGTCTCCACGCCAGTTATGCAAATATTCGTATGAACGCAGAACGCCTTTCGTGTGCTGTGATTTTTATATTTGTTACACCAGGAACGTTTCGCCATTGATGTGAAAAGGGTCTTCAATGGGTATTCTGAAATATTATAAAGTTCTGGATTCACTCATGTTAATGACAGATTTAAAACAAATCAAATCCTGAGCTACAGATGCAATGAAATTGCGTTTACAGCTTCTACTAGTATATCCTGATGATTTTCATGTTTTGTTACCATGTGACTACGAGAAGTCACACTTTCACTTCACTTGTGAGCATTTTCCACGTATTTGCCTCTAAATTTTTCATTCACTGTTTTTTATCAGTAATGTTCCTTATAAACCGCTCGTCTGAAATACTTCACTGATGATCTAATCACCAATTAACGTGAGAACTGTAGTAGTTCCCTTATTTGTGTGCAGAAATTCTGCCAACGTCTCGTCTCCTATTCTCTCTCTCTCTCTCTCTCTCTCTCTCTCTCTCTCTCTCTCTCTCTCATATTTTGGGTGTATGTGCTAGTGTGTGGATGATCAACAAACATATAATTTTTAATTACTCAACAGAGGTGGAGTAGCCCATTTGCTACAGGTACGTTTGCATAATGTTAGGACAATACGCGAGTAGGTCAAGGAAACGGGGGTTTATGTCGAATGCTTAAGGTTTCTCGAATAGCTGCCAGAGAGGTGCACGGGAATGGGGCTTCGATGTTTAGACAAATGGACTGCCGGTGGACGTTACATGAAAAGGAGGAAGGAGGAGGAGAGGAAAGGAAAATTATGTGGAAATACTTCGAAGATCACCTACTGGAATTTTGTAATTATTCAGGCTTTCCCGACGATCTGCTGACATTTTGAAAAAACGGGACTTCTGCCGGATGTTCGAGTCGTTCTCGTACGGTATTTCGACGGCGTAACTCGCTGTCTTCTTCAAGTGCTACCCAAGAATGGTCTTTGGGCTTTCTTTTGTTTTTTTGCACTTTTCATTCTCTGTCCTGAGGGGGCAGAGTGGGCTGTTTTAGGGCTTGCTATTTGCCCTTTCCAGCCATAGGTTTTAACAATTTTATTTTTAAACATTTATTACATTTTTCTTGCTACATAGTGCAAGTTTTCTTTAGATCGTTAACAATTAACAATGATATTTTTAGGTAATATTGCAATACAGTTTGTTCTTTTAAGTAATTTTACAATGTAATTTGTTCTTTACCATTTATAGTTCACATTTATAGATGTTTATAATACAGGTAATTTCTTAATGTTACTTTACATATATTTCACAGTTTTAATTTTTACATAGGAAGCTAGGTGGAGAACATAACATAGGAAACTGGGGTCATCAAGAGCGATAGTAAGAACAATAACAGTAACAAGAGAATATTTTCCATTTTTGTTAATTGGAGTGCAGAGCGAGGGAGGAGGAGTGGAAGGGAGTCGGGATTTTATTTGGTATGTCTTGGTGGCTCTTTTTGTGGGCCATGTTCTTGTGAGTATGGTAGTGTTTGTGTTTTATTCGTGTGTTCTTTCGCCTAGGTGAAGGAGGATGTTGGTATTTGTTGTGAGTGGTGTCTGGATGTGGAGCGAGATCGGGGTATGCCTTGCTGTGTTGTGTATTTAAATTTAGGTTTCCTGTGTGTTCTTTGGTTGACTGTGATAATGTCCTCCATGTCCGGTCTTTTGTTTAGGATATGATTTCCGTATCTGGCTTTCAGTCTGGCTAGTCTGGTTTGTAGTGGCTCCATTTTGGTTACCTCATAGACTTCGTTGCTGGATGTTGTATATGGCAGCCTTGCGATACTGCGTAGGAGTCTGCATCCTGTGCTAAACAGTCTTTTCGCGATCGTTGCATGTATGCCTCCCAGGGGGGCTGCTGCGTACTCTAAAACTGGGTAAATGAATGTTTTGTATGTGTGTAGTGCGGTTTGAGTGTTGCAGCCATGGAAGCGTCCCTGCACCTGTCGTATCAGGTTTTGTCTGAGCCGGGTTTTGTTAAGGTGGTGTGTCCGGTGGGTCTTACAGTTGAAATGTTTGTCTAAGTATACTCCAAGTTATCTGGCTGTGTCGTTTAGTTGTAGGGGGCTATTCCAGAGTGTTAGTCGGATGTCATGTTCGTTCTGTTGTTTCTTCTTTGTTAAGTGTCTGTGTCTGAAGAGGACTGTCTGCGTCTTGGTTGGGTTAGGTCGTATCCTCCATTTTGCCATCCAAGTTTCTAGACAGTGGAGGTGTGTAGTCATTTTTCGTTGCAATGTCTTTGTACGTAATTCTGTACACCAGTATGCCGTGTCGTCTGCACATATTCCAATTTCTTCGTGGGGAGTTGTTACAGTAGGTATGTCAGCAGTGTAGAGTGTATACAGTAGTGGGGACAATATGTGACCTTGGAGGACGCCAGCTTGTGGGGTAAAGGCTTCTGACACCCTGCAGGTCCGGTTGGATATATATATATATATATATATATATATATATATATATATATGTGTGTGTGTGTGTGTGTGTGTGTGTGTGTGTGTGTGTGTGTGTGTGTTTTGATTAGCCTTACTACTTTGGTTGGGATGCCCATGCTGATTAGTTTGAACAGCAGTCTCTGGTGCCATAGTTTGTCAAAAGCCCATTCTATGTCCAGGAACACTGCGAGTGTGCAGCGTCCCTGGTTGAACCCTTTGGTAATACTGTCTGTCAGTTTGAGGAGAGGGTCGTTAGTCGAGTGGTTGTCTGAATCCTGCTTGTGTGAGGGGAAGTAGGTTTTTCGTCTCAACGTAAGTTCTTATGAGGTCAGTTATTATTCGGTCATGTGTTTTTCCTATCATGTCCAGTAGGGATATGGGTCTGTATGATTTTGGATCTGTCCAAGGTTTGTCGGGTTTGGGGATCATGATAGTCTTGCTTGTCTTCCAGTTTGTTGGTATTGTCTCATTGTGTAGGCAATTGCTTGGGCTTAAGTTCACTGTATCAAACTGATTATGAATTGTTTGGTGTGTCATGACTGGTTACTCACACTATACATAGATATGACGGTGGATTTGTTATGGTCTTTCTGTAGCTGATTCATAAACTGTATAAAAATATTTGTAATATCTGCATTATTTGTTAACCCAATGTAAGCTTTTATTGTGGCTGTGACTGGTTTGATGAACCATGTATAAAATAGAAATGTTAAACATATTAATAAACTGAGTGTAGTACACAAAGACAATTTCCTACATGGAATAATGTACTTCCACTATATAAAATATATCTATTCTCAATTTTTTTGAAACGTAGCTCTCTTTCCAATTTTAAAAATATTGTTGTGTTTTGGCTATCTATCATTTTCAGCAATGTGCAGCCTAAAGTACACAATATGGAAAACATCAAATGAATAAATTTTTCAATGCAGTACTTTCCAGTAAAGATTGGCAGGCTCCTTAGTTTTGGAACATCATAATAACTACAACCAATCAAGGAAATATAGCCTATTTATTATCAAGTTGTGATGTGAGACTAATAAATGCAAGAAGTTTTTCAACTGAATCGTTTTCTTCGAATTGCTTGGTAAAGACTTCTTAGTGAAACAAATATGACAGTCATAAAAGTGTAGTTTTCAATTTTTTATGAAAAGTAGGACTTTTCCTAAATATTGATGTCAGAAATTTATGTGAGTTTACTTGATGTCGACAATAATATTTTTTAAAGTGATAGCATATATACAGTCAGTTCATATTTGTCTCTCCACTTTCCATTTTGTATAACCTGCCTTGCCAGAATCTCTGTATGAATCAACAAACCAGTAACACCATGAGCTCATCCAGTATGAGAAAGCATGGAAGATGTATAATTTTGGCCTCCACCACCTGGGCTACTAAAATACCAGTCAGAAAGTTATTTTAATTCAGAAATACGGATTCTGCACTCCTAATAGTCTACATTGAGTAGAAAAGAAAAACGTCCATTTCTGATACATAATAACTATTTGTATAATTAACAAGAAGTATTTGAACAGCTACAGTTTTATAATTTAAAAGAATTGGCGAACTTTGATCAGGTATATTCAGAAACCAATAAAGAATTCTAGTACCCACTTATCTAGTGATAAAGGTTGGGCAATAATGATTTAATGGGCAGTATCAACAAGTCAGTAGGATGAAAATAAAATTTATAATTATCTACATTTCAGAGGGATGTAGGTTGCAGTAGGTACTGGGAGATGAAGAAGCTTGCACAGGATAGAGTAGCATGGAGAGCTGCATCAAACCAGTCTCAGGACTGAAGACCACAACAACAACAACAAAAACAATTATCTACATGTATCTATGCAGGCATAAGAAACTAAAAATAAAGAATATAATTACAAAGTGAAACAGTTTAGACCTTACACAGGGATGCCATCGGTAGCAATCAAATTTTGTTGTCATTGTGTTAATACACATTGCACAATAACGTAACTGCAGTTTCGACCATATCTACCAAACATATTTCCTTAGATATATTTTTGAGCCAGTTGTGTTGTGTTGTGTTTAAATGGGTGGATTGAGATACCATGACATGCAGTTGGGATTTTGGGAAGGCAAGTGGCCAATACCACAATTTTTAGAGCTCCCAACAGCTTACGAAATTGTTTCAGTGCTATAGCCTCATATGTCTATATCACAAACAACATAGATTCAAGTGATATGACCAAATTAATCAAATAAAAAAATTACAAGGATACAAGATATTTCAAAGAACTACAATTGCAGTAGTTTATAAGAACTATAATTAATAAACCATAAGAAAACAAACGGCAGATTATATAGTGCATACTAGAGCACTGCATCTGCATGACGTAACTGCATGAATAGTGCTCGCTGCCCATCACTCGCTTTGCACACGTTCTGGAAGTATGTGCCCAACAGTTTCCTCACTCGATATTATGCAGGCTACAGCAAAGTGTTCCTGTCACACAGATATGGAAACAATGGGGGGTATACACCTTCATCATTATGTGGCGGCACTGATGCCTACTAGTGTTTTCTGAAAATAGGAGTAGATATTGATTTGTGGTATCGAGATAATGAAAAGCGGTACCACAGCTACAATAGTAACCAAAGTAGATACAATTTCAATAACCAGAACAATAATGAATACGAACTGAAATGTGTTCATGTAGACAGAGGTAGGAGAGGAGGAAGGGGTAGCAACCGCAAAAGAGAAACTCACAATGACAGAATTTGTGAAAAACACTTTTGGAAAAACATAGGTCCGCAACAGTAGAGGAACAAAATGCTGTGGGAAGCAGTCCTCGACTCCATCAATAAAAACAATGTTAATGTGGTCATAATGGTGGGATAACCAGTAACTGACAAACTGAAGTATCTGAATACGAGCAAGTTCTCACAGGAACAATGTGATTAGTAAACATGGCAAATAAAACCGATAGCGATTGAAATTTTGGGTGTTGTCGAAGCAACACAAGGTCCGGCATGTACAACTAATAGCCCAGCGTCTGGAGGCAAAGAATCAAATTGTCTCTGTTAAGGAAGTCGAAGCAGTAAGTTATGTAAAGGCTGACACAATTAGGTAAAACGTATGATGGGTTAGAAGAATGGGAAGGGAATATGAAATTAAGATTTGGTGGGAGGAGAGTTCTGAACATGATGAATAATGATAATTATGAAGTGTGTGAGATGAAGGGGGCAAGCAGTCTGAGAGAGATGCTGCGCAATATAGATGAAGTGGATCAGTGTATAATGTGTAATGTTGATGAAATTAATGACTATAATATGGAGGACGGGACGTGTGGAATGCAGATGAGTAGAGGATTTGTTGAAGCCATTTACGAGTTAGTTGAAATCGGCCTATTTGAATGGACAATTGGGAACTGTAATACATGGCAAGAATACATAGATTCTGACAGCCAAATGAAGTTAGTAAGTGATACAGTTGATTGCAATGTGTAGGAAGTCAAGGTAGATGTAGTTCACTCAGAGGACAGCAACGAGGAGAGCAAACCTGCCCATAAAATTAAATACATCGAACTTAAAACGTATTTGTTTTAAAGAAAAGCAAAGGAACAGCGAAAGGCAGAAAAAAAGTGTTTTTTTAACAAGACGACATTTTGTAGAGTTTCTGCAGGAAAATGCTATCAGTATAGGTTATTGTTCATGGATTAGAGATTTCTGACTCTGTATTCATTGGATCCCTGGATAGTGTCTTAGGAAAAGAACTTAGTGTCAGAATTACGATCTACAATGTATGTTGACGATTTATTGATAGCGTCTTCTTCATGGAGGGGGGGGGGAGCACTGTGAATTATTAAATGAGGTTGTGCTAGTTATGCTACCTGTGAAGGAAGGTTTGAGTGAAGGGTCCGAGTGTCATCATGTTAGAAATAGGGGCATGATATCTCCTCTGATGACGAATTTACAACTGTAGTGGAAAATGTTTCAAGTACATCCCTGAAGAGAAGGAGGAGTTGTATAACATCTATTTGAGATATTGTCAGACAAACCTGGTTGGGCACGGATTTTGAATACAAGACTGAAACAATGCCTCATAAGTCATTTTAACCAGTTTATTAGATAGCATTATCACGGAAAAGTCCACTCGTTTTGGTAAACAAAAGAGCTAATAGTGTCAGAATCATGATAGGTGCACATGTTAGACAATGTGTTGAAAAATTTTCGAGATGTGCAGTACATGGCTTGTCTCGATCTGAAATATGGCTATTGGTAGATATCTCCGGAACAAGAATCACAAAAACTGACAACATTCCTATTTGCAGGAAAATGTTATCAGTATAGAGTTATTCCTTTTGGATTAAATATTTCTGTCTCAGTATTCATTTGAGCCCTGGATAGAGTCTTAGGGAAAGAACTTAGTGTCAGAGTTAGAATCTATGTTGACGATTTACTGACAGGTACTTCTTTATGGCAGGATCTATTAAATGAGGTTTTACGAGCACTAAGACGTGATAGAATGACATTGAAAATAAAAAAGTGTAAATTTGTAAAGAAAAAGATAAAAATTTTAGTACATATCATGACTTCAGGGCAACAAAAGACCCACGAGAATTGGAGGTGAAACTCCCCACCACAAAGAACAAAAAAAATTACAATTATTCCTCAGCCTTTGCAGTTTCCCTCGTAAAAACACAGAGAGGCAAGATTTTAATGATCCAGATTTGTGGAGTTCATAGTTTCCAAGAAGCAGGAGAAGGTGAGAACAAGGAGTGCTGGTCTACAGCTTTCACAAGTAGGTCTCTGACGAAATACGAAAGGATTTATACTGTACTGGAAAAAGAAGCTGTAACTATCGTGTGGGGGATTCAAAAAATTTAAAGATTTCTTATAGGGGTACAAAGATGTAGTACATACTGATCATAAGGCATTGGCATTTTTAAGAGCTGTCTATTATTGCAAGACAGACTGATGAGATGGGCGTTGTATGTACAACAATTTGACTACAAACCATGCCATGTAAGATGTGTAGACAACGGTGTAGCTGACACATTGTCAAGTCTACCATATGATCAGTGCAAAATTCAGGGGGAATATCTAAAGTAATGTATTAGAAGGCTGTCGATGGGTAAAAGAAAATAGAAAACATACGTAGGAACATACGACGTCGTTATCAGTACATGGATGGATGTATGAAGACAGTTAAGACTGATTTTGCTGCCAAGGATGAAGAAGGTGAGAAGTTGTGAAAATATTATGAGAGCTATGATGGTATACTAGACTCACAAAAGAATATAGATAGGGAATAACGGCGTGTAAGATGTCCAGACAACCATGTATCCGAGTTAACTGAGTATTTTCACTTAGCTTTTGGTAACTGTGGGACGAAAAAGTGTCTAGGCAAAATAGCTGAATCAATAAGTTTTGACAATACGAGCAGGAGAGTGGCTGAAAGAGCACAAACATGTGATAGATGTCAAAAGGTGAAAAAGACAAATGTAACTAATTATGGTTCCATGAAGAGCAGTCAACGTAAACGTAATTTAGAGATCTTGGCAAAGGATCTTTATGGTCCATTACCTAACCAACTGCTACTTATGCATACGTTTTGGTCGTGTGGGATACCTTTTCAAAAATTGTGAAAACTGCATACATTATGTAAGAACACAGGTAATTATTCGAAATAGTAGGGAAACGAAAAGCGATGTTATCTGATAATGAACCTCAGTTCATATCCAAAATTTGAAATGAAGGTATGAAGGAAAAAGTTGTAGAGCTTATTCACATATCGGCATACCATCCGTCAAGCAACACCTCAGAACGCGAATCAGGTACATATTGCAGGACATGTAGTCAAATAACCATAAGGCGTGGGGTAAATATTTAGGTAACACTGAAAAAATTATGAATTCCGTGTGTCATGAAAGGACAGGTTTTACATGTAATGAGATTATGTTGGGTGTTAAATCGAAGAGTATAATAGAAGAACTGATTAATTTGTCATCACAATGAGACTTAGATGTTGCGCAAAAGAAAGACATGTTGAGAGAAAAGATGAAAAAGCATGCTGAGACACGAATTGAAATACATGATAATAATCTAAACCACAATTAATAAAATATTCCTGGCCATTTTGCCCTGGTCTAAGGGATTTCGCTCATGCATTCAAAACATGTGACGTCACACCACTGGGCGGAATCTCGCAGAAGCGGAATCTTGTTACAGTCAGTAGCGAGCCAGGGTGTGAATCGGATATTGAATAAAGCTATATCCCCCCTCAAAATGTCCACAGCACATGGGGACGAAACGTCGGGTTTTGAAATAAAATCCCTTAGACCATGGCATAATAGCCCAGAATATTTTATCAATTGTGACATTTCTGTCCTTGAAAGTTTATATTTCACGATAATCTAAAACCAGTGAAATTCAAGATACTTGATAGTGTCCACGTGAAAACTCACGAAAAATCTACCGAGATACACAGTGAAATCTCTAAATTCAAGTTTATTTATAAGAGGCCATTTAAAAATGAAAGCGTTCCTTACCCTGATTCTTTCTGTCAGATATAACCTCAGTAAGGTAGGATATCAGGTGTGCATAATGTAGTGTACTTGAAACCTTACCAGAGCAGAGATAATTGATGTTTATGTAACTTGTAAATCACACTGGACTCGCATTCGGGAGGACGATGGTTCAACCCCGCGTCCGGCCATCCTGATTTAGGTTTTCCATGATTTCCCTAAATCACTCCAGGCAAATGCCGGGATGGTTCCTTTGAAAGGGCACGGCCGACTTCCTTCCCCATCCCTACCTAATCCTATGAGACCGATGACCTCACTGTTTGGTCTCTTCCCCCAAACAACCCAACCCAACTTGTAAATAATCACAAAAAATCAATGACTAAAAGATATTTACTTTATCATTAATAGTCGGTAACTCCCAGGTCATACTGAAATACCAAAAGCAATACTTATGATATCAAAATATTTTTCTGATTTTATTTTGTAACCAGTAAACAAGAAGATTAAATTTATATTAGTTAGCTCTAGAAGACATATTGCATACATAATTAGTGACTTCAGATGAACTTAGACTTGTCATTTTAATTCCAGGTAAAATTTAAATAGATGGACATTTGCTAGAGCACAGAAAGCTGATTGTTAACTAGCAGAAGAACAGAAGAATGATAGAAATTACATATGAAAAGATGTGCCTATGGACATAGATAACATACAGACAGAAACATGAAAGCTGAGGAGGAAGTGCACCAAACAGTACACCACTACTGTGTTTTCTATTTTCAGGAGAATGAAATTTTTGAGAAAATAAAAATATTGTAAAAAGAGTGTGTAATACATATGTGAGCATGTAACATCAAAAATGGAAATACTGATTATAAATTTTTGTGTGGACGCGTATGATGTCAATGCTGTGCATATAAGTTTCATGATTTGCTTTGATTAGTGGTAATTCATGATTAGCATGACAGGAAACATTGCTTTTAACCAAGTGCAATTACACACTTTATTTAATTTGCAACAGTTTCTGCATGATCGATACCCACTGGTAAGTCGTCTCCGCATCTCTCGTGAGGGCCCCCCGGCAGACATAGCGAGTGGACATTGCTTTCTTTCCAGCCCTGAACGTTATCTGCCTAAGGGGCTCCATAACGCGCTGAACATTGATTGGCCGCAGCCAACAGCACTTTCAGCTGTTCACAGACTGCGATAGCTCCTCCTAAGTGCACACACAGTATGCACATATCCTACCCATCCTAGCAAGACTAACTGAAGAAGTGAACTATAAAAGCAGCCAATCCTTGATATGCTACTTGATACCCTCCGGATGTATCACCATGGATGCTGATGCGTTAAAGAGTTATGCAGCTGGTTGTTCAGTGACCAACTATTGCGCTAAGGACTGAATGAATTTACACTTACAAAAACGCGAGATTAACACTCTTAAATAGAGAGACACGCACGAAATTTAGTAAATATACTACGTGGAAAACACAGAAAAGGATAAACACTTAACTTGCCATTCTGTAGACACACCCATACCACAGCCGAGAGAGGAGCCTGACAGACTGGCTTACTAGACGAACGGATGGTTGCTTTCCATACAAAACAAATGACCAACTACTGTGCTACAGACTGACTGAATTTACACTTACAAACACAAGAGATTAACCCTTTCAAACAGAGAAACACGCACGAAATTTAATAAATATACCATGTGGAAAACACAGAAAAGGATGAACACTTAACTTGCCACAGTGTATTGTTGCGTGTCAGCAATGTTATTTCTCGAAGTTGCAATCTTAAGCAAAACCTGAAAATGCTTAAATGTTTAACATGGGGGGGGGGGTTACTCTTATTACACAAACAACCACAAAAGTAATGCTTAATACATATTTATTCATCTTTCTTATAACATGTATACAACAGCCTTAATATTAAGTGTCTACTCTCAGTTGCAAATAGAGAAGAAGTAATACTCTTGGGCAACATTTTACCAAGAAGACATCAGAGGTTATTGCACAATTTATACACAGTCATTACTGCACATTGTTTATTCTTTGCCTAGGTAACTATAGTTTATTCCCAATTATTTTCACATAAAAGCGTCCATCGCATTTTCGTCATAACAGATATTGAATATAATATTCATATGTCACACATGCTGTTCTTCACAGTTCTACATTTAATAGATTATATTATTGCACATGTCGATCCATATAGGGACTCTATAAAGCCCCATGGAATGCTAGAATCATACATTTCTAATGTTAATGAGTAGCATTTCACATTACTGCGCCTGTTACATTTTGATTTGTAGTTCATTTCAGTGTTAGATATAACCTTTTGAAACATTTATTCACGTAATGTGCCATTAGACAAATACATATTAATAAGTTTTTCATCATATTTATTTGACACTGTGGCTGCATTTGGGCTGCATTTATTTGCAGCTTATCTTTGGTCTGTTGCAGCTGTGGATATGGTCCACATGTTTGTACATTTTCTTGGGGATAATATTGGCTTTGTGCTCTCCCATTTGGGCTAGGTCACTGGGAAACTCTAGCGAAACCCAGGATAGAGCACCAGACTATCCCAGTTTAATTTTCAGACTTCATATGTTACAAAAATACACAAAATTTTATAAATATATAAAATTTTGTAACATATTTACATTTGTAAATAGCTAAAGCATATATGGCTATATTTAGATGTTATCTCATTGTGGAATGCAAACATATAATTGTTGGTTATTATTGTTGAGTACAGAACCAGTTCTATTTTTATTGATAGTCTCATATTTCATATCGTTTGTACTTTTCTCTTTAGTTCATGGTACTGATGTTTTTGATACTTCATTATGACAGTGCATGCACAGCTTGTCACACTTCCTTATGTTCTCTATTCACATTCAGCAATGGATGGTTTTGTCACTAGTATGCACTAATTTAGCGTCCAACTACAGGTTACTGACTGCATACTATACACTGTTCTGCAAATATCTTTCACCGCAACTACAATGTTTATCTTTTAATATCCATCAGGAAGCAGGAATTTACACTGTTGCTTATGTAGCAACTCATGTCCATTCCAGAATTATCAACCATGTAATGGTGTCTATAGTACCACCGTCAGGTTTTGTTTAACTTGTTCCCATTACACTCTTATATCACACCTTTATTGTCCTAGCTTTAAACTAACATATCACTGGACAGTCTATTTCAAACGTTCATTGTCTTTCTCATTTGTTATTTTCATGCTTATATTGACGCTTAGTCACAGTCTGTATTTTGTACTAATGAATGTTCAATCTCATACATTGCTGTTACTAACCACTATTCATAAACAGTTTTAGTTAGCATACAGTTTTCTTATTTAATATGTCACTAACACATTTTGTACAAAGTTCATGTTAGCTCACAATTTTGGTTAAAGTTACATGTCAAATTACAAATTTCTTTTTATGTAATCTCATTTATATTGTGGTATATATTCCGCATATACAACAACAGTATATGCATCCAATGTTCAGACAGTAACTATGCAGTGCCATGTTTTGGTGAGCTAAGTATTGACTGATATGATTGTCAATTATTAATACAACATTTTCCATTGTTTAATGTATTTTAACTACATTTGAACCGTATTTGAACAGGTATTTGTATTTGTTCGCAGGTCTAGTCTGATTGAAGACCAGCATCTTGTATGACATCATTGTGATCAAGGTCATTATGCTGAAGATTGAACAAAGAGTGTTTCTTGTGGAGCATGTGTTCCACAATGGAGACAAGTTTACCTCAGCAGTAGAAGCTGCATTTGCACCGAAGTTTCCAGGAGTGAAGATGCCTAACCACAATGCTGAACGGTACCTCATCACCAAGTTTCGAAAGACCGGAAGCGTTCATAATGCTCCAAAATCAGGCAGGCCATCCCCATCCACATCTGAGGTGCAAGATAAGATGCTGCAAAATCCAAAGAAATCGGTTAGATGACTAGCTTAGCAGGCCTGCATGTCTGTGGGTTCTGCTCAAAAGATTCTCCAGACATCAATGTCCATGTATCTGTACGAAATGTTGGTCGTGCGTGAACTGAACAACATCAATCGCCTGCCGCGTGTGAACTTCTGCAGTTGGTTTCTGGTCTTCCTGCAGGACAATGGTGAGGGGATTCTTGCCACAACGTTTTTCAAGAATGAGGCGTGGTTTCACCTCTCTAGTTACGTGAACAGCCAGAACAGTCGTGTGTGGATCACAGAGAATCCGCATGAATTTAAGGTGTCCCCACTGCATGATCAAAGGGTTGGTGTTTGGTGTACCTTAAGTCGTAAACGCATCAGTGGTCTGATCCTCTTCCAGGACGCCATAAACGCAGACTGGTACTGCACCTGCATTCTGGAGCTCTTTCTAGATGAACTGAATGAGGACGAAATTGAAATGCCTGGTTCCAACAGGATAGGGCGATTGCACATACCGCCCACAAGGCGATGAAGTTTTTGAAGGATATCTTCGGTAACTGCATCATCTCTCGAGGACTCTGGCCTCCACATTCAGTCGACTTAGCTCCAACAGATTACTTTCTATGGGGTACATTGAAAGGAAAGGCCTATGAAGGTAATCCGCATACCATACAAGAACCACAAACTGCACACACACACACACACACACACACACACACACACACACATATATATATATATATATATATATATATATATATATATATATATATTTGTGTGTGTGTGTTTCAATTTTGAAGGATGACACACACACACACAGATATATATATATCTGTGTGTGTGTGTGTGTGTGTGTGTGTGTGTGTGTGTGTGTGTGTGTGTGTGTGTGTGTCATCCTTCAAAATTGAAACACACACATGATGGCATGACTCCATCTATGTCAGTTTCTTTTTCTTTACTTACTCTTGTCTATTATTTTTGTCTATGACAGTGCATAAGAAGACCTATGGTGTTTCTAAAGTACTGAGTATTTGCACACCTGTTCAACTTTACTTTAGTCAGCTATCTCTCCTCTTCTTGTTCATTATTCGCAATTTGAATAAGTAGTGCTTGAATATAACAGCATTAAAATGGCTATCTTTCTACTACTTTAAGTAATTATCATTAAATTGAAAAATGCAAGAAAAATTTAAAGTGTTTTTAAAGATAAACTGTGCTCTTAGGTTATGATTGCTTTATCTTATCTTAATCAGGTTTTCTTCATCAAACTTGACATTACATACATTCACTAATTCATGGCACATAATTCTTTGTGTGAAGTGGACTCTACTGCATAATTTTCATTATTAGCTACAAATAATTATTTGATCTTACATACAAAAAAGGTATATAACTTTAACCTCCTGGTTTCTTACCACTAAAATAAACTAAAAAGTATTTCTGCCATTGCCCATATACTAAGAATACAAATGAAATGAAATAAGAAAATATATAGACATATATCTACTATACACCAAAGTTGATCGTTGTAAGTATTTTATGGGTATAAACCCTTTGCTTTATCGTTCTCTATATGTCTAACTAGACAGCTGCATTCAGGCAATATGCTGTCTCATACGGCCCTGAGTAAAGCAGTTGCCATTTTTTGTCTCTCTTATTGAGTACTGATGACTTAGTGTGAGTTCTTAGTAGTACAGAGTCACCTATTTGTGACAGCTGATTTTCTCTTATTTGTGTATCAAATTTTGCTTTCCTAGCTTGTGTGCACTTTGTCAAGTCAGCAAAAGTTCAGATATTTTTCCTTCTCTGGCTCTAACTGGCCTAGGTAGTTTGGGTAATGGTGTTAGTCATTCATTTGTTTCATCTGTGTCCAGCATTACCTCAGCTGAGGTGTGACCTATGCTGAATGTGGCAAGTTGTTATTAATATTTTCGAAGATCAGTGCATAATCTGTCCATTTTTTTGCTGCTTTGGAGTATACATGCGTATGGACTGATTGAATTCTTTAAACATCTGTTGCACTGGACTGGACTCAGGATAGAAACTGAATATTAATATGTGTTTGCTTTGTTATTCATTGAGGAATGCCTTCCAATTAAAGCCTGTGAAGTATGCTGCATTACCTGATAGTATTGCATGGTATTTATCTATCTTGTATATTTCGTCTTTCACGATTTTCTTCATGATGTGTTTGCAGTAATGGTTTTCAAGGTACAAACCTTGAGTTACTTTAAAAAAAGTATCACATACTGTTAAAAGATACTTTATGTCATCATAAACTGTATGTAATTGTCCAGCGACATCCACAGATCTTAACTGGAATAGATGTGTAGGTATTATGGGATGCAATTTTGTTTTGCAAGACCTGTTTATGTGTTTCGTTTATTGACAAGTCACACACTTTTCAACACATGATGCACCTGATCTTCTTATTCAGAAAATAGCAACACCTATCTGTTATGGCTACAAATTTCCTATAGTAATTTGTCACCAAGTGACACGCATATGCCACACAAAATTTTTTATACATGCATTTGGAATGCATAAGCACCACACCTCTGAACGCACATCTTTTCTAAAAAACAGAATGTTTATTTATTTTGTTTATCCTATGACATGACATACACAAAGATTAGCAATTATAACATTTAAGCACGGATCTCCAGCATAAAATAACACAGATAACAACAGCTACAGATAGATATCAAGGTCTTTTGTGTAGTCTATAACATCACTGGTCGCTGTGAGGAAATCTTCGAAAGGACCCTTGCAGGCACGTGTGAGACATATTGGTAAAACATGAGCAACTGTCAGTTGTTGTACACCACAGTCACGGGATGAGAATGAAGATTTGCCCCACTTGAGACAATGTCTGCACATCATCCGTGACCTGATCACATGTGGTTCAAAATAGTCCGAGACTGGTCGAATCCAGGAGGTTTCTTCTGGATGCAAGGCAACTTTAGGCATTGTAGGGAACAGTTTTGTCGCCAACAGCGTATCCATTCATCGATGGGAGTGAATTCACTTTCCGTGAGAGTCCTGGCTGTGATGAGAGTGGGATGTCTTGATCTTAGTCTTTTTCGCTTCGCAGGAAATACGTCGTCCACTATTGGAAGGTCGCTGTTATTAGCAATCTTCTGGTATTCACACAGTAGCCATGCTCTTCTGTCTGATGTCAGGAGCTGGAATGTGGCTCAGGACAGGTATCCAGTAGTTGGGAGTCGATCATATTGACCCACTAACAATCCACATGGTTTCGTTAAGTGGTGCATCTATCTCTTTTATGTGTGGACTATTAAGCCAGACAGGTACACAGTACTCTGCTGCTGAGTATACCAAACTGGGTGCTGATACCCAGAGAGTGTCTGCTGATGATCCCCAGCGAAGGCCACAGAGTTCATGGAGAAAGTTGTATCTGCTTTAGAGTTTAGCAGATGTTTGTGTCAAGTGCTCCTTAAAAGAAAGTGTCCTATCTAACATGAACACAAGGTATTTTGGGTGCATATTTGATTAAGTATGTGTTCTTCAAAGTAGATATCGAGGACACTGTGTGCAAATCTATTGGACAGATGACAACATGAAACTTCTGTTTTATTTGAGTTTGGTTGTAACTTCCATTCCTGGAAATAGTGGCAGAAGATTTAGGATTTCTTCAGTTCTTTCAAAAGTTTTCTGTTGGGTAGCTATTGCCCAGTCGTCTAAAACTTCCTGGACTCCGTTTGGAGGGATATCAGATATACATAGATTAAACAGGATGTTATGATCATCTTACAGTCCTTATTTTATTCACTCACTTGGTCCTGGATAATGAACTGCTTTATTGTATACCAAGTAGGGTGAGCATCTTGCAATTGAACCATATTTTTCCACATTCTCAAAAATCTTTGCCCAGAAGTTTGATCTTTTATTAATAAAATTTTACATTCTGATGCTTGTTCTACCAACTCTGCCAGTTCTAGCAGACCTTGGGATAAATGTCATAATGCGTCTGCTATAACATTATCTTTCCCATAATTTGAAACTCATACGCTTGATATATTAACGCCCACCTGACCAATCTTCCATGCAGTGACTTGCAAGTAAGAAAAAAACTTAACGCCTGGTGGTCGCAAAATATTTTAATCTGTTTACCACATACATAACAATGGAACTTTCACAGCATCTACACCACTGCAAATGCTTCTAATTCAGTAACTGAGTAAGATCATTCACACCTGGACGACACTCTATTTGCGAAGCCCGTTACTCAGATCTCCTTCTTTTCCTTCATCTCTTCTGCTTGAAACAAGCGTGCCTCTAGACCACCAAACATGAGTCAGTGGCAAAACGATTATCGTTCTTCATTTTAGGGTTATATAAATTACTGAATTTAATAATGCTTGCTTCTTATCTTCACATACCTGTTGGCACTCTGCTGAACAAACTCAAGGGGTATTTTTATGCAACAAATTCAGTAGAAACTCGTCTTTAAGTTGTAATGTTGTTGCTTTAATTTGTTCTGAAAGCGGTGCTGATAGACAATAAAAGCGGTTTAAAAGCTGTGAGCTGTCTGGGGAAGTTAACCTTGCATTACTGAGCAACTGTTTCACCAGGTATCCAGTCTAGCTTACCAAATTACCAACCAGACCAACATTAATTTTAATCTTTTAATAGTCATATGACAACTGGTGATATATATATATATATATATATATATATATATATATATATATATATATATATATATATATATATATATAAGAGAATTTAAATAAAAAGAAATAAATCAGTTTATATTTGGAAATTTATTTTAACATTGGTCATTGAAATTTCAGCATATTAAACCTGATTCATAACTAAACTGGTGCCTTATTTAGGATTGTGAAAATGTGAGTTTGTAATCTTACGGAACACATCAAATATGGAGCCAAGATTGGGAGACTGCATACAACACTGCATTCTTAAAATAACACACGAAGAACGTTGAAACATATGCAAGAGGAAACTAACCACAACCAACCGATTCAATTTTCACCGAAAGAAGTTATGTTCGTAGCGCAAAACCTGTCCGTCATGTAATTACCACACATTGGTATACTAAATTCATACTAACTCTCTGTGAAATCTTCCCAAAAAGAATAGCTGAGGGCTACTTTGATGCTTACACCACATGCTTCACGTGGTCAACTTGGTTTACACAAAGAGTGTAACTCCACAATAATTTTGATAATTAAAATAAATTAGATCGAAAAGCAATTTACAAAAGAAAAACCTCGAACTGGTTACTATCGTCTTGCTATTAACCTGATGGGTCAAACAATTGTATAAGCACGTGGTACTGGTCTCACAAAGTACACCACACATGGGTTGAACATAAAGAAAAGTTGCTATATTGAAAAATATTGTCAAGACGAGACGTTATAATCTCACGCACATTCACATTTAAGATTGATTATCTTAGTTAGAGTTACTGATCAACACGTGGTTCCACTTTACTCATAAAGTAGTGACAAAGCAACTACTGGAAGATATTCTGAACTGTAACTCGAATTACACTGCGTTGCAATTTAAGATAACACTAGATATTTTAGAGCTAAACCTGAAATAAAGTTGATTAAATTTTCAGTTAGGCTGAAGTTGAGAAATCCATTGTCCTACGGACTTAGCAGACCCGCGCTTAGCCAGAGATCTTACCACTTCAGACGCTCGCCGTGGACAGACTAATGTGGTCCCTTCCTGAGAGTGCCTCACAAATACAAACGGAAGTGACCAGAGAGGCAGCTTCCTATACCAGCATGACAAGGGACGGACAGGACCATACTAAGAGTAGAAACCTCTCTGCTTTTAGAAAGCATAGCTACCTGTTCCGACATTGGTCCTACTGTTCTCTAGCAGACAGGCTTGTCTGCTACCATCAAGCATGCAACTAGAAATACATTTGCTCATTCATCCTCTCACACAGAAGGGAAGGGGGATGATAGTATCTTATCATATACAGTATATAAAAGAAAGCGGATGTAGGTTCCTTATGAGACTGTGTGACATGAATTACATATAAACTGTGTTTTAAAGTGTAGTAGTGTGACAGATCGTTCTTGTTTATGAGTAAAAGTAACACGTTTCACTGCTCAGTCTCCTCCCAGATAGTCAGAAACACCACAGTAAATTTAGTATAGGAACTTATGCCGTAAATGACAACAGATTTAAGAAATTAACATGAAAGCAATCCTACAGTATTTGGTCAGGCACGAATCTACAAAAGAATGAAACAGTGCCGATGAATGCTTTTTAACTGTTTTTTAGTTCTGGACCTAGGAAATTGTCCTATGGCCCCATTTTTTGTGGATCAAGCACTATTCTTAAGGTAATGTGATGTGACACAGAAAATTTGCTTGCTCTCTACCAAATTTAGATATTTGTAAGTTATCCGTGATAGCAACATCCGAAAAATCTTTAGGACTCTTTCCAATACGTCAATGTGATCTTCCCAGATAGAAGTTGCAATCAGTGTCTTATTTATGTCCCTAGAAACCAAAAAAATCTTATTTTGCCCCTAGTTTCGCCACAGCGGCTAAAGGACTTCAGTATGGCGAAATGTATAGCTCTATAATCCCCCATTGTACTGTATTTCTAATTTCTTTGGTAACATTCTCTTTCTCTGTCCATGGGACAGAGTAAGTAGCATGACAGTGTTTTGGGTGGCACAGACTCAGTATCGTATGTATACCCTGTTATTTGTGGTTGTTCAGAAAACACGTTTGTTCCTCCATTTAACAACTGAGCTTGTTCACTTGCTCCTTGGAGGTTAAGAAATCGAATTCTTTCATCTTGGAGCTAATCAAGCTGTGTTTTCCATGTAAATCCTCGTTTTCTGTGTTCAGGTAATAATATTCAATTAAGTTGCTGCTAATATGCAGTGTACTTAGCCACTTGCATTTCCCCTTGACAATATTTGCCATGTATCTTTTTTTGTTTTAATCGTCTCCCATCAAGGCGCAGGTTACTGTCAATCCCTTCACTACCAGAAAAGCGCGTAACACTACTTCTTTACCAATTATTATTGCAATCTGCACCTGGTACTTTATCATTTGTGAATGAGCACCAATAGCGCCTGTCACCGTGCAGTTTTGTGAAGAAAATGTGGGAAGTTCGTGAGCCTGATTTATCTCATTGTAAACATCATAACACATTAATGAAGAATTCTGTGTCTATACTTAGATTGATAGGTATGTCCAATATTTTAGCCTCGACCACAGCTTGCACTAATTCAGCATCAGATTCTTTGCACGTTTGAGATTCAGTCAACAATTGTTGTTTTACACTGATGCCCTTGTTGAACCTCAACATATCTACATTTTCGTGGGTGTTATAAAGTATGTCCTCGCTCCATTCTAAGATCAACAGTGTTCGGTTCTAGGGACCTGGATGACCAGCATCTGTCACCTTTACTATCCTTACACTGTGGTTCTGGTTCTACCAAGATCGAGCATTTTGACGTGTACCTTGTGCTTGGTTACTATTGTCGTTCCTATTTATATTATTGTTACTTGACGGTGGTCCCTAGTTTTGGTTCCATAGCATGGAATATACAGTCTCCCATAGGTTTCTTGTATTTCTCCATTTTGTGTTACCATTGTTATTTTCATCTTGCCTTCATTTTCTGTCAAATTGAGGATGGCCATTTCCATTCGGTGTTGTGCCATTATTATGGTTATAATGGTTCTTTCTACCATTGCCATTATTATTATGATTGAATTAATTGTTCCTACTTTCATATCTACACGAAGACGAATGATTATTTCCGTGTTCATTGCGTTGTTTCACATCCTTCTTTGTTAGACCTGTTGAATCCGACATAGATAAAAATGTTCTAAGTCATGTTGGTGAACATTGATCAGTTTTCCCTTGATATTATTCAGAAATCGTGCTTTTAGTTGCCAAATAATATCCCTGTTAGACATCAGTTCGTCCCAATGCCTAGTTTTGTTTATATATCTTTCAAAGTATTTGTGTAGACCCCCATGCTTGGGACTATACGCCTTGGGACTGTATAATTCGTTTCTAAGACGCTCCTCTATGAAGGGCGATCAATATTTCGACAAAAATGCCTTTTCAGATTGTTCATGAGTGTAACAGCTGTCAGCAGAGTCTGTCGCCCACATCGCTGCGTCACATTGGATTTGAGATATGATACACTGAATCTATTGTTTTTTGGATCAAGCACTCGGCAAGCTGTTCTTAAACACTTTTATGAACCCCATGGGATGGACTGTCCGTCTTATCACTGCCAATATTTGAAACTACCTAAGCTTGATTAAGCTTTCTTCAACTATAATGCCTGACAAAGAAGGAACTACCCCCCGCCCAACCTGAGTTGGTTGCCCAGTGTTGTTGGATTGGAGTTCTCTGTATTACACTCAAATGAGTGCTCGTTAGTGCCAGGAATGGTGAGTGCATTTCCAAAAACGTTCATTCTTGGCACATCTGTTTTCCTACCACTTATCTATTTCTGCAGCTCTGAAATACATTTTGTGACATCATTTCAGACTCCAGTGTGTCTGTTTTGATTTGACTTAACTCTTGTCATTATAGCTTCTCTGTTCTCATTCTTGCCGAAAGCTGCTTCGTTCTTGGCTTGCTGAGCTCCAGTCTTTAGCTCTGAGTAAACATGTCCTGCTATCTCAACATCTTTTACTTCTAGCCATCTACTAATTCCACTTGTTCAGCAAGGTGCTGATACTTTCTTTATGTTCAAGCTCTAAGTCCTCTAACCAGTTCGTTAATGTCCGTACATCATTCTTCATTACAGTGTGCGCTGACAGTAAGTTTTCCACTACTCTTGGTGAGTTATTGACTAAATATGACGTATCTTTCTATGCTTCACTCTGTTCCTAATTGGCTATTTCATTCTTTGTTACATTCTGTTCACTTCTATTCTAATTATTTATCCCATTCTGCTTGTCTTTGTTCACGTTGTCTCTCCTGTCTGCTAGCTGTCTCTGACATTCTCTACCTCATTGTCCTTGTCTTTGTTCACATTTCTATTTCATTAAGTTACCTTAAAACTGTGAAAAGGCATCCAGTGCAGATGAACACACAGGCACAGTTTCTACACTGAATACAGTTCAACATTGATTACATTGTGGATATTCCTTGGTGACAACACTCCTGCACTAGCTTTGTTTTCCATTTTTCTACCTAGCTTGACCATACTGAACAGTATGTTGGAGGATTTCTCACTGTCCACATTTACAAAAATTATAACCACACAAGTAAAGTCACAATCACTACATTCAAGGTGGAATGTACATTTAGTAGTAGGAGCTCAGCAAAACATGTGAGTACATGACCTACTTCTTACGTTCTTTGATTACTGTTGGCGAAATTATCTCTGTTGTGATCATGCCACCTGCCTCCAGCATGATATTTGCTGTAGCAGAGGCTACATTGTCAATTTCGTAATTGCTTATGTTGGGAATATTCCCTGGTGACAACATGCCTGAACTAGCTTCGTATTCCATTTTGCTACCTAGCTTCATCATAGTAAATAGTACATTGAAAGACTTCTCACTGTTCTCATCCACAAAAATTATAATCACACAAGTAAAGTCACAGTCACTACATGCAAGGTGGAATGGACATTTAATTTTAGGAGCTCAGCAAAAACATTTCAGTTTGCTTACCTGCACAAGACAATAAAATCTCTTGTCTTTGTGTATTTAAGATACATATAAGTCATTATTGTAGTTTCAATTTAAAATACCTTGAAAATTTATTATGCACCCCAAGCAATCTGATGTACTACCACACAAGAAATAAATATTGCATGTACTGTGGTTCTTACCTTCTTTACATATCATTTTTATATTTTTATCTGTTATTGTTCTTTTTCAAAAATTTCATAAGATTCCTCGCAGAGTCGTTATATTATACATTCATTCTCTTCATGAATAAATTTACTTTTCCTCAACAGTCCCCATGGGTTACATGTAAGAGAAAATGCAACATAATTAATACATAAATATATACATATGTACCAATTGCTCTTTATATTTTACTATCAATTTATATTTTCGGACCCCACATTGTTGGACGCTAGTTGCGTTATCCCTCTATTATTACCAAGTAGTTAATTCTTTTTTTATGCTTTAAAATAACCCTTTATACGTTATGTATATGCACAGTCGTAATGGAGAGACATATAAGCAATAGCAAAAATGAAAAAAATGTATTTTATTGTTTCTACTGTTAATTGTGTTCACAATCTTTTAATTTAAATTTTTTCTGTCTGATATTTAATGCTTTAGGGCCTCAAATAACTTTAATGAATAAAATGCTTAATGAAATTACTTCTATTGTTACATGAGTACAGGCTAGAGCCTATTCCATAAATACTCATCAAGAAACTTAAAACTGACTTAAACTTATATTACTCTCATTCATTAATTTGTCGAAGACCATATGTAATTTACTTCCAATGGAACTGCACACCTGTTTTGCAATTTAAATAAAATAAAATCTACCATATAATGGTGATAAATAGTTGTGTGTTAGCAATGTTATTTCTCAAAGCTGAAATCTTAAGTAAAAATCTTGAAATGCTTAAATGTTTTACATGGATGGTGCTATTATTACACAGAAAACAACAAAATTAATGCTTAATATAATATATTATTCACTTTTCGAATAACCTTTATAGGGTAAGTAATACAATAGGAGGAGACATACTTAAATGACAAAAGTCCCCTCTCACATTCAGAAGGATTCAAAACGACTGAGACAGCACTGCAGTACATTAGTGAGCAGAAGGAACCAATACCAGGTGGTATAATCTGTTTGCATAAATGCAGCACAGAAGACACCTAAAGGAGAGAATCAGTCATCTATAAAAAAAAATTAAATCTCAAACCTGTAAGTTTCATCGTTTTTGTTAGGTCTGGCTTTTTACATGTGTGTAATCATGCATTCATACTTTACAATACAAGTCATTTTATGTATCCTGTAATAGTTTTTGAAGGGTAGAGTATAAATATAACAAACACTTATAACTAGCAAAAAACGTTACTAAAATTTGTCTTTGGTATAAAAAGGGTGTTTTGAATGGTGTGGCTGGAGTCAGAAGAGAGAATTTATAGAACTCCACCTTATCCAGCTTTTTTGTTATCTGGGTCACATTAGGCTGGATAGTCGATAGTCTACTGTAATACTGAAATTGCATTATGAGATTAAACACACAATCATCTTAGTGTATGACTATACAGGTAGAAGACCAAATATGGCCTTCTCTATAGGTGGATATACAATTCTGTTAAGTACAGTAATGTATGCTTAAGGCGAATTAGAACGTAAAATTTTTTTTCACATTTTCGGATTTTTATCTCATTATAAAATTTGCAACTTTTCCGAATAAAATGGTATATACACCACCTTTGTACTCCTGGACCTGATTCATGGTGCAATTACTGCGATGTCCAGTACTCAAACAGTTCATACAGCCATAAACATTCCATCCCAGCAGCAGTCATGGATAACATAAAACCTATTTACAGAGACCTGGCAAATCCTGAATTACTGAAGAAGTGTGTGCATGATCAGACTCAAAATCCCAATGAGTCATTCAATAATCTTATAAGGACTCACCAAAAATGTAAAGACACTAAAGTGGGGGTCAGGGATGCTGTTATTGCTTTTAATGATGGCAACACTGGTAGTATGAAAGTGCTACAGCATATGTGAATTAATCCCGGAAGAAACTGCATCAGAGAACTTGAACAGATGGACAAGGTTTGCACTGATAAAGCAGAGTATGCAGCACAGTTGGCCACCAAGGGGACCAGAAAGAAGAGAAGAAGAAATAACCTGGAAAAAGATCAAGAGGATTATATACAGTATGGTGCAGGGTGCTTCTGAGTGACAAAAAATAAAAAAATAAGCATATACTAAATGAGTTACAGTATTTTCAAACTTTAGAAGCTGTTCCTGAAAATTTATTTTCTGTTGCATTTTTCCATAAATCTCAGAAACCACTTCGAGTTGAGTATTCAAATTTTCAGAGAGTAATGATATACATATCCTGAGTCTACTGAACTAAAAGAACATAATGTTATGCATAATTAAAATTATTTAGGATAACGTACAAAAAAGTACACAAAATTTTAATCGTGTAATTAAAAAATGTATTTCCGAAAGCGGTGGCTGAAATGCAATTATGATAGTTCATTAGACTCATAACATACAGTTTAATGCCCTGTAAAAGTTTCATGTTAATGGCTACTGTGATTCCTGTAATACAGGGAAGCCAAGTCACTAAAATAACACATTGCCAGGATATGGTGTTCCCACCCCCTTTAAAACACTTCTGGGTTTAAACAGGCATAACCAAGTAGTAGCTACCTTTGCAATACTAATAGAAGCTGTAAGGGCTAGTAAGCTAGTATAGTTATGCCACAGGATGCTGGGCTTGTGGATACATGCCACAGTCTCTTCAGTGCATTGGGAATCTGACAACCTTAATTACAAAATAAAACTTGCTACTGGACTGTGAACATCATCAACACAGAGGAAATTGTGATAATATAGATCCAGCAAACACAACATAACTGCTGTGTACACAACAAGACAGTGTACAAAAAATTTGAACAGCTAATGGCAGCGACCTAGAGGTTTATCCACACCCACAGTGCAACTCTAATAAAAGGAGAAACTCGACTGATCTCCTCATATTAGCGCAAAAAGCCGCATATCCATTGGCCTTGAAACTTTCAAATGTCTTCACCCATCATCCTCATATACACTCCTGGAAATTGAAATAAGAACACCGTGAATTCATTGTCCCAGGAAGGGGAAACTTTATTGACACATTCATGGGGTCAGATACATCACATGATCACACTGACAGAACCACAGGCACATAGACACAGGCAACAGAGCATGCACAATGTCGGCACTAGTACAGTGTATATCCACCTTTCGCAGCAATGCAGGCTGCTATTCTCCCATGGAGACGATCGTAGAGATGCTGGATGTAGTCCTGTGGAACGGCTTGCCATGCCATTTCCACCTGGCGCCTCAGTTGGACCAGCGTTCGTGCTGGACGTGCATACCGCGTGAGACGACGCTTCATCCAGTCCCAAACATGCTCAATGGGGGAGAGATCCGGAGATCTTGCTGGCCAGGGTAGTTGACTTACACCTTCTAGTGCACGTTGGGTGGCACGGGATACATGCGAACGTGCATTGTCCTGTTGGAACAGCAAGTTCCCTTGCCGGTCTAGGAATGGTAGAACGATGGGTTCGATGACGGTTTGGATGTACCGTGCACTATTCAGTGTCCCCTCGACGATCACCAGTGGTGTACGGCCAGTGTAGGAGATCGCTCCCCACACCATGATGCCGGGTGTTGGCCCTGTGTGCGTCGGTCGTATGCAGTCCTGATTGTGGCGCTCACCTGCACGGCGCCAAACACGCATACGACCATCATTGGCACCAAGGCAGAAGCGACTCTCATCGCTGAAGACGACACGTCTCCATTCGTCCCTCCATTCACGCCTGTCGCGACACCACTGGAGGCGGGCTGCACGATGTTGGGGCGTGAGCGGAAGACGGCCTAACGGTGTGCGGGACCGTAGCCCAGCTTCATGGAGACGGTTGCGAATGGTCCTCGCCGATACCCCAGGAGCAACAGTGTCCCTAATTTGCTGGGCTGTGGCGGTGCGGTCCCCTACGGCACTGCGTAGGATCCTACGGTCTTGGCGTGCATCCGTGCGTCGCTGCGGTCCGGTCCCAGGTCGACGGGCACGTGCACCTTCCGCCGACCACTGGCGACAACATCGATGTACTGTGGAGACCTCACGCCCCACGTGTTGAGCAATTCGGCGGTACGTCCACCCGGCCTCCCGCATGCCCACTATACGCCCTCGCTCAAAGTCCGTCAACTGCACATACGGTTCACGTCCACGCTGTCGCGGCATGCTACCAGTGTTAAAAACTACGATGGAGCTCCGTATGCCACGGCAAACTGGCTGACACTGACGGCGGCGGTGCACAAATGCTGCGCAGCTAGCGCTATTCGACGGCCAACACCGCGGTTCCTGGTGTGTCCGCTGTGCCGTGCGTGTGATCATTGCTTGTACAGCCCTCTCGCAGTGTCCGGAGCAAGTATGGTGGGTCTGACACACCGGTGTCAATGTGTTCTTTTTTCCATTTCCAGGAGTGTAGTATATTTTGTCTCATTATAGAACAAGACCATCTATTAATCGAGCATAGCATACTGCATATATCACCAAACTCAAACTGGAACTTGAGTTGAAGCAAGCTGGGATCTCTTTACTTCCTCTCTTGTTTTGCCATCTGCCTCCTTAAATTCAGTTTATTTTCATTTTTGGCTAATTACCATTAACATGGATGAGTATAATCTGCATTTCCATAAAAGAGAAAGGTTGGGCCTCAATCTTAAGGAATATAGAACCAGGTATAATGTTATGATTACTTTTGTGTGTGTAATTAATTTCCTAATTTATTTTGACTGTCCCTAGTTAATATCTTCTGCTGCAGATCATTATAGGGTGAAATCAGTAATTTTTTGTGGCTTAGATTCTATTGTTGACTTATAAACAAATATAAATTCTGTACTAATTATAAACATGTGGAAGAAGAACTACTAGGATTCTTAAAGTACATATTATTTATTTCGCTCTAGTCAAAAACATATTACCAAAGCCAGTCCTTGATTAATTCCAAAATAATTGCTAGGTTTGCCAAAAATATTGTATAACTATATCTGTTAACTTCATTATTGAAACAAATAAATTAGCCTATCTTTTGTGGTAGAAGGAAGTGTTAAAAAGAAAGAATTTTTCAATGTATTCAGTTAACTGAATGCATTATGTTTTAATAGCAATTTCTGTAACGAAAACATCAAACAGTGTATAGTTTCAGTGCCTATCATTGTGAGGATATATAAAGGACCGATTTTTGGTCCTGATACAGTCCAAGGCCTGTTTAGACGTGAAACATGTATTGCTTAGATTAACAACAATGCATAACTTAACAGTGGAATAAGTGTAACACAAGTAAGCTGTGTTTTAGAACAATTAATGACAATTTCTGTTTAATTTATTTGAAAAATAGTGTAACACGTACGATATTATTCTGCAAGAACTGTGAACTGTGTAATTAGGCTTTTACTGCTCATAGATGTTCAACAGCAAACTATTGTAGCAGCGTGCAATGTTGCCTGCGACATATAAATGATGTTTATCAACATTTACGAATAGTGAACTGGCTGTACCATTATATCATAGTCTGAGTCATTACTTACAGGTTACACTAACCTCCAAACCTTTATACTTTTTCTATAGTAGACACAATAGCTAACCAAAGCATTATTAACTGTAACTTGGGGAATGAGTATTGAGTTTAATATTTCAGTTTCTCTAAGGATGAATGAAGACTAAACACAGGACTTACACAGGTTCTTTAAATGGCCTACTCATATAAATAAATATTTGTAAGAATTCTTATTCATGCCATGCAGCAAATATGTCATAGGAAGATATATCTTAGTAAGATGGCAGAGAACTGAAAGTTATACTAACAGTTTATTATGCACCTCAGTAGTTTTTATCTTCACCGATCTCAGTGTCTGTCAGTATTTTGAGCTGGGTCGATAAAGACGTATGTACTTGCAATCTCCCAAGATTGTATTAATCAGAAGTTATAATATGAAAGTCGCTTTTTTTCATTCTCCTACCGAACTACATTCTAATCTGTAAACCTGATACGACAAGGACTTGCATTTTTAATTAGACCTTTTTGGAGAAGACATCAACACGAAGAGAGAATAGGTGATAAAGACACGCAAGAACTGTTCAAGTGGCTCTGAGTACTATGGGACTTAACATCTGAGGTCATCAGTCCCCTAGAACTTAGAACTACTTAAACCTAACTAACCTAAGGACATCACAAACATCCATGCCCGAGGCAGGATTCGAATCTGCGACCGTAGCGGTCGCGCGGTTCCAGACTGAAGCTCCTAGAACCGCTCGGCCACACAGGCCGGCGCAAGCATTGTTGTACATCGTTGGGAAGATGAGGTAAATAACGCGTCATACACCAAAACTCGAAGGAATTAATCTTAAATCAATGTTCCAGATCTGCCACAGTGCTTCTTAACCTGCTCGCATCCATACCTGTGTACGTTTTTGGACTTGCAATTTCTGGTGTGGCTAAATGTACAGTAGCTTAACTACATCCGCTCTGAGCTTTTCACATTATCCCTCTCCCTAACCACTATATTTGGTGACCTATACTAAGACGTCCTCATCAGGAGAGAGTTAGCACATTTTCAATAATTTAAAATAAATATGTAATTTTGTTTGTTTTCTATTATACTTCTTGTTGTCTTTCTCTGTTTCATGAACGGGATACTATGTTGTCTCAACGAGGATGGAAATCGCGCTATGCGCAAACGATTAAACATAATCAATTGGAGAATTAATTCCAGAAGGAGCGAAAAAGCCAACGAAATGGTAGGAAAATTCACGATCCATTGTGTGCATGGCTGTGCTTACCACCATCTCTGCCAGTTATGATCGTAGTACCTTTCCTAATCCAGTTCCAAAGCTGAAGCATTCTCATAAAATACGTAGACATGTGGACAGAAAATTAATTTTAGGGAGAGAAATGTGCGCATACAATTGAGTTACGTTGACAGTGTATACATGTTAGCGTGACACCACTGAGTAGGTTTCGTTGTGATGTCTTCACTTTTAGAAACAGAATATTTCATTTTCAAAAGTATTCATTTATTTTCTCATTTCCTAAAATTATCAAAAAATGAGTACACAACCTAGGCACATTGTTGCCAGTGCGTTGCCAGATAGACAGGCACAAGTTGTCGCCGACATGAACGCGGTAACAAATGAAATACCTAGAAACTGAAATTGTCGGTCACAGTGACGACAACCATGTACATTTTTCAGTTAACATGGACACAGATGATAGTAACTTTGTCATTCGAAATGACACGATGAGACAGGAGTATTTTCTCCCTTGGTGAAAATGTAATGCGCAATAGTGCAGACTTTTTAAATCATTCTTCGCCTGCCACACTCACACCTAATACAAGCGTGATTGGATAGGGTGTATTGCAGATGTTCAACAGTTATTTAAACAAAGCTTTAATGATTTCAAGAACGATCTTAAGGAAGAGCAAAAACAAACACTCAAACAAAGTATTGATATACAAAAGGAATTATTTGAACAACACGGGCAAACTCGTGATGGTTTCAAAACCGATGTAACGCAGCAGTTCAAAGACTTGGTGAGAGATTTGCTTGCTGATCTTTCAAATGAATTATAGGATAAAATTGTAAGTGTGGGGAACGATCAAAAAACACAATTTCTCTCTGATTTGTTACAAGATATAAATAATTTAAGCCAAAAAGTGTCATCAGTAGGCGAGACAGAAGAACAGTTTGCGGAAAAAGTGAAGGAGGTATCTGAGGCTCAGACAAAAATGCAGTAAGAGTGGTCACAAATGGGCCAGAATATAAATGCACTCGGAGGTATCGTTGACGAGTTGCAAACAGCGTACAAAAGCCTAACTGAACAGGTGTAAGACCTGTCATTGAAATTAGCTAGCATAAGTTTAAATACTCAGTTCCTGATAAATGACCAATGCAGGATAGATAAAGACATTATGAAAATAAAGGATAGAACCGAGGCTAGTATGCTTGACCAAGGCAGCACCCTGGCGCAGAAGGTAGTCGAGGAACACAAGTGTTATGTAGATGTGATCGAAGAAGCGATGAAGGTACAGAAGGTAGAAGACCCAAGAGCTGAAATAGATGAAACGTTGAAAGCAGTGGAGAAAAAACGCAGACTAACATCGTTAGTTACTCTGAAAGGAAAGAGAGCATTCAATCCCAAGCTACCAGGTATCAACAGACAGGACAGATAAGCAAAACATCTATCCGCACTTGAGCCCTAACCTGTCAGGTGAAATACAGGGCTATTACAAATGATTGAAGCGATTTCATAAATTCACTGTAGCTCCATTCATTGACATATGGTCACGACACACTACAGATACGTAGAAAAACTCATAAAGTTTTGTTCGGCTGAAGTCGCACTTCAGGTTTCTGCCGCCAGAGCGCTCGAGAGCGCAGTGAGACAAAATGGCGACAGGAGCCGAGAAAGCGTATGTCGTGCTTGAAATGCATTCACATCAGTCAGTCATAACAGTACAACGACACTTCAGGACGAAGTTCAACAAAGATCCACCAACTGCTAACTCCATTCGGCGATGGTATGCGCAGTTTAAAGCTTCTGGATGCCTCTGTAACGGGAAATCAACGGGTCGGCCTGCAGTGAGCGAAGATACGGTTGAACGCGTGCGGGCAAGTTTCACGCGTAGCCCGCAGAAGTCGACGAATAAAGCAAGCAGGCAGCTAAACGTACCACAGCCGACGGTTTGGAAAATCTTACGGAAAAGGCTAAAGCAGAAGCCTTACCGTTTACAATTGCTACAAGCCCTGACGACAAAGTCAATCGCTTTGAATTTTCGGCGCAGTTGCAACAGCTAATGGAAGAGGATGCGTTCAGTGCGCAACTTGTTTTCAGTGATGAAGCAACATTTTTTCTTAATGGTGAAGTGAACAGACACAATGTGCGAATCTGGGCGGTAGAGAATCCTCACACGGTTTAAAGTTTATGGCCCCTTTTTCTTCTGCGAAAAAAACGTTACAGGACACGTGTATCTGGACATGCAGGAAAATTGGCTCATGCCACAACTGGAGACCGACAGCGCCGACTTCATCTTTCAACAGGATGGTGCTCCACCGCACTTCCATCATGATGTTCGGCATTTCTTAAACAGGAGATTGGAAAACCGATGGATCGGTCGTGGTGGAGATCATGATCAGCAATTCATGTCATGGCCTCCACGCCCTCCCGACTTAATCCAATGTGATTTCTTTCTGTGGGGTTATGTGAAAGATTCAGTGTTTAAACCTCCTCTACCAAGAAAAGTGCCAGAACTGCGAGCTCGCATCAACGATGCTTTCGAACTCTTTGATGGGGACATGCTGCGCCGAGTGTGGGAGGAACTTGATTATCGGCTTGATGTCTGCCGAATCACTAAAGGGGCACATATCGAACATTTGTGAATGCCAAAAAAAACTTTTTGAGTTTTTGTATGTGTGTGCAAAGCATTGTGAAAATATCTCAAATAATAAAGTTATTGTAGAGCTGTGAAATCGCTTCAATCATTTGTAATAACCCTGTAGGTAACAAGCATAATGTACAGCAGCCGCTGCCGTCTTCTGTAAATGTCGCGCAGAGGTATTCGGAATACGATCCGACACATCAAAACAATGCCACGCCGACAATTGTCAGCGCTGCATGCCTTTCTGCTTTGCTCACGGATGAAGGCTTATTACAACACAGACAGTTTCCAATATTTTCTTCTGAAGGTAAGCGAACAAACCCAGTTGTATTCATAAGATCCTTCCAAAACATTTTGCCAAGGAATTGGACTGAAGCACAGAAGATACGCTTTGTGGTAGGCTATACTCAGGTTGATATCCTTCTGTAGGCTACTGGCATGGTGGAAAAGTGTCACACCTACGAATAGGTTGAAATGGCATTGCTAGACAAGTTCTGGTCCGTCGCAGTACCAAACAGATTGAGACGCAAAGTATTTAAACCAGTACCATTCAGCAGTAAACACAGAGAGATTAGAAGATACTTCAGGAAGTATCAAAATAAAATCCGTTACTTTACAAACCCAATATCACACATAGATCCAAAAATTTTGAAAACCGCCTACCGGCTAACACACTTGAGAAATTAATCACCACTCCTGAGCAGGATATAGAGAATTTCCTCTCAGTTCTGGATTCCACTGATCTTATCTACAAAGAGAGACCTGCGCAACCACAAAGTGACAGTGTGCAGGCAGACCCCTCACAAAGTAACGAACAACATGGCGAGTATGGCAATAACAACCGCCACGGTTGGCAACCATATCCCCCTCGCAGCAATACCAACAGGCAACAATTTGGTAACAGAAAGGGACAAAAATTCAAGCGAGGATATAAAAATAACCAAGGACAGAATTTGAATCGGTCAGGATTTAATGGCCGTAGAGGTTGCAGTGAATCGTACAATGTGCCGCCGACAGAGGGCAATGACCCAAATGGCAACTAGTGGCAATGTCGCGAACGGCAACTGGCATGACAATAGATGCGTTCTTAAGTTGGGCCACCAAAAACTGGGAGTTCACACATGTAACCGCAATGCGACTGCAGTATGCCATTAGATGTGGTGACACTTTTGTTGCATGTGTGAATCCGACTTAAATATCCCTATAACTATGGCCATTAACGAAATGCTGGGCACATCATAATGAACCTGTGTATAAAGCTACAAGCAAGGCAAAACTTAATTTTTTTTTACTGATTAGTTTCTGTAAAATCATTGGAGAAAGAGTGCAGCGAGTGTGCGTCGACTCTGTCATCATCAACCGGCCGAAAGGTGGCAAACGCTTGTCGACCTTCCCTTTCTGTTCAGAAAGAACTCGCCCAGCACTTTGGGTGAAAACTGATCCCTGCACATCGGCCACGGTATCATGCGCGACCTACACAGGGCCACAGTCAACTGACATTGGAGACAAACTTTGTTCCGTGTACCTCCATAGACATGTCTCATCCTCTTTGGGCTCATTTCTTGTTTCGATATTGGACAGCGTGATCTCTCTGTAGCACACTATCCTTGATCTTTGACGCATGTTGTATGTGTTTTTGTAAACACGTGTGAAGTTTGGTTAAAGTTGTTTCAAACGTGTTACCGATTTAGTGAAGTTATTAAGCTGCCATAAAATATGGTTTCAAAACGGAAAAAGAAGGTATTTATTGCGGTGCATATTTTGAACCTTTAAACTCGTGTAAATATTACACGCATTTTGTTGGTTGTAATAGGTTTAAAGATATTTTAACGTTCTTAAATTTCAGTATCAGTCTGGAGAAGGAGCACAATACGTTTCAAGAAAGCAAGCAATGAAAATGCTACAGTTGTCCCTTAAAGATTTTAGACGGCTTTGTATTCTTAAAGGCATATATCCAAGAGAACCAAGGAACAGAAAACGAGCACAAAAAGGTGCAAGTGGCATAAAAACACTGTATCACAAGAAGGATATCCAGTTTTTGATGCATGAACCTATTATATGGACTTTGCGTGACTATAAGGTATGTGCACACGTCTTGAAACGGTTGGATTTTGGCCAGGGACTCATGTTGTTTGGAGTTACTGTTCTCATAACCAGCTCTAAACATCACTTGTGATTTTACCATTTCTTGTTTTGCAGATATTTGGGAAGAAGATAGGAAGAGCCAAAGCTGTCAAAGATTTCGAAACTATGAAACGTTTGCTAGACAATCACCCAACATTAAAATTAGACCATATTGTGAAAGAGCGATATCCAACTTTCATTGACGCAATTCGCGATTTAGACGATTGCCTCACGCTTCTTTTCTTGTTTTCGACCTTTCCTTCGTTAAGACATGTTCCACGAGATCAGTCTGCACTTTGTAGGCGGTTAACAGTTGAGTTCATGCATTACGTGATTGCAGCAAAAGCACTTCGGAAAGTTTTCATCTCCATAAAGGGGTATTACTATCAGGCAGAAATTAAGGGACAAACTGTCACGTGGATAGTGCCCCATAATTTCAGTTTTCAGGTAATATTGTCTCTCTCTCATAAGCACATTTCTGTTTTACTGCATGTCAGGTAAATGTGTTAACATGACAGTATTTCTTTCCTGCAGCCACAATCAAAGGAAGAAGTTGACTTCAAAGTATTGTCCATATTTGTGGAGTTTTATCTGATCATGCTGGGATTTATTAATTTTCGTCTCTATCATTCACTGAACCTTTACTATCCTCCAAAGTTTGCTGGATATTCAGGTAAAATCAGAAGTATTATTTTTGTCTGTCTGTAAAAATAAAAATATTTAATAAATAATCATCATACAGAGGGAAACAGAAGTAAGAAGTGTTTCAGGTATATCCGCAAGCTATAACACAATGCAATGTAGGAGGGCTGTTACTATACCTAAAGTACTGACACACTTTGTTTTGTGTCTTTGTTTTTGGAATGTACTTGTGGTGACACACTGAACTGTTGTGTCTACTTTAAGTCCAAAGGTCCCAGTTTGGTTGAGAGTTGACAAAGTGGTTCAAATGCTTCATTTGATGTGTTTCATCATGTGGGTTTTTATTTGGATTATATTTGTGATACTAATTGAGTATTATGTATACTATAATGTGTAAAAGGGGAGAATAGCAATTTGTAACCAGGCAGCATTTAGGAGTGTACGAAAACAGCTTTATTAAAAATAACTATGTTAAATGTCTATCATTCTCTCTCCTTACCTCCTATGCTGTGTAATTTAGAATGCATGTAGTGTTTGCTAGTGGCTCAATGAGATCATGATGTCCATCATAACTGTTGCCGCATTAAACAGTCATGGCTCCATTTCTTATTTTTTTCTTTTAACTAGATAATACATGTCAACCTTATTAAAAGTATGTGAGAGATTCCTCATATTTCTCACGAAATAGCTGTTCTTTACACTTTTTGTGGGTAGTTACATGAAGTGATCTTACCATTACAAGAATCTCAGTAATGAGTAAGCACAAAAATTATTTTTTTGCATGCTGTGTTCCTAAAAAAAATGTTTATTCACTGACAAGTTTAGCAATCACAGTCCTCAGTATGATCCACTCAGTTCGAAAATAACTTAGGCTGTACTAAACAGACCCTTCCTCTCTATTGCTGTAGAAATTTAAAAGTGCACTTTAGTGAAAAGTTATCACATGTTCCTATTTTATTCCCATTTTGTATCATGACAAATACCATTAATGTAGTGAGACAGAAATAGCGCTAATGTAACTGTAACTCCCGTTCACTTCATGGAGCATCTAGCTTTTATCAGTTATTGTTGGTCATATGGAAGCTTGTGACTGTAAAATCTGGTATGTTCTTCCCATTAGTGGCCAGTTACATTAGGTAACTGTCCCTTTAACCAATATGAAGTATTTTTCAGTAGGGTGGCCGTCTCAAAGACCCCTTTTTTACGCATTTGTGACTCAGTGTGTGAGTGAATATTGAAAGTAAAAGAGGGAAAGTGAAAGCTTCCTATTTTTGGTTTGTAATTTAGAGGAGCATCACAATGTATACAGTGCTGGTGCCCATTGCATGAAGAAATTATCCAACAAGTAAATAGACATTGGGACTCAAATCACAAAATTCAGCCTTTTACAGCATTGAATGCTTTCCAGCTAGTGTGTGGTTATGTCAGTCAGTACTTTAGAATGTAAGGGTAACTGTTTTGAAATAATTATTGAAGATTGAAGCTATATATTGTCAGTTTTTCATATATAGTGTTAATGTGACTTGTCATTTTGAGTTGTGGTAACATTGCAGACACACAATCAGAAACCATTGTACATTAATATAAAATACGAAATGAAACACCATTTACACATCTTTATAAACATAATTTCTTGTCATTTTTTTCATATATAATGTAAATGGGATTTGTCATTTTGTGTTGCGACCACATTCCTGACACTCAAGGATAACCTACTGAAACATTGATAACTGAATTGTACTTCACATGCTTTAATAAGTAAATATGAATAAATTGTTGTGTGTTTTTACAGCTGGTGATTGTGATAAGTCAATGGTTGATGAGGATTACTACGTATCTGAACGAATAGCTGCTCTTAATGTTACACTGGCTCGCACCAGCAATAATGCAGAAGAGGAAGAAGCTGAAGTGGATCAGTTCCCAATGGTAACACTCCATTCAGTATGGATAAAGCTAGATTGTAATTTAGTTATACACTAAAGCACCAAAGAAACTGGTATAGGCATGCGTATTCAAATACAGAGATATGTAAACAGGTAGGATATGGCACTGTGGTCAGCACCACCTATTTAAGACGACAAGTTTATGGCACAGTTGTTAGAATTGTTACTGCTTACAATGGCATGTTATCAAGATTTAAGTGTGTTTGAACGTGGTGTTAAAGTCGGTGCGCAAGCAATGTGACACAGCGTCTCCGAGGTAGTGCTGAAGTGGTGATTTTTCCGTACGATCAGCAGTCTGGGAGAACATCAAATTTCTGACATCACTGCAGGAAAAAGGTCCTGCAAGAATGGGACCAGTGACAACAGAAAAGAATCGTTCAACATGACAGAAGTGCAACCCTTGGGCAAATTGCTGCAAAGTTTAGTGCTGGGCCATCAACAAGTGTTAGCATGCCAACCATTAATGAAACATCATCAACATGGGCTTTCAGAGCCAAAGGCCCACTTGTGTACCCTTGATGACTGATCGACACAGTTTTACGCCTCGCCTGGCCCGTCAGTTCCGACTTTTGACTGTTGGTGACTGGAAACATGTTACCTGATTCGACGAATGTCATTTCAAATTGTGTCGAGTGGACGGATGTGTATGTTTATGGAGAAAACCTCATGAGCCCTTTACGTGAGCAGGGGACTGTTGAAGCTAGTGGAGGCTCTGTGGTGGTGTGGGGCATGTGCAGTTGGAGTGATATGGGATCCCTGATAAGTCTAGATACAACTCTTCTCAGGTGACAGGTACGCAAACATCCTCTCTGATCACCTGCATCCATTTGTGTCCATTGCGGATTCCGACAGACTTGGGAAATTTCAGCAGGACAGTGTGACACCCCACATGTCCAGAATTGCTACACAGTGGCTCCAGGGGCACTTTCCTGAGTTTGATCACTTTTGCTGGCCACCAAACTCCCCAGATATGAACATTATTGAGAATATCTGGAATGTCTTGCAACATGCTGTTCAGAAGAGATCTACACCCTCTCATACTCTTACAGATTTATGGACAGCCCTGTAGAATTCATTGTGTCACTTCCCTCCAGCACTACTTCAGGCATTAGTCGAGTCAGTGCCATGTCTTGTTGCGGCACTTCTGCGTGCTCGCAGGGGCGCTACATGATATTAGGCAGGGCAGGTGTACCAATTTCTTTGGCTCTTCAGTGCAGATAACAACTATTTCACACTGCAGCTGTTGTGACTCTCCATACATCAAAATTTTATGTATGTATACACTTAAAATGGTTGTTAAAAAGTTTTTAGAGAAGAGAGAATCAATAGAACGTATTTAGTCAGTTTTTGGAATTTTATCTGTTTTTGCATGTAACAGAAATTTGGGGGCTGTTTATAGAGTTTCCACTAGGATATTTACTTGAGTTTCAGCTAACAAATAAGCTTTGTTTTGCCACAGTAAGTGAAGTTTCTATGGAAATTAAATGAATGTGCTGTGCTAGAGAGTGTTGGCTGGGAGGGGAATGTTAGTTTTTCCATCCTTCGTATTCCGCTATTGCAGTTGTCATTTCTATCATATCCTCCATCTGGGTTGCATAATTAGAAGCAACAGCTACCAGGCACACACCTATCCTTGTCATGGTTTACATGGAAACACTGAGCTTTATTCATGGTGTTACTGGCATGGTAATGCCACTTCATTGTAACCAGTCACCCATTTAAGTGTTCTTTGTATAGAGGTATTGTTTGTTTGCCAAGGGTGTTATGTTTTTATCATGTAGGGTTGCTGTTCTTGTTTGCAGGTGAAGATGATTTGGTTTTGACACAGGTATCAGAGGGTGTAATATATTAAATGTAATAATTTCACTGTGCTCTTAAAAACAGTCCCAGAACAGACTAAATCATGGCATCTTGAGATGTTGGTTATCCAGTGGAATACACAACACCTCAGGGTGCCAACAGATCACTGGGAAAGTCTGGAGAATTATAGTCTGAATCTTGTCAGTGTTGTAAAGACATGTGGTATTTCCAGCCAAAAAGTACAGAGAGCTTGTTCAGCAGCGCAAAGAATGGAAACATGAAGTTAACAAAGTTTCAATCTCTGAGGGATCATATTAGTGGAAGAAGAGCTATCCCTGAGTTGGACGATTTCCAGGGCACTATTTGTTGCCTTGTATCAGAATTTTATGGCTCTGGCAAAAGGCAAAATTTGGTTCATGGGTGGTGTTAGTTAAATGACACAATTCTTAATTCTTTGGAATGCTCATGATGTCCGTCATGGGATTACAGAAGCGTTCGTTGCCACCCATCTGCTTTGACCCATGACATCACCAATATGGCGGAAACGACCATTCTCAACGTTTGCAATATGGCACCTATGACGTCATTACATAAACGACAACAAACACAATAATACATACAAAACCAACAAACACATCTCTCTCCAAAAATATAATCAAACTAACAGGCCAGTGCAGGAAATTGGGAGTTTTTGGATGGGTACGAACTAAATATACACGCACCACAATCCCAAACTACAAAAAACGACGACATAAAAACATGACAAAATTCCCTAATTCCGCTACACTTCAAATATCGACAGGAATCGGTCACTTTCCTTCACCTACATAGATCAACTGCAATTGTCGATACCACAAAATAAAAACCAACTACTCCAAAAATTATAATCACACTGCAACTATTGATACCGCAAAAACCAACACCTAAAACAACAAAAATTGGAATCTAACACTTCCCTTGACCCCTATAGGTCAACAACAGCTCACGATACCAAAACACAAATATAGTCTGTCGGTAAACTGAAGAGCGAGCGAGCGAGTCCCCACTCTGCCTACCCAGCTACGACACGAGGCGCTTCTACAGGCTGTTTCACAACGTAGTACCGGCCCTGCTGCGGCGCGCACTTTAAATCTGAGGCGACGCCGTGTACAGATACGTCTTGGCTGCGTTCATTTTTAGACAAATGCATTAATACAATAAGGAATACAATACACGAGAGCTTCTTCCGAAATACAACATTATAGAGTAAATAATATTAAGATAAGAATGGAAGTCAGGATTATACCACAAACATAGAACCGAATGCCTGTTCATGTGAATGTATTGTATGTTCCTCTGGTGCTATTCGTGAAATGAACCCCATATAATGTAGTCAATCTGTGTAATTTAAGGCTTGTTCTTACTTTGTGTTTCTACTAAAAGGCAGAAGTTTTCTTCGAAGGACTGCATTGAAACTTAACAATTTTTGCAACATGAAGAGTGTTTAAAAAGTAAGCAGAAATTTATAATTTTGTGTGTTGCTACTGTCTTCGTAAACATGTCTCAAAAGTATGTGTACAATGTTATGCATATTGGGTATTTGCTCTGTTGTCAGCTGTAAAAAAGGTTACGTGTGTTTTGGTAGCACCAACGATTATTTGTTTTGTATAAAAACGGATTAGACAATCTGTATTAAATTTAGTTATACGGATGGAATATAGTGTATGAAATTTTTAGAAATGTTAAATATTGCTTTTGGTGAGCCTGTTATGAGTGGAGCAAGGGCATACAAGTGGTATAAACATTTCAAAGCAGGCGTTAAAGGACAGCGGTTTCACAAGCATGGATGAGATTAAAAATGCACAGTTAAGAGACCAATAAACTATCCCGAAGAAAAAGTTCCTAAAGAATTTCGGAAATTGGAAAAAGCACTAGCGCAAGTGTATAGTATTAATGGGGAATATTTTTATAAGGTTAATATTGCTGTAGTTATCAAATAAAGTTCTTACCAAAAACTAAAAATTAATGTGTGAACGCTCCTCGTATGTCAAGCTTTTTGCTTAGAAGTCCAGAATCGATGTACATGTTTCGAATTAAATTTAAGCAGAGTTTACAACAGCTGTTGCGCACATATTTCAAGCAATATGTCTCAGAATAAGGTGAATAGTGACTGAGACAGAGATTCCATAAGCATCAAATCAGATCGGTTGGTAGGGCATATTCTGAGGCATCAAGGGATCACCAATTTAGTATTGGAGGGCAGCGTGGAGGGTAAAAATCGCAGAGGGAGACCAAGACATGAATACACTAAACAGATTCAGAAGGATGTAGGTTGCAGTAGGTACTGGGAGATGAAGAACCTTGCACAGAATAGAGTAGCATGGAGAGCTGCATCAAACCAGTTTCTGGACTGAAGACCACAACAATAACAACAGCATCAAACGTTTTACGTGATTTTGAAACTGTCTATAACGATCGGTTTCCTCCCAAGATTATTAGTTGTCCTTCGCGGCGATTCCACTAAACCATGCGTCTTATTTTCACGTTCCTTCCGTATGCGTCCTATTCTACGAGGCTGACGTTTGCATACATTGCACCCCTTTATTGGGACTGGTAATATTAGACAACAGTTCTTTTTGGGTCGCCTCTTTAATACACAATCGAACGGTCGTTACTCCGCAAATACCTCCTCTTCTTCGTATTTTGCACATTTTCTTGCAATGCTAGACGATTATCCATCACTTCCGGATATCCAAGTACATCAATAAGTATACAAAGTTAACTGACCGACACACTGGATAGTAAGATCCCACGAACAGAAACAACATATATCACTGCACGCCGATCTACACTGCTAGACAGGCAACGGGCAACAGATTTTGGGTGCCCCTGTGGGCCGGTGGCAGCGTTCTTCCGGGAAAGGCCACTTCCCCCACCAAAAGCACTGCTCGCTCTTGAGTTTACAGACAGACTATAGCTATGATGACAAATTGGAATTGGTCACTTCCCATTGCCTATACGGCTCAAATACAACTGACGATACCAAAAAAATTGAAATCGAGTACTTCCCCTAAGATACATAAATCAGCCACAAGTGCCGATACCAAAACATCAACCACCAACACATGCAGTAAATAACACCGACCCAACAACACACAAAAACCCCACCTAACATCATAACACACGAACAAAAGGTAAAAAAAATGACTACTTACCATAAAAAAGTTTCAGGTGCTACACACTAACTCCGAACTCGCATATTCTGCTTGCATATGCCACACTTCACTATCTCCGTCACAAGCCCAAAAAGTAGCAGAAACTTAATGACGGACAACATGTCGTCCTCCATTTCAACCCGCACATGCGCACTATTAAACTTAGAAGTAATATTCATACCCAAGAAAAGAAGCCACGACTTACCGCGCGACAAACGTCAAATGACACCGCAATAACATAAACGAAACGGAAACTTAATTCTTAACTCACTGAAACTAATTTCTGTTCTTCTATAACAGTCACGACTGATAAATGCACATTTCAAGCACCGACACCCAAATGAACATGTGGGCCATTCACACACACCACCAGAGCACACCCACCGCCACAACAAGACGACATCTACAAACACAAAACACTCAAACTAAACTCCACACCGTCATGACGTCACACAACACAACACCCTTACGTCACGGGTCAAAGCGGACGGGTGGATCGGACGCCTCTGTTGACCCTCCAACATTGTAGCAGCTAGGGCATCTTTTCTGAGGAAAATGCACATCATGAAGGAAAATCATAGCCCTGTTGTTTTGTCGTGATGAGATATGACAATCAAAATCGTATTTCCCCTATCTGTGCTGTTGAACATACTCTCTGTACTTTTTGGCTTGAAATAACTTGTCTTTACTGTGCTGACAAGATTTATTTTTTCTGGAACTGTCTTTGCGGTCACAGTGAAATTTGTACAACCTGCATATGGCTCCCTTTGTTTAATTCATGTGTCTTATTACTGAGTCATCTTTGTATACACACAAGAATGGCAAAACTATGTGATGAAAACCAAGCACTTTTGGCAAATGAACATCTGGTATAATTCAAAGAGCGATGGGTGCCTAAGAGTGCTACTAAAGGAGACATGCTTGTTATTGCTGTTTTATGAACATTCAAGTATAAAAGCATTGCATGGTGTGAGATTGTTTCATCCACAGTTTATAACATTTTAAGGAGAATTAGTGTGTGAATGTAGAAATAAGGTGCTTCAAATCACTAGTTTGGAATCAAACATGCAGTTACCACTTGAAAACTCAGTGTGTATTGAACAGCTAAGATTTCACCTTCATTTAAAATGAAACTGTCACCTTCCAGCCTAACCTAGGCTTTGGCATACGCTATTGGTCAGACTGACACCATCTGCTGCTGAAAAATGGAGGGCCTTCGTAATATATTCAGGCATGGCAGCTTGTTTTCATAGCACTGCACACACACTCAAGTTGCTAATTAAACGGTCGAGCATGTAAGAAAAGTAATTAGTTGGAAAGCATGTTGATTGATGCAGTATTTTATTACACTAAGAATGGTGAAAACCGCATAATGGTCCGTGTCTATGATTGAGATATTTGCATTTTAATTCAATGAACCTATCAGGAGGTGGGTGGAGTGCGAGGAGGCCAGATAGTACGTTTCTGGGAAGTCGCAGACAATGGCCCCAAATATTGCCAGTCAGTATGGCGGCTGAAGCCAGTTGGGTCTGGAAAGTGTAGGAGCAGGTGCAAGGATACTGTAAAAGAACCCAAAGTAAAAGTTGAGGCTTAGTTTATGGGGCAGACATCCCTTCACTTTGGTGCCTGTGGACAAGTCGATCAGTGGACCAAGCTCAAGGGGAAGAATAGTCCACGTTACATTTTAATGTGGCAGAAAGTAGAGAATTTACAGTATTTATCAGAGTAAAGTTTAGAGTTGATGACCATCTCAGTAAATTGTAGAGAATGGTGTAATTACAAGCAGAATTAATATTTGGTAAAATGTAGTGTGTGAGGGACGTGTGCCAAGTGCCACTTTGTCTTGATTGCACAGTAAGCTTTGCTTGTGCATGTATTGTATGTAATGTCTTTTTAAGTCACACAGTTAACTTGAAGACTGTGTTTTAACTATACAGGGTGTTACAAAGAGGTACGGCCAAACTTTCAGGAAACATTCCTCACACACAAAGAAAGAAAATATGTTATGTGGACATGTGTCCGGAAACGCTTACTTTCCATGTTAGAGCTCATTTTATTACTTCTCTTCAAATCACATTAATCATGGAATGGAAACACACAGCAACAGAACGTACCAGCGTGACTTCAAACACTTTGTTACAGGAAATGCTCAAAATGTCCTCCGTTAGCGAGGATACATGCATCCACCCTCCGTCGCATGGAATCCCTGATGCGCTGATGCAGTCCTGGAGAATGGCGTATTGTATCACAGCCGTCCACAATACGAGCACGAAGAGTCTCTGCATTTGGTACCGGGGTTGCATAGACAAGAGCTTTCAAATGCCCCCATAAATGAAAGTCGAGAGGGTTGGGGTCAGGAGAGCATGGAGGCCATGAAATTGGTCCACCTCTACCAATCCATCGGTCACCGAATCTGTTGTTGAGAATCGTACAAACACTTCGACTGAAATGTGCAGGAGCTCCATTGCGCATGAACCACATGTTGTGTCGTACTTGTAAAGGCAAATGTTCTAGCAGCACAGGTAGAGTATCCCGTATGAAATCATGATAACGTGCTCCATTGAGCGTAGGTGGACGAAACTAAAATGAGCTCTAACATGGAAATTAAGTGTTTCCAGTCACATTTCCCCATAACTTATTTTCTTTATTTGTGTGTGAGGAATGTTTCCTGAAAGTTTGGCCGTACCTTTTTGTAACACCCTGTATGTCTGCTGGTGACAAACTGCTGAGGCTTATACACAAGTAGTTAATGAGCAAAGCATATGGCATGTGCGATTCAACACTCCCAAGTGTGAAAGCAGGTTTGCTGCCTCAAATTATCAGGCTGTTTACATCTCAAGTGTTGTGAGATTGTCATCACTGATGACTTTATCACAACTCACAATTTAGGCAATTTGTTGGCTCAGAGAATATGTAATTATTTCTGGATTTTCAAACTATCCTGGCAAGTTGTGACAAGTCCTGCATGGCAAAGAGCATTAATTGCATCTCACCAGCACAGATTAACTTTGTTGTGATATTCTTACAAAAGTGAAGCTTCACGTGTGGCCTTTGTGCTGCTGGTATCGGCTCACTCGTGTTTGAGCAAGCTCTGTGAATTCCGATAAGTGTGAGCTACAATTTTGTTTCAATATAGTTATGAATGTACAGCCACTTATTTAAAGACACTGGCCTCCACAATATAGATAACTTCTGCCAGAATCAGTTTCTCTTTAGTGGTAGTTGTATTAATATTCCCAAAGTGTGGTTGTGTTGAAAAGTAACTAAGAATAATTCATATGCAGGAGCGCAGTGTACTGATAACTGCTCTAGAGATAATATCAGTTCAGATAATCTGTTTGTGTGATGTTCATCAGCAAAACAATTGTTAGATTCAGAAAAAATAATTAATTTTACCATGATAGTATATTGGAGATGTTACAATATCATTTCCTTGCTGCATTCATCGGTTCGTTCTGTTCACTGTTGTGAAACTGACTCCCATGTTGGCACTGTTTCACAGCAATCGTTGGAAAGAAATGTCTGGAAATCTTGGCAGGAAGTGGCTTCTCCCAGAGAAGTGCTATGAATAGGAGCAGGAAATAGCCAGTAAAAATTCTTGTGTTCAGCTTCTATGGTTGATTAGCTGAAAACCAAAACCAGTTTTGTGGCGTGGTTTGGTGCTCAAGAAATTGGGAGTTGAACAATAGCCCTCATGAGGATAATAGGCAAATAATAGGCTGGATGGAGTGGAGGTGATTATTTAAATGTTGAATGTATGAAGTCGGGAGTGAGTGATTAGCAAAGTTGTTTTAGCCAGTATGGAAAGCCTATAGACATTTGAAAGGGGGATACTCTTGTGTAATTCTGCTCAGGAGCATTTCAGTTTTGTGGCAGGTGGTGGTGTTTGGTGAATGTGCATGTGATTGGTATACAGAGATCAGAGACAGTACCAAACTGGGAGGAGGTGTGTGTTGAAAGTGACATGCTTGATGAGGTTTGAGTGAAGCCAATAAATGCCATTTGTTTCTTTAGAAATTTGAGTGAGGTGCCTTCATGCTGCTTTTACTTGTTGTCTTTGAACTGTTTCCTGCTTTGATGTGGATATCATCAACAGAAATTGCTCAGTGCCAGCTGAAGATGGTGTACAAACTGTTGGCAGCTTACATACTTCTGTCCAGTTTTCAGGTCTCAAAATCTTCCCGAAACTAGTAAGGTACCAGCTAGTTTTAATTACTGACATTGGAGTAATGAGAAGTTTAACCCTGTCACACAGTTCAAAGTGAGGCTAGCAACTCCTATTTAAAGTTGTTTTATACACAAGGTTTTATTATTATTATTATTATTTATTTTAGTCTTTTTTTCCCCCTAATTACATGGTGTAGAAGATGGTTATGTCTTCCAGGAAAGTTCCTAATTCAAACATAGGGAAGGGAGAATCCACAGTCTCACTAAGAGACAAATATTTCAATTCTGGGCTGCTGTATGAAAGCTGAGATGATAGTGAAACTTGGGTTGCACAAGCATCCTTATAACCAGTTTGAACGTGACTGCATGGCAGCACCTTCAACGTGATTTTTATACTTAAAAAATTCCAAGTTACATTATGATCTCCAGCTCATGTAAGCTATAGATCCCCATGTAACAGGCTGGGTAAGTCATTTTCCAGATTGGAGGAGAGCAGGGGCATACATTTTCCAATATGTAGCTTTGCAAAGCCCATGCCTACTACAGTAGTACAAGTTTATATGCCAACTAGCTCTGCAGATGATGAAGAAATTGATGAAATGTATGACGAGATAAAAGAAATTATTCAGGTAGTGAAGGGAGACGAAAATTTAATAGTCATGGGTGACTGGAATTCGTCAGTAGGAAAAGGGAGAGAAGGAAACATAGTAGGTGAATATGGATTGGGGGGAAGAAATGAAAGAGGAAGCCGCCTTGTAGAATTTTGCACAGAGCATAACTTAATCATAGCTAACACTTGGTTCAAGAATCATAAAAGAAGGTTGTATACCTGGAAGAATCCTGGAGATACTAAAAGGTATCAGATAGATTATATAATGGTAAGACAGAGATTTAGGAACCAGGTTTTAAATTGTAAGACATTTCCAGGGGCAGATGTCGACTCTGACCACAATCTATTGGTTATGACCTGTAGATTAAAACTGAAGAAACTGCAAAAAGGTGGGAATTTAAGGAGATGGGAGCTGGACAAATTGAAAGAACCAGAGGTTGTACAGTTTCAGGGAGAGCATAAGGGAACAATTGACAGGAATGGGGGAAAGAAATACAGTAGAAGAAGAATGGGTAGCTCTGAGGGATGAAGTAGTGAAGGCGGCAGAGGATCAAGTAGGTAAAAAGACGAGGGCTAATAGAAATCCTTGGGTAACAGAAGAAATATTGAATTTAATTGATGAAAGGAGAAAATGTAAAAATGCAGTAAATGAAGCAGGCAAAAAGGAATACAAATGTCTCAAAAATGATATCGACAGGAAGTGCAAAATGGCTAAGCAGGGATGGCTAGAGGACAAATGTAAGGATGTAGAGGCTTGTCTCACTAGGGGTAAGATAGATACTGCCTACAGGAAAATTAAAGAGACCTTTGGAGAGAAGAGAACCACTTGTATGAATATCAAGAGCTCAGATGGCAACCCAGTTCTAAGCAAAGAAGGGAAGGCAGAAAGGTGGAAGGAGTATATGGAGGGTTTATACAAGGGCGATGTACTTGAGGATGTAGATGTAGACGAAATGGGAGATAAGATACTGCATGAAGAGTTTGACAGAGCACTGAAAGACCTGAGTCGAAACAAGGCCCCGGGAGTAGACAACATTCCATTAGAACTACTGATGGCCTTGGGAGAGCCAGTCATGACAAAACTCTACCATCTGGTGAGCAAGATGTATGAGACAGGCGAAATACCCACAGACTTCAAGAAGAATATAATAATTCCAATCCCAAAGAAAGCAGGTGTTGACAGATGTGAAAATTACCGAACTATCAGTTTAATAAGTCACAGCTGCAAAATACTAATGCGAATTCTTTACAGACGAATGGAAAAACTGGTAGAAGCGGACCTCGGGGAAGATCAGTTTGGATTCCGTAGAAATGTTGGAACACGTGAGGCAATACTAACCTTACGACTTATCTTAGAAGAAAGATTAAGAAAAGGCAAACCTACGTTTCTAGCATTTGTAGACTTGGAGAAAGTTTTTGACAACGTTAACTGGAATACTCTCTTTCAAATTCTGAAGGTGGCAGGGGTAAAATACAGGGAGCGAAAGGCTATTCACAATTTGTACAGAAACCAGATGGCAGTTACAAGAGTCGAGGGGCATGAAAGGGAAGCAGTAGTTGGGAAAGGAGTGAGACAGGGTTGTAGCCTCTCCCCGATGTTATTCAATCTGTATATTGAGCAAGCAGTAAAGGAAACAAAAGAAAAATTCAGAGTAGGTATTAAAATTCATGGAGAAGAAGTAAAAACTTTGAGGTTCGCCGATGACATTGTAATTCTGTCAGAGACAGCAAAGGACTTGGAAGAACAGTTGAACGGAATGGACAGTGTCTTGATAGGAGGATATAAGATGAACATCAACAAAAGCAAAACGAGGATAATGGAATGTATTCAAATTAAATCAGGTGATGCTGAGGGGATTAGATTAGGAAATGAGACACTTAAAGTAGTAAAGGAGTTTTGCTATTTAGGGAGCAAAATAACTGATGATGGTCGAAGTAGAGCGGATATAAAATGTAGACTGGCAATGGCAAGGAAATCGTTTCTGAAGAAGAGAAATTTGTTAACATCGAGTATAGATTTAAGTGTCAGGAAGTCGTTTCTGAAAGTATTTGTATGGAGTGTAGCCATGTATGGAAGTGAAACATGGACAATAACCAGTTTGGACAAGAAGAGAATAGAAGCTTTCGAAATGTGGTGCTACAGAAGAATGCTGAAGATAAGGTGGGTAGATCACGTAACTAATGAGGAGGTATTGAATAGGATTGGGGAGAAGAGAAGTTTGTGGCACAACTTGACTAGAAGAAGGGATCGGTTGGTAGGACATGTTTTGAGGCATCAAGGGATCACAAATTTAGCATTGGAGGGCAGTGTGGAGGGTAAAAATCGTAGAGGGAGACCAAGAGATGAATACACTAAGCAGATTCAGAAGGCTGTGGGTTGCAGTAGGTACTGGGAGATGAAGAAGCTTGCACAGGATAGAGTAGCATGGAGAGCTGCATCAAACCAGTCTCAGGACTGAAGACTACAACAACAACAACAGCAGCAGCAGCAGCAGCTTTGCAAAGCACTTTAGTGATAAAACCAACCTTCAAGTGCAGGTCACCTGTTAAAGTGTGGTCTGCAGAGATACATATAGCAGTGTCCACATCTTAAGCATTCAAATGACGGTGTCTGTAAAACTTTATGAGAAACTTATTTGAGTACATGTATTTATCCCATTTCAGATTAACTGTTATCTTACTTGAGTTTTGTGAATTCACATAGTTGGGATGTGCTCACTAAAGAGCAACTCAGTAGGTGATATTTTAGTGATACCCAGTCATATGTTTCAAATTCATTCAGAGGACTGTTTGTGATTCGTAACTGACAGAGGGTGTCATCTGCTATCCTGTACTTCAGAAACCTTGACAGCGTTTGATTAACTACTGATCATGAAACACACCATTTACACCTTATGAAGAAACCTTAAGTATCAGTTATTGTTCTTAAAATGTCACCAGAGCTCATTAGATAAAAAAATGTGCATGACAATTCCAACAATTTTTAGCCTTATAATGGGAGGAAGTTAATGTAATCCAAGAAGCAAATACTGAGAAACCTAAACAGGTCTACTAAAGAGACTGCTTACACCTTGCTTGTCTGTTTTCTTCAGGGAGCCTAAATTGGAATGTTCAGAAGAGAGATGAAATTTTTCATTTGCAAAACTTAGAGATATGAAATGGAAATGAAGTCCCATGCTTCTTTACAGAGCGTAGGGGAACGATGCGGGAGACCCGCACCGTTTTACTAGGCAAGGTCCTAGTGGAGGTGGTTTGCCATTGCCTTCCTCCAACCGTAATGGGAATGAATGATGATGATGAAGATGACACAACAACACCCAGTCATCTCGAGGCAGGAAAAATTCCTGACCCCGCCGGGAATCGAACCCTGGACCCTGTGCTCGGGAAGCGAGAACACTACCGCGAGACCACGAGCAGCGGACTATGCAACATTTCTGCTGCTTACATTGTGCATTTCTTATAATCACTATAAGAATGAGTTAAGAGAGGCTGCACCTGAATGACCACAAAGCAAGGTGGTGCAGTGGTTAGCACAATGGACATGCATTCAGGACGACAACGGTTCAAACCTGCATCCGGCCATCCTGATTTAGGCTTTCCGTGATTTCCCTAAATTGCTTCAGGCAAATGCTGGGATGGTTCCTTTGAAAGGGCACAACTGAATTCCTTCTCCATCCTTCTCTAATCCATTGGACCGATTACCTCGCTGTTTGGTCCCATCCCCCAAATCAACCAATCAACTAACCTGAACAACCAAATCACATTCCAGCTCTAGCCAGGAAATGTTTATTCCAAATCTTATACACAAGTTTGTTATTTATGCATAAGATATAAATGTTATCCAGTAGTATTTTATTTTATTATCTGTGCCCTCTCAGTTTTTATTTTGACTTACTTCAGAAAAGAAATATTAATTATGTCTCTGTACTCTACACAACATATTCCTTTTCGAGAAAAAAAAATCAATCAAATTTCCATCTAGACATCTGGTTTTTCACACCTTCCCTAAACCACTTAAAAGTGAACAGTAGTATTCTCATTAACCAACTTTGGTTTCACAAGGAACCATTGTGCACAGTGACCATAGATTAATCAAGGAAGAATAGGAACACCACAGTCGGTCACAATCTTATTGTCTTTTTACTCTTGCTTATCCAGATTTCACCTTTAAAGCTTGCTGTGTTCCTATCTTTCCTTGATTTTTCCCATTGAACCACAGCAAATTTATTTCTCAGTTGTTATCCAATCGTTGACAGTCAGTTTCTTTTTAGCAACAAAATCAGTATTTCCTATCATGTGAAACATGGTATGTTCTAACACTGCAGTTAGTAACTACCTACATGAAACTGAAATTTGGGTATAAATTTCAGTAATATAAATATCATTTTAATACTTTTTTTTAATACTTTCATTTTCATTTGTTGCATACTACAACTTGTGTGGAGCAGAAAAATAGATGTTCTGTTCTTAAATGTCCCTTCTACTTGCAGCATAAATACTTGTTAGCCTCTTTCTTGTCAGGGTCCTAGCCTGTGTTAGCATTGCTAACGCAAATGGCAGGGATGTGTAAAATTAGTTTTCAGAAATTTGTGGAACATTGATAGTAATCAGAACCATTTTTCTCTGCAATTTTATAGTAAGTTATCTTATTCCAATTCATTTCACATAATGGTAAAATTGTGCTTCACTATGTATTAAGAAGTGACTTCACAAAAAGAGTAATATAAATGTTCTGTAACTCAAAAATGTGGTTAAGCTGCATTATGAGATTTACATTTTTATTGTATTCAAATCAGATTGAAGATCCTGAAAAATTGGAACAAGCAAAACTGGAAGCAGAAAAAATCAAACGATTAAAATCGCTGTTTGAAGGTTTAAAGTTCTTCATTAATCGAGAAGTACCACGTGAGCGTCTGGTGTTCATAATTCGCTGTTTCGGAGGAGAAGTCTCGTGGGACAAGCTGTCATTTGTTGGAGCTACATTTGATGAGTCAGATGAAACAATCACTCATCAGATTGTTGATAGACCAAGTTTGGAGAAGCAGTACATTTCAAGGTAAGCCAAAGTTATCATCTGGTAGACAACTTATCAATATATGCATTAATTATAGAGTAGCTCCTACATTCTAATGATTGTTGTATTGAGCTGGAAGTTTCTACTGCTGTGAAACTAAAAAGCTCATCAAGATGAAAAATGCAGTTTGTGGAGAACGTTAATATGAAAATTGTGATAAAGGTAATTGTTGTGCCATATCATTGTCACACCTACAATTTGCCTTTGGATACTACAGTAATTAGAAGCCCAAATTATTGTTTTCTAGGTAGTCTTTCAGTATTATCTGTATATAAAAACAGGATATATACGACCCGGAAAATCCGGTAAAAACCCAGGAATTTTTTCATCCAGGAGAAACCCGGGAATTTTTCATTTAAAATTTGGAATTTTGACTGGTAAGAATAGATTCTCTAGCAAAGAATGTTACTGTATCCTGCTACTGGAGAATGATACTGCACCAGTAAAATGTAAACGAGATAAAAAGAAAAGAAAAGAAAAAAAACTTCAGTAGCAAAAGAAGTGTGCCATTTACAACAACAAAACATTGTGCACCCCCAAGCGTCTGCAAACAGCAAAAATATGAGCGTGATGTCACAACTGTTTACATTAGGTTCGTTTGACCAGTTGCCAGCGGGCTCATGCGCATGCACAGTTGACTCACATATGAGCAGTACCCTCCCCTGCTTCCCGCTACTTGAAATGTGGCTGTTAGTTGTATCGGCAATAAGCGGCAAGCAGCCAGACGGTAACAAAAAATTTTCTTGCACACCCTAGCTGCCAGATTCGCGCATGCGCAGCGTTTTCTGAGTTGTAGTGGTGAGGGGGTTAGTCTCCACCCGACCCTTGTTTGCGTTAAGTGATTTCGCTATTTCCTTTTCGTTTCAAGTTCCCACATCAAATGAAAACAAAACAGATTTCTGCGCCCGGGAGCTATCAAGTGAATACATTCACATAATTACAGAGGGCAAAAAAATATTATTAGTTTCAGTTTTCTGACTTTATTTCCAAATTATTAAGCAGTCAAGCATTAATCGCCTTGCAGAACAATGAAGTTATTTTTGTCAGTTTGCTAAAGAAATTTGACTTATTAACCGTTCCGCTGAGGCAATCAATGTATTTGAAACAAAGTGTTTTGTTCCACAGTATTGGCTCATTCTAACTGTTCGCTGAATTTCAAGTGCACATTTTCATTTTCTGCCATGAATGTCATTATGCCATAATAAAGAACCAAATAAGAGATATTACAGTACCGGTACTCCAAGAAAATTTACATCGCAAAAACCACACTGCAAAGCTTAATATCAGATGGGACCTACTTCATTGTGAATGTGGAAAAAAACAATGTGCACTTCAAGACGAATTAAGCATTTTAGTATGGTTTACGAAATTCCTATGCTTTTGGAGTATCCTCTGATGTCCTGTTTCTTTTATGGCGTAAGCTCTCTCAGTGCTTTATACATATGAACATGCGGACTTCCTACGCCACTGCAGTTGCGCATGCGCAATAGTGCCTGTTTTCTGGCGCTTTCTGGCAACTGCTAAATCGAATCGGTCTTGGGATAGTATTTGCGAATGGTGGTTCAAAAAGCGTTACTTTCAAAGTAAATTTCTTTTTACGCAAGATGAATTATGTTACATGTGAGAAAGTGGGATGAATTCCTCGAATCACAGAGCTTTTAAAACTGAACACTTTGAGGACCAGCCACTTACAAGAATTTCGAGGCCAGAAGACCAGACATTTGTCATTATTTTAAATTTTCTGGCATATTTGCGTGATGTATATTTTAGTATAACACACGCAAAATAGATCAATATTACATGTGAAAGCTTAGCTTCTCTTCTAGCTTATTAATCATTGAGACCCACATTATACGTGAAAGCTTAGCTGTTCTTGTAGCTATACTAGGTATATTAATGTAAACCATTAACTTTCCCTCTTTGTGTGTTTGCGCTACGTAACAGTGACCTTGCTATTGGCTGACTTGCATCACGTGTCCTATGCTCTGAATATCTGTTGAGATCATGTAGCATGAGATTGATTGGCTTACAAAAGGGCATCGCAATCTCGATTTCAACGTTCCCAAAACTAACGTGCTGTGCTTGGTGAAATTCGAGTTTGTACTTTTGTAATATGAAAATATCAGTGTATATGTTGCTGCACATGAAAGGTCTTTCCAAAACTTCTCTCCCCCGTTTTTTTCCTGGGAAGCTCTATGCTAGTGTATAAAACATTAACCATGCAAAGGAGTGATAAGTTTTACAGTTCCAAAGGAAAAATCTTTGCCGGGGAGGAAGTATATATTTTAAATGGGATGTCTGGGAATAACTCAAAATTTTTTTTCCTTTACCACGTATACACCCTGAAAAATCACTCATTCATATATATTTGCTAATTCAAACTATAATATATCTGCTTCATTCTGAAGATAAAAGGCATGACGTATAATAACAAGGCTTATGGAGGACGTTTATTCATTCGTCTAAATGACAAAACCTGAGGCATAAAGAGAGATGGTATGACTCTGAAAACTAATCATGTATATAATTGTGCAAGGCATATGTACTTTATCTGTGTACGTTACACAAAGAAGAAAGAATTTTGCATCTTTACTTCATGGTGTCTGTTGAATTTGGGAGGAACATTTGTGCCAGGCATATAAAACTGAGATAAGATACCTTAAAGATCTGAGCACAGTGCAAGCAATGGAAAGAGTAAAGGCAACCACACTATCATATTGCAGTGAGCCGTGGCACAAACAGTGTGACATAATGGTTAGCTTCGTTGGCTGGCGTGGTGCGGGTGACCAAACACAATGCCCAGCAAATTGTTATTTATCATTTCTGGGAGGGTTATGAAATATCTAACATTTGTAATGTTTGTTTACTTCAGAATATTTAATGTTTGTATAAATACCAACACTCTGGAATATTCTGTGTTTGTACAGATGGTTATCCTCTCCATCCAGGACAGTTCTGTTCCGGCTGTACATAAGTGTTTGTAATAATAAGGGGAGGACTCCTGTGGTGGAATCGACTTTTTGAAACCAAGTATGCAGTGATATAAGTTAAGATCTCAGTTATCACACCCTGCAGCCATTCACCCTAGTAGGTCCTCGTTTGCAAGTAATTCACGAAAAAATATTCAGAATTGTATGTGATGCTCAGTAATGTTAAAAAAGTTGCATTACCTTGTCTGATTGTGTGGTGTATTGGATGGGATAATAGCATCACATGTAAGAGGTTGTGGGTACGAATCTAGCCGTACAGATTTTTTTTTTTTTACATCCTTATCAAAATGACTTTGATCATTATTTTTATTCAGTTGATTGGTTTAACTACAATTTTTATTTCTGTTCCTCTGTGACATCATTTTAATCACCTTATGAACTTCTTCATTTGTTTCTTGTTTTCTTTCTATCATTGTTTTTCCAATCAGGATTTTTGTGAAAAAGAATTTAATTGTATTTATCTATTATAATATTTATTATAAAATCTGTTATAAAAACCCCCCATGAACCACGAACTTTGCCAATGGTGGGGAGGCTTGCATGTCTCAGTGATATAGATAGCCATACTGTTGGTGCAATCACAACGGAGGGGTCTCTGTTGAAGGGCCAGACAAATATGTGGTTCCTGAAGAGGGGCAGTAGCATTTTCATTAATTAAGCATTTTCATTAATTACTGGGGCAACAGTCTGTGTAACATCAACCAAAACAGCCTTGCTGTGCTGATCCTGCAAAAGGCTGGAAGCATGGGGAAACTACAGCAGTAACTTTTCTCATGGGCATGCAGCTCTATTGTATGGTTAAATGATGATGGTGTCCTCTTGGGTAAAATATTCTAGAGGTAAAACAGTCCCCCATTTGGGTCTCCGGGTGGGGACTACTCAGGAGGACATCATCATGAGGAGAAACATAGCTGGCGTTCTATGGATCAGAGCATGAAATGTCAGATCCCTTAATCGGGCAGGTAGGTTAGAAAATTTGAAAAAGGAAACGGACATGTTTAAGTTAGATATAGTGGGAATTAGTGAAGTTCAGTGACAGTAGGAACAAGACTTCTGGTTACAGGGTTACAAATACAAAGTCAAATAACAGTAATGCAGGAATAGGTTTAATAATAAATAAAAAAATAGGAAAGCAGGTAAGCTACTACAAACAGCGTAGTGAATGCATTGTTGTAACCAATATTGTCACAAAGCGCACACCCATCACAGTAGTACAAGTTTATATGCCAACTAGTTCTGCACATGAGGAGGAGCTTGAGAAAATGTTCGATGAGATAAAAGAAATTATTCAGATATTTAAGGGAGCTGAAAATTTAATAGTCATGGGGGACTGGAATTCGATAGTAGGTAAAGGAAGAGAGGGAAAAGTAGTAGGTGAGTATCGACTGGGGAAAAGGAATGAAAGAGGAAGCTACCTGGTAGAATTTTGTACAGGCATAATTTAATCACGGCTAATACTTGGGTTAAGAATCATGAGAGAAGGTTGTGTACATGGAAGAGATCTAGAGGCACTGGAAGGTTTCAGATTGATTATATAATGGTTAGACAGAGATTTAGAAACCAGATTTTAAATTGTAAGACATTTCCATTGGTAGATGTGGACTCTGACCACAATTTATTGATTATGAACTGCAGATTGAAACTGAAAAAACTGCAAAAAGGCAGGAAATTAAGGAGATGGGACATGGATAAACTGAAAGAACCAGGGGCTGTAGAAGGTTTCAGGGGGATCATTAGGGAACGATTGCCAAGAGCAGGGGAGATTGATGTGGAAAAAAATTGTTAGCTTTGAGAGATCAGAGGATCAGGTAGGTAAAAAGATGAGGGCTAGTAGAAATACTTGCGTAACACAAGATATATTGAATTTATCGATGAAAAGCGAAAATATAAAAATGCAGTAAATGAAGCAGGTGAAAGGGAATATAAACGTATCATCATCATCATCATTTAAGACTGATTGTGCCTTTCAGCGTTCAGTCTGGAGCATAGGCCCCCTTATAAAATTCCTTCATGATCTCCTATTCAGTGCTAACATTGGTGCCTTTTCTGATGTTAAACCTATTACTTCAAAATCATTCTTAACCGAATCCAGGTACCTTCTCCTTGGTCTGCCCCGACTCCTCCTACCCTCTACTGCTGAACCCATGAGTCTCTTGGGTAACCTTGCTTCTCCCATGCGTGTAACATGACCCCACCATCTAAGCCTGTTCGCCCTGACTGCTACATCTATAGAGTTAATTCCCAGTTTTTCTTTGATTTCCTCATTGTGGACACCCTCCTGCCATTGTTCCCATCTACTAGTACCTGCAATCATCCTAGCTACTTTCATATCCGTAACCTCAACCTTATTGATAAGGTAACCTGAATCCACCCAGCTTTCGCTCCCATACAACAAAGTTGGTCGAAAGATTGAACGGTGCACAGATAACTTAGTCTTGGTACTGACTTCCTTCTTGCAGAAGAGAGTAGATCGTAGCTGAGCGCTCACTGCATTAGCCTTGCTACACCTCGCTTCCAGTTCTTTCACTATGTTGCCATCCTGTGAGAATATGCATCCTAAGTACTTGAAACCGTCCACCTGTTCTAACTTTGTTCCTCCTATTTGGCACTCAATCCGTTTATATTTCTTTCCCACTGACATTACTTTCGTTTTGGAGATGCTAATCTTCATACCATAGTCCTTACATTTCTGATCTAGCTCTGAAATATTACTCTGCAAACTTTCAATCGAATCTGCCATCACAACTAAGTCATCCGCATATGCAAGACTGCTTATTTTATGTTCACATATCTTAATCTCACCCAGCCAGTCTATTGTTTTCAACATATGATCCATAAATAATATGAACAACAGTGGAGACAGGTTGCAGCCTTGTCTTACCCCTGAAACTACTCTGAACCATGAACTCATCTAAAAAATGAAATTGACAGGAAGTGCAAAATGGCTAAGTAGGAATGGCTAGAGGACAAATGTAAGGATGTAGAAGCATATATCTCTAAGGGTAAGATAGATACTGCCTACAGGAAAATTAAAGAGGCCTTTGGAGCAAGAGCTCAGATGGAACACCAGTCCTAAGCAAAGAAGGGAAAGAAGACAGGTAGAAGGATTATATAGAGGGTCTGTACAAGGAGATGCACTTAAGGGCAATATTATGGAAGTGGAAGAGGACATAGACGAAGATGAGAAGGAAGATACGCTACTGCGTGAAGAATTTGCCAAAGCAGTAAAAGACCTAGGTTGAAACAAGGCCTGGGAGCAGACAATATTCCGTTAGAGCTACTGATAGCCTTGGGAGAGCCAGCTGTGACAAAACTCTTCCATCTGGTGAGCAAGATGTACGAGACATGCAAAATACCCTCAGACTTCAAGAAGAATGTAATAATCCCAGTTCCCAAAAAAGCAGCTGCTGAAAGATGTGAAAATTACTTGACTATCACTTTAATAAGTCACAGCTGCAAAATACTAACACGAATTATTTACAGAAGAATGGAAAAACTTGTAGAAGCCAACCTCTGGAAGAACAGTTTGGATTCCGGAGAAATGTAGGAACACGCGAGGCAATACTGATGCTACAACTTCTCATAGAAGGTAGGTTAAGGAAAGACAAACCTACATTTTTAGCATTTGTAGACTTAGAGAAAGCTTTTGACAATGTTGACTGGAATACTCTCTTTCAAATTCTAAAGGTGGCAGGGGTAAAATACAAGGAGCAAAAGAGTATTTACAATTTGTAGAGTGTGTTGATGGGCACAAAAGGGAAGCAGTGGTTGAGAAGGGAGTGAGGCAGGGTTTTAGCCTATCCCTGATGTTACTCAGGCTGTGTATTGAGCAAGCAGTAAAGGAAACAAAAGAAAAATTTGCAGTTGGAATTAAAATCCATGGAGAAGAAATAAAAACTTTGACGGTTTGCCAGTGACATTGTAATTCTGTCAGACACGGCAAAGGACGTGGAAGAGCAGTTGAACGGAATGGACAGTATCTTGAAAGGAGGGTGTAAGATGAACATCAACAAAAGAAAAACAAGGATAATGGAATGTAGTCAAATTAAATCAGGTGATACTGAGGGAATCAGATGAGGAAATGAGACACTTAAAGTAGTAGATGAGTTTTGCTATTTAGGGAGCAAAATAACTGATGGTGGTAGATTTTAGTGTCGGGAAGTCCTTTCTAAAAGTTTTTGTATGTAGTGTAGCCATGTATGGAGGTGAAACATAGACAATAAATAGTTTAGACAAGAAGAGAATAGAAGCTTCTGAAATGTGGTACTACAGAAGAATGCTGAAGATTAGATGGGTAGATCACATAACTAAGGAGGAGGTACTGAGTAGAATTGGGAAGAAGAGAAGTTTGTGGTACAACCTGACCAAAAGAAGGGATGAGTTGGTAGGACACATTCTTAACCATCAAGGGATCACCAATTTAGTACTGGAGGGAAGCGTGTGGGGTAGGAGTCATACAGAGAGACGAAGAGATGAATGCAGTAAGCAGATTCAGAGGGATGTGGATTGCAGTAGTTATTTGGAGATGAAGAAGCTTGCACAGGTTGGAGTAGCATAGAGAGCTGCATCATGCCAGTCTTTGGACTGAAGACCATAACAACTACAACACCAACAAGAACATATAGCCTATTATAATATTCAATTATTTCAAAATTCTGATCTATCGGTCAAAAAACCAAATAACAATATTATGAGAAGGAAAGTTGCTACTCACCATGTAGGGGAGATACTAAGTCACAGATAGGCACAACAAAAAGACTCTCACAATTAAAGGTTTCAGCCATTGGCCTTTGTCAACAATACACACACACACAAACACACAATGCAACTCCACGTGTGTGAGTTGAATTTTCAATATTGTTACATTACATCTTGGATTTCCATTATTTGATTCTTGCCCAAAAGACCAAATAATCTACTTATATTGACTATGCAGTGGTGTGAACATTGTATGTTTTGTTACCAGATGTGCAATTTTTTTGCATGGTAATTGTCATACAAGCGTTGTAAGATTTTTGCACTATAGACTAAATAATGCAGAAGAAGATTTAAATGGAAGAAGTATAACAAAATTTGAACAAAATGAGAAATAGATATAATGAACTCAGTAATGTGGACAAAAAAGCAGGGTGATAAAGCAAAAGAAATTGAATTTCAATTAATACGTAAAATTAATTAAAAACACATGAATGGAGATTTCAAGTGGAAAAAGAATGATAAGAAGAAAAATGAGAGCAAATGAAGTATATGATATTATGGTTAAATGATATAACAAAGGAATGGAAATAAAAAACTACATTTAAATCATTAATTGAATAAAAATGATCAAATTCATTATGATAAAGATTTAAAAATTTTAAAAATGTACTGCACCTGATGAGATTCGAACCCACAACCTCCTGCAGGTACATCTATTATCCTATTCATTAAACCACATGACCACACTACATAAATTGACTTTTTTAATGTCATTCAGCATCATGCATAATTCCAAATTTTTCTTCATCGATTACTCACGAAGGAGGACCCACCAGGGTGAATGGCTGCAGTGTGTGATACCTGGGAACCTGGCCTACATAACTTTGTAGATGGTTTCAAAAAGTCTGTGCACCACTGGAGATATCTCCTTGTAAATGTTGGATTTCATTGATGACATTACTTTCAGATTTGGGCTGTGGTGTGGTGACACTGTTGACAAGCCCTCTGCCTACTATGTGAACTGCTATAGGGTAATTATTCCCAGCGGGTAACAAGTAGCAAGGTTGCAGCGTAAATGTAACAATGCTCCCGGGAAGCAGTGAGGTGCGATTGGAGAGCAGTGAAGTGCCAGTGGTGAGGTTGCAACATAATTGTGCCCTTAGTGTTCACTGCAGATGCTGGCCAACAATCAATGGAATGGCTGAAATGATTTGCCCATTTGGCAAAAGTGTACTTACCTTGACAGCACAGCCCAACAGTGGTTCTAAAACAACAAAGAGAGCTGAGACACATCCTAGGCTGAACTGAAGAAAACATTTGATAATAATCGGCAGCAAGCCTGCTTAGCACAGGAACGGTTTAAGAGCATTGCCTAATGCCATGAGAAACAGCACAGTCCTGCACAAAGTATGTTTTGGCCCTGTGCAAATTGTGAATCCGAATATGACTGAAGCCTACAAAATCTCAAATACGGTGAAAGGAGACACAAATGATATCTACCAAGCTGCCCTGGTAAAGAATACAACAACAATCAAGGAATTGATCAAATGGTGCCAACACATCAAGAAAATGCAACGGAAAAAAAAAGAAAGAAGTAAGACCAACTCCTCAGTGTGGTTCTAATGGCATTTATGGATGATAACTGCAACCTCACATTGCTATGTAGTAAGTGAAGAGAGAGAGAGAGAGAGAGAGAGAGAGAGAGAGAGCAGTGTGTATCAGCCAGAAATGTCAGACCAGGCAAGCAAGAAATAGTAGCTGTAAATGTCAACCGTATAAATTAGAAGGTAATAAGAGAATGTCAGAGAAGAGGAGTATCGATCTTTAGCATCAGTCTGCACTACCAGTTGAATGCAACTGAAGAATGGACGAGGCCAACTCATACTTAATGGTACAGCTGTCAAATGACAAGCCAGCATCTGACCAGTATTGGTAAACCAATTCCTCTGCTGAGTATAACACCTTGGAGAAGAACAGACAATTGGAGGACAGAGGACAGCTTGCTGGTATGTTTTCACTGTGGAACACTGGACACTTACACCACTGCAGGGAAAGAAGACGAGTGTTTGACGGCTCCTATATTGCTAGATGTCAACCACCACAACAGTTCTATTCATACCAGTCAACCGGAGACTATTGCAGTCTACATCTACATCTACATTTATACTCCGCAAGCCACCCAACGGTGTGTGGCGGAGGGCACTTTACGTGCCACTGTCATTATCTCCCTTTCCTGTTCCAGTCGCGTATGGTTCGCGGGAAGAACGACTGTCTGAAAGCCTCCGTGCACGCTCTAATCTCTCTAATTTTACATTCGTGATCTCCTCGGGAGGTATAAGTAGGGGGAAGCAATATATTCGATACCTCATCCAGAAACGCACCCTCTCAAAACCTGGCGAGCAAGCTACACCGCGATGCAGAGCGCCTCTCTTGCAGAAGGCAGTTGGCGTACTCTATATGAATTCACTCCCCAACACACCGTAGTCAATCCCCGCACTAATATAGGGTACCAGCCCCTTACCTAGCCACTGTATTCAGGGAAACTACATAAAGCAGCCACTTCTGGAAGCAAGACAACCACAAATGCAAACCCTTTGTGAGCAACAATCACCAAGATGCCAGGAAATCTCATTAATGTCCTCGTCGACCGTTAGCCTCCCATGGCATTAGTCACTTCGGGAATTATTTTCCTGTAATGATGCGTACTTAGTATTGTCATCTAAAGGAGATTGTTGCGTGATATGAAATGATTGTGCTCGAATTCACAAATAGGAAATATGTTCAGCAGACACAAACATTTATTGCAAGCATAACTATCAACGACACAAGGTAGCCTTTCAAATTTGTCATTTTAACAGAATGTACCCATAATGTTGTTCTCAAATTGAACTCCAGGCAGGCACCACAGTCACTCACTATGAACTGCAGAAAATCAGAGCTGCAGATTGATGAAGCTATTCCAGCCACCACACAAGACAGTTGTTTGCCATTGAAGGTGGTCTTATCTCGTAATCATGAAGATGAGTGCCAATCATCAGTAGAGATCCTCAGTTTAACTGTGAAGCTCTTGTGGATTGCAAAAAGCTACTCAGGTCCACAAAAGAAATCTACATGCCAGCAACAATCATGAGCATTATATGTGGTGAAGGATAATTTCATATCACTAATTGTCATTAACAAACACAACTCATCCTTACACCTATGTGCTTATGGGTAGCCAAACAAGTCCTGGAAGAGCAGATTAGAGCCAGAGATGAAGATTGTGCTCCTCTGCCACTACAGACAACACAAAGGAGGAAACTACTATTGATTTGCAAATAGTATTAGCCTGACAAAGGAGTGGCATAGGTGAGTGGTAGCCATTGTGCATCAGTTTTCAGATGCTTTCAAATCCAGAATGGAGAAAAGACAGGCAAAGCGGCCCATCAGCTGTGGAATTGTCCACCAATTAGCCAGCACTCATATAGTGGATCAGATGCTGCAAGATAACATTATTGAACCTTCAGTGTCCTTGCTGTTCTCCTGTGGTCCTTTCGAAGAGGAAGGATGGCACATGACATTTCTGTGTCGACTACTGGCTAATGAAAAAAATTATGAAGGTATCTGTCCATTTCCATACGTTGATAACTTTCTAGCAGCTTGAAAGGCACACATTGTTTCATGACTGTGGACTGCGCACACACTACTGGCAAAGTGACATTGATGAGGCTGACTTGGAAAAGACTCTGTTCATAATACCTCATAGTCTCAGAATCATGCTGTTTAGATTATGTTACGTTCCAGCCACCTTAGAGTGTATCATAACAACACATGTGTCACTTGCTGCATGCCTCCAGTCTAATTATTTGATATTTAGCACTTATCATTGATATACATAGATGTCAAACAGAGAGACTGGATTAGGATACTGTCCATCACGACATTCACGTGCAACACTGCAAAACAAGACCACAGTCTTCACAATGTTCTTTCTGCTCCAGAGCCATGATGCCGAAACGACAATGGATATGCTGTTCCCATTTGAGCCAGACAGTACTCATGATTACTACATAAAACACCTCATCAACAGGACCAAAGAAGTAAGGCAGCTGGCTCGTATACAGATCCTGGATGCTCAGGAGAAAGACTGAGAGCAATATAACACCAAGCACCAATCAGTGAGATTCAATTCAGGGGGCTTGTTATGGATTTTTACACCTGTGTTGAAAGTGGGACTGTCAGAAAAGTTGCTAAATTGCTATTTTGGGCCATATTGTATCATTATTCATCACATACGATGTGGACTAGTATGTACCTTCATCAAAACAAAACCACAGACACATCGTCCATGCGCTCTGTATGAAGCCCTGTTACTGTTCAGAGGTACAGATCATTGATGTGAGGTTCAAAGAAACTGAAGGCATACACCAATGGGAGAGGCTGCATTCAATACTCAACATAATAAAAAGGATCTAAAAACACAAGCAGAATGCAAGGGTCCACCATTCAGAGGACTATTGATGAGACCTAGATCTAGTGTGCTGTAGTTAGCTCTAATGAGAATTTTGAATAATTGGGTTGCTGTTTTTCAGCAGGAGAGGGAGCAATGCTGCAAGGTGTGGGGGTATGTGGTGGAGTTTACGGGTTAGTGTCGCTGGCTGGCCTGCTGTGTGCCTCCAGTCTAATTATTTTATATTTAGCATTTATCATATCTGGAAGGTTCTTGAAATACCTTGAATATTCTGGAATATTCAGCGTGTGAATAAATAGCTGCACTGTCCATCTAGGAGGACAGCTCTGTTCTGACTGTACATTGGTGTTCATAATAAAAGCACTTTCAGTGCTAAGTATTGTATTTCATTTGCCAACCCTGCTTTTGGATTTGAACTTGGGTGTGGCTATTCTATGACAATATATAATAGAAGCACTAAGTGATAAATTGATACACAAACTAAACTTGGAAATTGTAGCTGTGTTTATAAGCAATGTCCTCCATCAGAATTAACAAATGCACTTATACAATACTCGGAAAGGACAAAATGGTACTTCCCTCATTGAGGAGAAGTTTAGCCACAGACATGCTCAACAACTGACTGAAATTTAATGGCTTTTCTATGTGATAAGTAGCAATCCAACCTTTGAGTTTGTTGTTATTCTATCCTGGATTTTCCATTGTTTGAAATATGCATATACACAGGCAATTATAAGGGGTGATCAAAAAGTTTCCGTTCGAAGACCGTACAGTCTAGAATCAGTATGACAATCAGGCAGAACCATTTCTGAGACAATTGTCCATTGACACACCAGGTTGAAGATACCTGTTGGGTAAAACACTTTGTCCTGTTGCATGAAGTAGTCCATAACTGCCTTCTGCCCATCCTCATCCAACAGGAATCGTCAACCCTTAAAGACCTTTTTTAAAGGCCTGAAGGCACGGTAATTGCTTGGAATGCTCATGTGTCTTCTAACTGAGTTGACGTAACTTTTGCGTTATAACATTTGCAATATGGGGATATGTTAGAAAGCGCCAACATTGGACTTGGCACATCATTCAATAATGGTGGTTTTCGACAGACACATTCTTTATTCTCTGTTGGATGTCTAGTGGTGGTTGTCTTTCAGCAACCAAGAAAAATATAACAGCACGTTGGTCCCGTTTGGACACATTTGGTGAAAACGTTGCTGTAGTTCGTATTTCCGCATCAACTGCACACGAGTCAGAAAGACATGAATACTACATCAGTCCTTCACCTACATGTTCGTTCTTTATAAGAACATTAAAGCTGCACTGCATTGCATATATACTGCATCAATGCCCTTGAATGGAAACTTTTTGATTTACCCCTTATACTTTTTCTCAGTACTGCACCACAGTTGGGTGGTACAAGACATGTAAGGTTTTTTTTTTTTTGTTGTTGTTTTTTTTTGGGGGGGGGGCAGAACAGAGAAAGAGGAAGACAGTAGAGAAAAGAGATGGGATGTAGCTTGACAACTAGATGAACCAGAATGGAAGTGTTATGGAGCTGTTGTGGAAGTAGGGGGAAATGTGGTGGAGATGGTGAGGCACATTGTTGGAGAAAGGAAGTGATACATAACACAGGAAAAATCCATGCAATGCAGAGAAGCTAGTTATGGTGGGTGATGGACAAAATGCCAAAGGTTGCAAAGCAGTCACTGAAGTTGAACCAAACAGAATTCTCTGACACTGAGTTGTCAAAATTTTCCCTTAATCTTCTAAACAGCTGGTTGAAGGCTGTGCAAAAACTGTAGTTGAGTTGATATATCTCATGGCTCATTTTAGACACGCCTCTGTGTCCAGTGGTTAGCATATGTCTATGAGGAGCTGGAAGAGGAAGTGCTGGATATATGCATGGAACAGTTCTTGCACCTGTTCATGTCAATATGCCACATGTGGCAAGAGGTTGCACCTGGGTCTTTCATGTGCATATGGCACCCATGACAATAGTACAGGCATGGCATAAGAATGTACCAGGATATTTCATAGATTCCTTGAGTGATCACTTTAGGAGAGTTGAGAAGAATGTTCTTAGTTTCAGGGAAGGAGGGGTGATCCTTTGCAGCTATTTGGTATGAGGTGATTGAAATACTGCAAGAATGTATGGGAAGGGCATAGAAGATCTGTTTGTGAATTATATTTTGAGGAGGGGTCTGGGTACTGCCTATTCTTAAGTCCTTAGCAAGATGTTTAGCATACTGGCAAGCAATTACTCTTCACTGGAGATGTCATCTGTGGGTGGCTAGTTTGTGCAGGAGTGACTTTTTGTTGTGGAAAGGGTGGCAGTTACCAATATAGAGGCATAGATGTTGGTCAGTAATTTTTGTGTGAATAGGGTTTTATTAAAACCATCAGAGAAAAGGTGTTGAGCATCCAGAAAAGGGACATATTGAGTTGAAGAAACCGAGGTCAGACAAATAAGAGAAGAGGCTAATGCTGTGGGCTAATTGAGGATACTTATACACCTTGAACACTTTGTTTTGTCGTGTGAAATCTGGCAGTGTACACACTGAATGAAATGAATTTCTTACTTTGCAGGTACTACATTCAGCCACAATGGGTATTTGATTCTGTAAATGCTCGACAGTTACTGCCCGTTGAGAAATATTTTGTTGGAGCCATTCTGCCACCACATCTTTCGCCATTTGTGGATGCAGAACGTGAGGAGCAGTATATCCCTCCTGAAGAACAACAGCTGCGTGATCCTTCATTAATCGAGCAGAAAGGTAGGAATTTACTATTACTGTAGGCCAGATATTCCAGAATTTTAAGCTACTGAAGTCAGTGTTTGTTAAAGTTCGCATACTACAGACAGAATGCCTGGACATTTGCTGAGATAAAAAAAGTAATTCATAGTGTTTCAGTTAGTTATGGAAACAATTTTTGTACAACGTTTTTAGCATTTACAAAATATTTTTACTGCAAGAGGAATTTCTTCAAATCTCCTAGTCAGTTATTCGTAATTTTAATGCTGATATTCTAATGGAAAGCACACCTGCTGTTACAGGCAAGGTCCATTGTCAGTGGTATGTTTCCCTCTCCATTAATAGCTCCTAATTTCATGCTTCTCAGTTTGGGAATTCTTGTTGTGAAGAAGCAATCAGTATTATCCAACTATGCCTGTTATGAAAATAAATTTGTCTGTTTCGGTTTCTGTTCTCATTACCTCTGTGTGTTTCGTATTCAGTCTTTCGCTATTTTCTGTCCATATGTGTCTGGACTCTATGGCCTCTTCTTATTGCTTCAGTCTTAATTTTGATCTTAAAACCATCCCCACATGGGTCATGGTTCTATTCGCGAAGCGCACCAAATGTGGTGCCCACCATGGTTGCTGCAAGTTCGGAAATGACCTGCTTTATCTCACAAAAGGTACTCCTCATTGTGATTTGTGACCACAGTACTTTCCTGTGCCAGTTGGCTGCATTTGGTGCACTAGTCACACAATATTATGATAGATTTGCTACTCACAGTAAAGATAACACTTTGAGTAACAGACAAGCACAACAAAAAGATCGTTACACAAAAGCTTTTGGCCAAAGCCTTCTTCAGAAAAGAAAACACATATGCAAATTCCATCAAGCAACCATTCCTCATGCATGCACGGCTGCTATCTCCGGGCCCTCAGGGGCTCAGCATTTGCTTGCCGGGTACAGGCCTGGCGAACCCGGGGTTCCTGGGCTGGGGACTGGTAAGCACCACCAGTCCTCTCTCACTGTAAGCTCTGAGCATGCTTCAGTGACCACTGTGTGGCACGGCAGTGGAATGTTGTGTGTCACAGGGAACGGGACCTCGACTTGACTGTCCAGATTGCAAGTATGGTAAAAACCACTATTAAAAACCACCTCAGTCTCAAGGTGTGCTGCACTCTGATGAGATATATGGTAATTGAGGTGGAACAGTCATTTCTGGGGAACCTTCTGCACCTCAGTTGTATAAGGCTTACTTAGGCATGCGGGGCTCTGTCTAGGAGTATATTTATTTCCCAAGCTGCTTATGGGACTGAGATGCATCCATCAGAGTTTTCTCTTCCACCTCCCAGCAGAATGGGTGGACTGCCATTAGGTACTAACACCCAATCAAATAAGAGGGCTTGTGTAACCAGTCCTGGTAGTCAAGAATCCTAGAGTGTGTAGTAAAAGAATGCGTGCTGCTGGTCAGTGTGTGTTTTTATTGGTTAAAGGGCAAAAGGGAGGTTTTGGCAAAGTGTCACCTTTTTACATACAGCAGGGTTTAGAGAGGATTGCAGGTACTTTAAAATCAGTTAAGTGGTTACGAAATGGTACATTGTTGGTGAAAACATCAAGTTCCCAACAAGTGACGAATCTACAGAGGTCCAAAACCATTGGGGAATATGCCATTGAGACTGAGCTTCACTCCACATTAAACTATAGTAAAGATGTGACATGCAGAGACGGTGGACATCCCCAAAGAAGACCTGAAAGTTGAGTGGGCCCAAGAAGGCATTGTAGATGTGCAGAACATTATGAAACTAGTGGAGGGTGATCTTTTAAATCCAAATTGGTCATCCTGCCTGGAACTATTAAGGCAGGTTTTCTTCATTTAACTGTGCAGCCTTATGTCTCCTATCCAACGCGCTGTTTTAAATGCCAGCGATTTGGGCATACCATACATGGATGCAAGGGAGAAGCACGCTTGTGACAAATGTGGTACGACTGCCCACAAAGGAGTCAGATGTTCATCTCATCCAAAGTGAGTAAATTGCTCTGGGGCCTACCCAGTCTGGAGTAGCAACTGCTGTGTCTTCCTTGAGAAATGGAAGATACAGGAGATTAAAACCACATGACAGATTCCCTATGGTGAGACCAAGAAGATTTATAAGAGCATGCAGCCCCCGACGTTTGCTACCTCCTTTGCGTCAGTTGTTAAGCAGTCAGTACAGAAAAGTGATGCTGCTACACAAATGGAGGTAGCTAGTGTTAGCAATAGTACCTGCATTTATCAGTGTACTTGTGCTGCTGTAGTTACTTCATAGCCTACACTTCATCCCGAAACATTGGAAAAGTCTGTAGTCACTAATGTTGCGGAGCTCCCTGCTCCCCCTAAGATTCAGTATGGTCCACTTTCCAGTACTGCCATTACCACTGCTGTGGTTGTGACTCCGAAGCCTACCCAGGGCAAAAATTAAAGGCCAAGCAAGCATCTTCCACTGATGGAGTAGGGAAGTAAACACTCTGAAGATGTCGTCGTCATACTATCTGATGTCTCTCTTGACTCTTTAGTAGAGCTAACGGACCTTGATCATCTCGCTCCAAGACAGAGCTTCCACCCATTACAGGCTCCGCTCCCTGGCAGAAAGACAGGGTGAAAGTGCAACCCCCATGATAAATGGCTCCCATATTATAGTGGAACACCTAATGGGTTCAGGACACATGTGGAGGAACTGAAACTGCTAGTGCAGGAATGCCCCCTGTGCCTGTGTTTACAAGAAACACATTTTAAAGCCACTAGCAGTCCTGTGCTACGGAGCTATAGCCCTCACCGAAGGATGACCTGACTGGGGATGGAGCCAAGGGTTTGTCAATACCGTGCATGAGGGCTACTGACCTGCAAACAGTTGCTGTTGAAATTCATGGGTGTTGGAGGATCACTGTTTGCTCACTGAATCTATCTCCACCAGATACAGTAGACTCTGAGGCTCTCACAGAGCACTACATGAGGAGAAGCCACGAACATGGATGGTCAGCAGGGCTAACTGGATGCTGTTCAGCCAGCTGGCTGTGATTGAACATCACATCAGTGTCCAGGAATCAGTGGACCACATCACGTGAGTGGTGCATCTTGCTGCTGACTTATCCGTCCCAATGTCTTCAGATCATCTTACGAAGCGAACTGTATCTTGGTTCACAGATGAGTGCTATTCAGCCATCTGGGACAGGTGTGCTGCTCTTCAACAATTTAGATGCCGCCCTACGGGAGACAACCTCATAACTTTTCGATTCGTGAGAGCCAAGTCTCAAAAGTGTTATTAAGGAGAGCAAGAAAAGGTCATGGCAAGCCTTCCTGGACTCCATCAACCATTCCACATGTTCTGCAGAAGTATGAGAAGCCATTTGGAGGATTTCCAGTAAACACAGTAGTTTATCAATCACAGCAGTGCTGAAATAGGGGTGTCTTCAAACAATGCCCAGAGGCATTGCTCAAACACTGGCCATACATTTTGCAAAAACTACAGCTGATGCAAGCCAGTATCCGGCATTGCATCGCTACTGTGCAGCTGTAGAGAGGGGCAAGTTGGACTTCAGATCCAATAGTTCTGAGGCCTACGACTCTCCTTTCTCCATGTGGGAACTGGAATCAACACTGTCTGACACTTGTGCCACTGCACCCAATCAGGACCAACTCTGGTACTGCACGCTTCGATGATTGCCAGCAGAATCAAACGAAATCCTCTTTGAATGTTTCAGTCTTATGTGGCAGACAGGCAACTTCCCCAACTCATGGAGGGAGGCGCTTCTGTTACCTCTCCTAAAGTGAGGAAAAGACTGCAGTTACAGGAGTATTGCCTTAACGAGCTGTGTAAGAAAGACTCCTGGAGCGAATGGTTAACCATCATTTGTTCTAGCTGTTAGAGACCAGGCAACTGCTTAGCCACTCTCAGTGTGGCTTCCAGAGATTTCAGTCCACTGTCGACAACTTGACCCTGCTAGAGGTGGCTATACAGCAGGCTTTCCTACATAAACATAACTGTTGTGGCACCTTTTTTGATATCAGTAAGGCATATGACACTATTTGGAGACACAGTATTCTCACGTAACTGCATCAATGGAGCTTTCATGGCCGTCTCCCTATGTTCTTGTGGTCTTCCTTGACTCAAGTTGGTGACACGATCAATTTGAGATCGATTTGAGCAGGTAATTTTTGTACATCAGGACACTGTTTTAAGTGTTACCATCTTTGCTATAGCTATTAAACAGTATCACGTCTATGGTAAGGAGTCATGGACAGTGCTCCTATTTGCGGACAGTTTTGCTGTTTTCTGTTGCTACTCCAGTGTTGCAACAGAAAGCTGCCAGTTGCAATTTACAGTGTGGAGGTTAGGTTAGAGGAGTGGGCTGCAAAGATGGGTTTTCTGCAATTGTGTGTGTGTGTGTGTGTGTGAGTGTGTGTGTGTGTGTGTGTGTGTGTGTGTGTGTGGGTGCGCACGCATTTTAATCATTCAGTCATATTTTTAATTTACCTGACCTGCGACACTCATTTTTCTCCCCCCCCCCCCCCCTCCAAATTGTTGTGGTTGCCACACCTGAGAGACCTGAAACTCAGATCTGTCAAGACACTAAATATCGTGAAGTGCTTCACCCACAGGCCTTGGGGAGTGGACAGGACACATCTCCTCCAGTTTTGTTGGGCTTTCGTGCAGTTGTGGCTGGACTAGGGGTACACTGTGTAGCACAGCCTGCTCATACTCAGCCTCTGTGCTGATGCTGGGGAACCACCACTTACCATCCAGCGGCAGCTCCTCATGGTGCACCAGGCATGTAAGTTCCTCGCAGCTCCAACTTCACTTGCACACCAAACTGTGTTCTTCCACTTCTGGAATGCCTTTGCTCCAGTCGACCACAAGCCACAATGCCATTTGGGATACGCGTGCGACGTGTGCTGGAGTCAGTCAGTGTGTAGCAGTTACAACCCTAAATCCAGGATTTTAATCATCTGCCATCCTGGTTTCTGGAGAGGCCCAGAGTAATTTTAGATTTGGTGTGATACAGGAGAGATTGCACTCCTGCTTCCGTTTTCAGTGTGATAATTTGTGACATTTTACCTGAGTACCCTAGCTATGTAGCCATTTTTACAGGTGGGTTGAAACGGGAGGACTTCTTTGGTTTCTCTGTTGTTTTCCTGGATTATAGCCTCAAGGTTCAAGTGCCTCAAGACTTTACTGTCTTTTATGTATAATTATATGAAATCCTGCAGCATTGGAGCAAATGAGATGTTCTTCCAGTGCTAAATTTCTTGTCTCAGATCCTCTGAGTGCCCTACACTTTCTGAAATGTTTGTATCCAGCAGATAAAGTAGACCACACTATCCAGGATGCCCTCCTGCAACTACAGTACTGGGGAAGGAGATGTCTTTCCACTGGATATCAGGGCACATGGAAGTTGGGGGGAATGAAAGTGCAAATCTAACAGCCAAGGAGGTGTTGTGTCATGATCCTCGGCTGTTTCAGTGTGCCATCCACCTGCATGCTATAACCTTGCTGTTGAGCTCCAGATTCTTGCATCGGTGAGAGGATGAGTGGCTGGAAGTGACAGACAATAAGCTCTGTCTATTAAACCCCACAATGTGGCCATGGTGTACTTCCTTTCAGCTATGAAGACAGGATGAGGTTCTCCTCACTCGTCTTTGCAGAGGCCACAAACCTATGCTGCATGGCTTCTTGCTATAGCGAAAGGACCCTCCAATGTGTGGCCCTTTGTGGCATATAGATCACTTTGCTTCACATTTTATTGGACTGCATATTTTTTATCCCTGACTAGCGAGCCATGGCTGATTTGCTGACAGATCTGCAATCTGTTTTAGGTACCGTTCAAATGAATGTGGTTAGAGTTTTAAAGCTTTGTGAATTGTCCTCCTTTTCCAACATTTTAGGGAGATGGTTTTAATGTACTAACAGGGTGACTGGCTCAACCATATATTAGGTGAGTGGTCAGCCAGTGACATTTACCTGTGGCTTCCTTTTAGCTCCTTTGTCATTTTACTTGTGTTTATTCTCCTCTGTGGCATCTTTTATTCTGTTCAGTTGTCTTAGCGTGTATGATCACATTTGTGCCTTTTAATATGTGTAAGGGCTCTGATAACCTCGCCGTTGAGAGCCTGTAAGCCACACACACACGCTCACTACCCGCTATGGTCAGAATCAGTTGGATGAGGTTTTTCTAAGCTAACTCTTTCTTTCATGGGTGGACTACATTCTTCCAGTAAATCAGTGTAGCATCTGATCTTTCAACGACTAGTTCTATGTGGTTGTTCCATTTTTAGTGTCTGAACAGATACTCTCACATCTTTTTAGTTGTTACTGTTTCCATCCATTCCTTGCCAGAAGTGATCAAACGGTAATCAGTCTTCCCATCAAATTATGTACAACACATTCATTTATGGTGAGGATCAGCAGCCAGTCCTTAAACCAAGGCACAATTCTCTGCAGGCCTCCTTGCATTTTGCTGCAGTTTTCTGACTTTACAACTTTCCTGTATACTGCAGCATCTTCCACAGACTACATTACAGATCTTCAAATATTATCGTCCAGATATTTATGTATATATTGTGAACAGTATAAGAGCTGTATGACACTTCCTTGTGGTACACACTATATTCCTTTTACATGCAGTGATATCAGTCTATTAAGAATGTCATGTTGAGTTTTGTCTGCTAGAAAGTCTTGAATCCAGTCTTCAAACAAGTGCAACTATCTTCAGGAAGACTAGAGTTATGGTCTAAAGTCATAATTCTTCCCTAGATAAATGTGACCACACTTTTAATCAGTCTGAACTATGCAGAGAGGGAGGAGAAGCAGTTAAATCCTCCCCATCGTTAATTTAAGGAGCTTTTTCACATTTGCAGCTGTACTATGGCTTTATTGTGTATGATTCTGTTCAACTATTCTAATTAAAGACCTTTAACTCCATTCACCATTAGTGTGTTAAACTAGCAACAGGAGCCATAAGGACAAGTCTTACACCCGGACTCTGTGCTGAGGCTGGGAAACAGCCTCCAACCAGCCGACAGAATTTCCTCATGATGTTACAACCATGCAAGGTCCCATCACTCCAACGTTCAGTTTTCTTGTCTGCCTATCAGTATAATGTAGGTATGTAAATTTCAGAAGAGCTGCGGGACCATTTGAGATTAGAACAAAGGAGCAGCTTGTGCAGCTCAGTGTTGCAGATCTGAAAGTATAAACAGACGGTTAAAGCAGTATCATGCCTGGTTACTAGTGGAATCAAGGTTGTTTTTAATTTTGACAAGGTGCAAGAAATATTGTGCGCCAGATTTTATGTCCAAACTAGCCTTTTACAAATATATAGAGAAACACTGAAATTTAACATTTATTTAAGTTGGCGGGTCTAAGCAGTTGTTTCCCCTGACAGTGTCTTTGGGATTAGATTGTAGAGGAATTTACACTCTTTGATGCAGAGTCCAAAGCAATCATAAAAATGCTTGAGCAGAGGAGGTGCAATCAACAGAACAACTTTTTCATGTGCTGTGTTTCCCTAAGTGCCCTACAAACCATTCAGAAAATGTACCCAGCAGACAGAGTGGTGCTAGACATAAGACACTTCATGTCCTATAATTTTAAGGGAAGAAAGCAAAATTCTGCTGGATTACCGGGTCATATGGAAACTCAGCAGCAAGGGATAAGGACGATAGTAATGTATATTCTGTGTTGTCGCCTTGTGTGGTATTAATTCAAGAGCAGAAGTTGTGTCATAGGGAGAAGGTGTAGGTACAAAATAGAAGATTAAGATTGGTGGAGCTTACAGTTCTGTCATATCGCACATCACTACACTCGCACAGATGGATAGAAGTGGCTTTAAGGGGACCACACCGTGGTTCAGGTTGAAAAAAATGGGTTTTTCGTTTTCATCATATTTCGATAGATTAAGGTTTTATTTAAGTACTATGAAAAGGATTTTGCTGGAAAAAAATTTTTTTTTTCGAGCATTTAAAGAGCGTTTTCCTACCACGTGTTTTTATGTGCCTCACCCACTTTTCTGCAGATATTTTTGATCTATATATCCCCTAAATTGCACTTTAGGTGGTGTTTTTTTTTTTTTACTCCTGAGTGTGTTGGTTATCCTTTGACTGCAACGGTTGGTATTCTTTTGTTTCTGCTGTCTGTAAACAACATGCTTTCAAACACGCGGTTAGTTTTGTTCAGGTGTTATTGCGAGTAGTTGTTATACTTACGTTTGCAGTGCTTGTTTACGTGTGTTTTGTTGTGTTTATTGAAGATGATGAAACGTAGAGGCATTTTCAAGAAATTTGTAGTAGCCACCAGAAAGATCGCGGGAGGCGCACATTGGCACGGCGCGTCACGGGCGGTAGTTGCCGCAACTAGAGTCCCGTCCACCAGAGGGCATGCGAGAATTCGGACGCGACCTCTGCCGGCGTAACAACAACAACAACAACTCCAGCAGCACGGGCCGTGCCCAGTCAGTCAACATCGGGCATGTCTAGGACACAGTCCCGGTCTACGCTAAGTGAAGTGCGACGTAAAAGTGAACAGTGTTACTACAAAATTACAATTTAGAGGAAACAAGTTTAGAAAGCTTTCTGTACAAGAGGTTATGTCACCTGGCAACGATGTTTCTAATTGTAATTCTTCAACAAGTGCATTATCAAAGAAGCTCTCACCATTTCAAGAGTGTTACAGCGGATTTACTGTAAGTGAAAAGGGGTGCAGTAACATTATTATAAATTTGAGAATATAATCAGGTGTAATTTCTAAATTTACACAATGTAGACAGTGTGGTGAGTCACAGAGTGTGAAAATTTGTGAGAGTGCCAGTGGGAGAAAAGGCCTAGCAATTGCTTTGGACTTAATTTGCACTAAATGCTCAGCTGTGATTTCATTTGAGTTCTTCAAAACCAGATGCAAGTGGCCCTTATGAAATCAATACTAGATTAGTTTATGCTTTACGATGCATTGGCAAGGGCATGGCTGCAGGGAGAACGTTTTGTTCAGTGATGAACTTACATCAACCACCAAATAAATTTGAAAAACTGACTGCAATATTAGAGAAAGCTGTATGTGAGGTCAGTGAGGAAAGCATGAAACTGGCTGCTATAGAAGCATTGGAAGAAAATGATGAATGTTTGGATATTGCAGTTGCACTTGATGGAAGTTGGCAGAAAAGAGGACATACTTCTCTGAATGGAGTAGTGACTGCCACGAGTGTAGACACCGGTAAAGTGTTAGATGTGGAGATAACATCTAAATATTGCAAATGTTGTAAAGTCAGTGAACATAAAGAACACAACTGTGTGGCTAATTTTAGAGGAACAAGTGGTGGTTTGGAAGTTCATGGAGTATAACAAATATTTCATCGCTCTTCAGAAACAAGAGGCGTATGGTACACCAAATATTTGGGTGATGGTGACAGTAAGGCATACAACAATGTGGACCGAGCGAGGTGGCGCAGTGGTTAGCACACTGGACTCGCATTCGGGAGGACGATGGTTCAATCCCGTCTCCGGCCATCCTGATTTAGGTTTTCCGTGATTTCCCTAAATCGTTTCAGGCAAATGCCAGGATGGTTACTTTGAAAGGGCACGGCCGATTTCCTTCCCAATCCTTCCCTAACCCGAGCTTGCGCTCCGTCTCTAATGACCTCGTTGTCGACAGGACGTTAAACACTAACCACCACCACCACCACCAACAATGTGGTGAACTCTAAGCCATATGGAGATGCCATTGTTAGCAAAATAGAATGTGTAGGCCATGTTCAAAAATGTTTGGGAACAAGGCTGAGAAAACTAACTGTTAATATGAGAGGAAAAAAATTAGAAGATGGAAAATTGTTGACCGGACAGGGTTAGTTAACTGATACTGAAATAGGAAACTTGCAGGTATACTATGGGCAGGCAGTTAGGAGAAATAAAGAAAATCTGGAGGCAGTGAAGAGAGATGTTTGGAGCATATTCTTCCATAAGTCCTCTACTGATGATAAGCCATGTCATGGGTTGTGTCCGTCAGGAGAAAATTGGTGGTGCAAATGCAATAGGGCTCAGGCAACTGGAGAATCTTATTCTCACCAGCATTCTCTCCCTGCTGCTGTTATTACAGCAATGAAACCTATTTTCATGGACTTGGCTCATCCTGAGCTCCTAAGGAAATGTCTGCATGGGCAGACACAGAACCCAAATGAATGTTTTAACAGCATAATTTTGAACTGCCTTCCTAAAACTGTATTTGTAGGCATGCATACAATGAAACTAGTTCATGATGCTGTTATTACATTCAATTGTGGTAATATTGGAAAGTGCTGGGTACTGAAAAAGCTGGGAATTAATCCTGGTGAAAATATGATCACTGGGCTGCAACATTGCGATAAAATGAGGATAGCTGATGCAGACAGGTCTGCATCTGATATGGCCAAGAAAGCAAGACAAACATCCAGGAAGATGAAAAAGAAGCTGGAATCTGCTAGAGGCCAAAGAAGGGCCATCATATGCAGCAGGACAGTTTTAATTAACTGTAAGAAGCAAATTTCAAAAGTTTTTTCTTTAAAGTCAATTTCCCACAAACTAAAATTTTCAGTACATACGCCCCATTATATCAGAAACTATAAAGATAAATGAATGATATTTTCAGAGACTCTGCATAACATAAAAAGCCACCTTTGGTACTACATTCATTAATATTCCCCCATTAGGAAGTTCACAAAAAATATTTTCTGCAGAAAAAACTTAATATTTTTTGTTGATAAATTTAAAAATGTATTTTCTAAAAACTATAAAATGGATAAAGTAGATTTTAGGACAGTTGACTCTATTAGCATCATGTAACACAGTAAAAATATTAAGGTCCTGCATCAAATAGCTTTTTTTTTAAGAAATGGGTCAAATACTTGCCTAAATTAACATGGGTTAGATAGGCTGGGTGTGGTCCACATCTGAGAATAGACCACAGTCCTCTTACTTATGGGCACCTACTCCTGCAGGAGGATTCCCCACCCCCCACCCCACCCCAACCACCTTAATCATTGTGCTTGTGGTGTACAAGTGAACACATTTTATTTGATCATAATCTTTTTTCCATCCAGAACGTGGCAGTTCATTTAAATGTGCTTTATTATCTTCCCAGAAAGTAGTGTGTGTTAGGTGCTGCTTCTGGGACAGGGAGGTGCACCAGCCCCAGATTGAATCTACCCGCCGGATTAATGAAGGGGTCGGTGTACTGGCCAGTCTGGATATGATTTTTAGGTGGTTTTGTGCATCACTATGTGAATACCAGGCTGGTTTACTAGTGCCGCGTCAGTTACATGATTCACAGACATTTAGAAAACTTTCCCTCTCGTCATGAATAACACTTCATGCAGAGTGTTGGTGCATGCACATTCCATCCACAGAAACAACGTGGTGGCACAGGAAGGGCGTCTAGCCACCTTTAAAATTAACCATGCTATTCTGACCCTGCATTGATTCAGGACAAAGACACAGGAAAAAGAAAGCTATTTCAATCTCTCAGAGTTTCTAGGATCTCATTTTTTGGTTAGTTTTATCTACAATTTTGACAGTGAGTCAATTTATTTTGTAAGCCTCATCCAACTGTAGGTCACATAGAATGCATCAGACTTCTAGCTAATTGTAGGTTGGTAAAAGAGAGATGAAGGAAATAGTTGTGCTGCTGGATAGTAGCCATGGCAGCGGTGTAGGCTGGTTGGTACAGAACAAATTAGGAACAGGGTACCAGGTCACAAGTTGTGAAGCAAAATGCCTATCCTTACCAAGGTGACAGAGGACATAGGAAATTTGTGTAACAGTTTTGATAAAGAGGCTCAGGTGATCACAGTAGGTGGAGCAGGAAAGAGCCCGGCTGAAGATAGAAATTAAGTGTGTCCTTGGTGGAATAGGAGTAGCAGCTTCATATACAAGGTTTGTGGAGGTCATGCAGCACCATGACCAGCCTTGGGTTAACAGTCCTGTCAGCCGTGTGAGCACAGAGTTCAGCAGCCTGCTGCTGACTGAAATGAAATGAAATGTCATGTGAATTCAGTACCTGTTGCTACATTTGGGAGATTAGGATACTAGACAGGCCTACGCCTGAATAAGAGGATGAAAGAAAGGTTGACTAAGCCTCTTACAAAAAAATGAACAGATGGTCTCTGTCATATAAAGCAAGATCCCTGTGGTTACTGGTATTGGAGGGGTACCTTTCATTAAATTGGCATCAAGCACCCTGTTGTGAAAGAAGTTAACATCAGAAGAGCCCCATAATATGATTAAGAATGCACAGCAAAGTAAGGTTAGCTTATTTCATAAGAATATTAGAGGACTGAGTAATGAGGTAGACAAGCATGTCTGGAGAATTTAGAGAGCTCTGAAAAGATAGACATCCTGTGCCTATCTGAGCACCACATGGTTTGAGAAGTTAAATGTGAAGGATTACACTCTAACATCATACTCATGTAGAACTAATATGCGGGAAAGAGGAGCTGTTGCATATATTAAGATATAACAGAAATTCAGAAACATTGAAACAAGTAGATTTTGTAGTGAGCAACGCACAGCAGTGTGTGCTTCTGAATTAATACTGAAAAAGAGTTCACTCAGAATTGTAACTGTACATAGCTCCCCATTGGGAAGTTCCGAACTGTCATGAGGCATATGGAGTCCTTTCTGACAGACAACAGAAAGCAGTTAATACTCTGTAGAGATATCATACAAATTTTTTGAAGGATTCTGATTGGAAAAATGATCAGGAAACTCGACTTGGGTACTCTATTTGGATCCTACAATTTTATCACAGTAATTAATTTCCAATGCAGGTGGATAACGACAGTTCACTATGTACATTAATGACATTGCAGACAATATTAATAGTAAACTAAGACTTTTTGCAGATATGCAGTTATCTATAATGAACTACCACCCAATAAAAACTGCGTAAATATTCAGTTATTTCTTAATAAGATTTCAGAATGGTGCAGTGACTGAAAACTTGCTTTAAATATTCAGAAATGCAAAATTGTGCTCTTCACAAAATGAAAAAAAAAAAAAAAAGTCACACCATATGAGTGTAATATCAATGAGTAACAGTTGGAGTCGGCCAACTCATAATACACCTGGTACCTGGGCATAACACATTGCAGGAACATGAAATGGAATGATCACATAGGCAAAGTCGTAGGTAATGCAGGTAGGTAATGAGGATAAGATTAGAGTAATTACAGTACGCAGAGAAGCATTTATAAACAGTCAGTGAGAATCCTGAGACTAGTATCATCTGTTTCAAATGGTCTCTTACTGATAACGCCTTCAATAATAGACAGAGGTTTTTGCTAGAGATAAATAGATTGTGTGTGAGTGTATGGCAAGAGAATTATAGAACTTCATGTATATTTGATATCTAATATTAGCATCAAAAGTTTCCTACTAAGCATCGGTAATTGATGAGCATGCATAAATTTTATTTCAGATTGCTGTTGACCTAACACATCTCACACAACTGTAACCATTGTAAATCTATATGTAACTAATTAAGCATGTATAATACATTGCAGATTCTGGAGAGAGCAGTTCTGATGACGAAGATAATGCAAATGATGAAGATGCCGTTGATAAGAATAAACATAACTCCAAAGAAAGGCACGGTCATAAGAAAGGTAAATCTGAGGTAGATAAGTCTGAAGCAGAAGCTGACAACAAAGCTGATGATACTCCAAGTGGAGGAATTGAAAGCCAACGAGAAGAAAAAGTAAGAACACATTCTTTAGAAAACTAACTGTAGTCTGGTGTTTTGGTGAAAATGTTATTTATATACTACTTGTTTCATTTCAGCGCAAGCGTATGTCCGTTACTGCTGGCACAGTTTCTGTTGAAGATCCTATGGAGAAGGTGCGGCAGGATCGTCAAGAATACAGATTGCGAGAGAAAATGATAGCAAAAAAGCATCGTAAACTATACCGTAGTATGATGGAGGGCAGAACTGAGAGGGCTAAAGAAGTATGGCTGTTGCGAAAAAAGCGGCAACGAATAGAAGCAGAAGAAAAACAACACCGCAAACGAGAGCGAAGGGAGGCACAAGTCTCTGCTGCTACATCTGTAACATAGTACGATTGCGTGTAACAAATATGAAAGGTACACCACAGTTGTTACAGCACTATAGTATAGGCCAGTTTGTTTTTTATCTTTGGCAAACAACAGTATTGGTGCACTCTCACATGAATTTACGCTATGAACTAAAACCAGTCTGTAAGTCAAAGGACACTGGCTTTTAATGAAAGTGAAAATGAAAATCCATGAAAAAGTACAGTGTTTGAAACAAATTGATTTGTTGGTTTCACCTAATGAAGTTCAAGAATGTATTTTTATCATTACTTTTAAAAATTGTTGATATTTGACTTTGTAAATAATTGTCCGTATTGATTGTGACTAAGACATTTTCATCATGGTCAGCATCTTTTGTAACAGAAGTGCTTGTTGCCTTTCTAGAACATAAATTATTCTGAGAATGATAGATCTATTTTGATTCATACCTTAACCACAATTAAATGATGTGCTACCAGTAAAGTTGTGATGGTGCATAGTGTAGTAGTTGATTATGTCTGCTACTGTTTATTTATGGTTTACTTGTTAAAGAACATATGTGCATACCATGTGCCTCCCCTCCACCTGCCTTCAGTCTCTGGAGAACAAAGAAGGAATAAATCCCATTTGTGTTAGAGAAATAGAAATTTTGTTTGTGTTTGTCTCTCGACATGTGAGATTTATTAGCTTTTTTCTCAACTGTGAAGAAAGTGTTTACAAACATGTTTGACTTACTAATTTGCTCTCTTTCATCTCTGACTTTACATATTTCGGGATACATGTTTATGAGAAACCAAGCACTGATTAGTCTCTTAAAACTGAACTGCAGACAACAATTTCTTAGTAAGTTTTCAAGCGTAATCACAATCCTAATAACAAATTGAGAAATTTGTCAAATGTGTGTGTGGTGGAAGGCATAATTCAAACTTGGTGGCCATTGCAAAATATTATAGAATATGGATGCAAGCATGAGAAGTTATATAGCTCTAGTTTTATGACAGGTTTTAATTAATTGTTGTGAACAAACATGCCACTCAGAAATCCGAAGAAAATTTAGGAACGGGGTACACAAACAGAAATAAAAAGGATTTAGTGTTGAGAAATGGGACAACTTACAGCAGTGAATAGAAAAAAGGATGCAGTCCAAAATCCTGTTTTTTTTTTCCAGGAGGCCATTTTTTTTCCAGATGGTATAGATAATCAAAAAACTTACAATTAGATCCTTGTAATAATACACTGCCGTTTGTGAAAAGTGCCACATCGAGAAGGAATTACCTGAGTAGCACTACACTTGGTGGAAGTGGCGACAGGTGTTCAAGCAATACGTAATACGTTTTGCAGCGAGATGGGGCATACTTATGCTGGGCAGAGCCCTCTCGTGTTGGTCCGACAGGGTCGGTGTTGTGCCTTGTGTAGTTGGTGCAGAACTGTCACACAAGGTGGAAACAATACAGTGAGTGCCAGTATGTCTCGTCTACGTCAGAGGGAGCCATATTGGCATGTGAACGAGTTTGAATGGGGCAGAATAATCAGTCTCCGGAAAACGGGATTGCCATACCGTGACATTTCTCCTTACGCAGGGCATGCTGCTACGACAGTGATGCGTATACGGAAGCAGTTGGTAGAGGAAGGTCATACGCAATGACAAGCAGGGACTGGACCATGGAATATGACAACAGCACAAGATGACTGTCATATTGTCTACATGGCCATTATGGACCATACAGCATCATCCACAGTGTTGGCTTATTGCTGGAGCACTGCAACAGGTGTGAACTTATCTGCATCGACGGTTTGTCGCTGTCTGCTGCAGGTTGGACTGGTTGCATGCATGCCATTACATCGGCTTCCATTGTCCAACTGTAGAGGGCATCTGAACACCGTCACTGGAGTGCTGAGTGGCAACATATAATCTATTCGGATGAGTCCTGCTTCAACGTGTCGTACAGTGATGACTGCATGTGTGTCCAGTGGTACCGTAGTGAGCGCAACCTGGGGGGCTGCATTGTGGAGCGGCATCACGGACAAACACCAGGTGTGATGGTTTTGGGCACCATTAGTCACAACAACCGATCTCACCTCGTACGTATTGGGGCACTTTGAACAGCAACTGATACCTAACGGACGTTGTGGAGCCTGAGTTACTTCCCCTGCTTCAGGCATCTCCACAGGCCACATTTCAACAAGACATTGCCCGGCCACATATTGTGAGAAATGTACATGACTTCTTCGAAGAGCGACGGGCACCATTGCTTCCCTGGCCTGCACGTTCACCAGACATGTTGCCCATCGAACATGTCTGGGATATGGTTGGTCGGCACCTGGTGCGTCACGATCTTCCAGTAACTGGTGTCACGGATTTGTGGGCTCAGATACATGTGTAGAGCGAAAGCCCTTGGGAACATATTCAGAACCTTATTCGTTCAATGCGACAGTGTATAGCAGCTCTAATTGCAGCGTATGGTGGCCACACAACACACAGTAGTAGGGCTCAAAAGACATGTACAGATTTGAAAAGGAAATCATTTGTTACTCATCATGTACCTAACCTGTGGTATTAAATAAATCGAATTCATACATCTTGGTGTTGCAATTTCCACAAACGGTAGTGTAGTTATACTACATTCACTCCTAAAGTTAAAGAAATTTTATGCCATTAAGTGTTTCAGTGGATTGGCTTTTAGTATGCTGTAATATGTTCCTATTGTTATATGAAGTGTGAGAACAGAGAAAATGTTGTCACATTGTAACCATAATCAAGTTCAAATCTGAAAGCGGTGTCATTAGTGAAGTATAACACGTAGCACTGAAAGCATTTTTGTTACAAACATATAGACTGAAGAGAACTGAACTCATGAGTTCACTGAGAGTGCTACTATTTAAACAAATATTTAATATTGCAGAATATGCAAACACAACAAATTTTAAGAACCTTCCAGATATTGTAAATATTAAATACCAAATAATTATTGGTGGTCGGGTTTGAACTTATGACCCACAGCCCATCAGCCAGTGATGCTAAACAGTACACCACACTACCTGAAGTCAGCTTGAGGCATTGCTGCCTCTCCTGCAGAAACAATGACCTGCTGTTTCAGAAATTTTCATTGTAGCTGACTACAGCCCACTGGATCTAGATCTTTGTTCATGATTCTCTGTATTGCATCACTGGCAGATCCTGACATTGTCTTCCATGTGATGAGCATGAGGTGGATTTTGTCGAAGGTTGGCAATAATTGAGTTGGCCTTCAGTTTCCTTGAACTAGAAGCCATCATTGATCTGTGTCTTACATCAGAGGACATGCACTACACCCATGTGCTTTTGTCTTCTTGATGAAGGAATATAATCCTTGCCTTTGTATTCAACATCTAATAAGAGATGGAGGATATGATGATTGTGTTTTAATATCTTTCCTGATAGTCCCACTTTCCACATAGGCATAAAAATATGTACTAAGTCCCCTGGGTTGTATTTCACTGGCCATTGTTTTCCGCTACAGTACGTTTGGTCCTTCTGGGCATCCAAGTTCCTTTTGGAGCCAAAACAATGATCTCAAGCCTGTAGTATATTGATTTGTTGTTCCTTGTGACTTTCACAACAAGCATTTTTGTTTCCCAGTCTCTCTGATGTTCGCCAGTTGTCACTCTGTGGATGGTGTGACAATCGGAAATTACCTCTGATACTGTTCTCAGCTGGAAAACTTCCACGATCAGAGCTTATCACGTGGAGTGCTCAGTGTTTCAAACTGATGTCTTTTGCAAGGTATTTTGCAATTTCCAGAGCTGTGGGAATTGGCACTGTTTTGGTGGCAGTATAACAGGTGAGGCAGTCAGTGTAGACTATTACCCATCAATTCACATTTGTCGGCTTCAAGAAACTCCCCAACAGGTAGATTCCTGTTTGGTGGGATGGCACTGCTGTAGGTGGAATTAGTACCAGCTGCTCCAGAGGTAATGGTGGTAGCTGCATTCATCACTGGCATTCCTGACAGTGGCTCACATTGTCTAACATGCTGCTAAACCTGGCAAGTGATCCCTAGAGTGTTAACACATCATACGTGACCAAATGAAGCATTGTGGTAAAACTTTAGGGTAGCTAGCTATAGAGAAGCTAGGATGAAAAGAATCATTTCTTCTTGTAGAGTGCTTCATTTACTAACTGGAGTTCTCCCTTGGTTGGTTCCTCCTCGTTCAAGGCTCCTGGCATTTTCAGCAATACTGGATCTTTCTTCTTTTCAGCAGCAGTGTCATTTAATACAGCAATGACTGAGTTTTCACTCACGATGCTGTGTTCTACCAAAGAGTTCCTTGAAAGAAATCAGCATCTTTGTATTTTCTATCTGTCTTTGTATACCAGTGTGACGCCATTCTCCTGAAGCCTCAGAGTCCATCGTGCCAGTTGACCCAATAGATCCTTCAGGTTAGTCACCAGCAAAGAGAATGGTGGTTCGTCATAATGGTGTATGGTCATCGTCATCATCATCATACTGTTGCCTGTTCCCAATTACAAACAAAATCATTCCCATCTTTCTCGATGTCTTCCAGTATTTCTTTTCCCATTTGGCTTGTAGTTCAGAATCATCTTGGGAATTCTGTGACCTGGCATTCCCATGAGGTTGTGTCTCCAATCTTCATATTTTTGAATTTTTTCATTTGTGTTGAAAATATTTAATTCTGTTTTAATATCTTCATTTCTAATTGTCTCTCTTCTTGTGCAGCTCTTCATATGGTTTGTTTGGTTTGCCAAATAAATACATTCAGAAGTTGTTGATAGCCCAAACAAATGCAAGGCTCTTTCTTTGTTGTAGAGTAATCATCTCAGACATGAAGAGTATTCTTGAAGAATTAGCTATCACCTTTTCAGCACCCTCCTGAATCTCTACTGGAACTGCACTCTGTTGGTAGGAGGTTCTGTCTTGGCATTCTTGTGAAGAATGCTGGGTTGTGAGATGATGATAGCACCACCTTAAGGGCAAGGAACACATTACCTTGCGCCTCATTTTATGTAGTTCATGCGAGGGCCATGCCTTGATACAGAAAGCTCTTATGAACCACTGGTAGTACAAGCACAATCCGCCTCAATAGCTGAGTGGACAGTGTGACGGAATGACATGCTAAGGGGCCTGGGTTCGATTCCCTGCTGGGTTGGAGATTTTATCCACTCAGTGACTGGGTGTTGCTGTCTTCGTCATCGTCTTCATCATCATCATCATCATCATCATCATCATCATCATCATATCATCCCCATTGACACACAAGTCACTGAAATGGCATCAACTAAAAAAACTTACACCAGGCAACAGGTCTACCCGACGGGAGGCCCTAGCCACATGACATTTCATTTCAGTACAAGCACATTCCAAGAGAATTCTCTCATCATTTATGTTCCAAGGGTTAAAAAATGTTACTGCTCTTATTTTCACTGAATTTTGACAGATGCCATCACGATTAATTAGGTGCCCTAAGATTTTATTTTTTAGACTGTGAAGAGGCATTTTTTTCGGGTTCAGGCAGAGGCCTGCAGTCTAAACACAGTTCATCAGGGTTGTCAGGCAGCTTCAATATTCAGAGTCGTAAAAAAAATGACAGTGCCATCCAGATAGCAAAGACAGGGAGTCAGCTTTATTTACCTTCATTTACCAGTTGCCTTTCTGCGTGTTCATAGTTGAAAAGTAGTCTGTTCCTTTCAAAAAGTTTTGTCACCTGTGTGTGGCAATGAGTAGGCCTTTTTTCCCTTATTTCATTCAGTTATTGACAGGGGCAGGAAAAAATCTTTTTATTTTATGGCCGAATTTGGTGTCATTTCTTGCCAAATTGAGTGCGATTTTGTTGCCAGTTTCTCTGATGTTTGTTTACTCCCCCCTCTCCCTCAGTTTCAGTGCTACTTTTTTCCTTATTTCGCTGTTATTTCTGTTAGTATCTAAAGAGTACACAGTGACCGATGAAAATGGTTACAATTGCAACAAAACCCATTAGATCAATCACAAAAAGTCACAACTGCCCCCCATCCTGAAGGTATCACCTTCCTCAGTTACACTGTTTCGCCTGATCACATTGAGTTCATTCACACACGTACCTTTATCTGTGGACTACCACAAACTATGTAGGTTCATCAGTATCAAAAATTTCTACTCCACCGCCTCCCATACGCTGCCTCTATCCAGGTCCCTGTTACTGATGCCCTGATTGGTGAGAACACTTCAGGTGCTAGGAAGGTGCCATATACAAATGACATTATCACAGCTTTCAACTCACTTTAGATTGCCCTCACCCATGCATTCACACTGGCTCTCCCAGTGCCAGATGCTCATGTCCCAGTTACCACGGACACAGGCGACACAGAGAATGGCGCAGTATTGCAGTAACATATTGGTGACACAACCAAGTAGATTTGGTTATTTTCTAAGAAACATTTGCCCCCTCAGCGCAAATGGTCAGTGTTAAATTGCGATCTTTTCATTGTCTATGAGGCAAACACACTTTGGCGGTGATATAAAGGGACGTGAATTTACAATCTTTACATATCGCCACCCACTGGCTGATGCCATCTGTAACCGTGGGATGGATGTTCCTCCTCGACAGCTCCTGTACATGTACCTCATCTACCAGTATTCTATCAACATACAGTACAGATCCAGGTGCCATAACAGTGTCGCAGACTACTTGTCCCATGTAAATATTATCTCAATTCCCCCTAAACATTAACATGAACGAAAGCCTGCAGACAGATGATCCCAAGATAGCCAAAATGTTGCCAGGCGCAACATGTTCCTTGCCTCCTCTTGGGTGCCCCCAACACGCATCCTGTACGACATGCCCTGCCCTGTCATTCCTGTCCCTCTACACCATATGATCCTTGCAACCCGGCATGGACTGGCCCTCCTGTGTATCAAAGCTATACAACAAAACTAATCACTGAATGTTTCGTTTGGCAAGGTATTAAAAACAATTGTCACACTTTGACACATACATGTATCCTGTGTCAGAGGAGTAAGTAGGGATGGCACGCCCAGCCGCCTCTTGGACAATTCAGCATCCCAAAGGGTTGCATACGTCACATCCCTATTGACATTGTTTGCCACTAGAGCCCTCGTATGTTTTTGGTACATTCTTTCTATCATTGACCAAGTCACAAGGTGGGTTGAAGCCATTCCCCTCTCTGACATTATGGCCTGAACAGTTAACCATGTTTTTGTTAACTCCTGGATTGCCCACTTTGACTGCCGCTCCTGAATTATAGCCGACCAGGGCCGTCAGTTTGAGTTCTCACCCTTCTCAAAACTTTGTGAACTGTACCGTGTTGACAAATTTCACACCACCCGCTGAGCAGTTGTCTCTTGGAACATTGGCACCACACACTTCAGGCAGTTCCTGGTCGGAAGTGCTACCGTGGACCCTTTTGGGGATTAGCCCTACTTACCAGGAGGATCTGCAGGCGACACTCACAGACACCTTATATGTGAGCCCCTGGTCCTAACAGCCGAACTCGTTGCTTCTCTTACTCCCTCCACAAGACGGTGGTTGATTGCATATGCCCACGCATCCGTGTGCCACCTCCATAGCCACATTCTCTACCTCTTTGTTTTTGTCCACAAAGAACTGACTACTTGTGATTATGTAGTGCTCTCCAGTGACTTCGTGCGTCATTTCAACATCCTTACTCAGGCCCTCACAGAGTCCTTGCTCGCAGACAGAACACCTTTAACATTGTACTTAATTGCAAACACAGACGGTCTAAGTGAATCAATTGGAACCTGCCCAGTCACTCTCTGATGACCGTACTTAGGTGCACCTACCATTCCTCTGGACCTGCCGGTATGACTATGAGTGATGGAGCAGTGGGGTAGATTACCACAAATAGATTTTGCCATAAGTTTATAGTTGGAGACAGACTGCTAACAACTGAATGTCACAAGACAATTTCTTAAAATCTGTTGTTGGTATAATAGTGAAGCTATAGGCAGTAAATGTGTCAAAGAATTGCTGTGAAGAGATGTCAAGGCAATCCACCCATATCATCATTTTTTAAAAGGCAAACGAATGACAGTCAGTAAACAGTTATTACGAACTCTATTCCATTACTCAATTTTACCACTAAAATGTACACTACTGGCCATTAAAATTGCTACACCACGAAGATGACGTGCTGCAGACGTGAAATTTAACCTACACGAAGAAGACGCTGTGATATGCAAATGATTAGCTTTTCAGAGTATTCACACAAGGTTGGTGCCCTGGCGACACCTACAATGTGCTGACATGAGCAAAGTTTCCAACTGGTTTCTAATACACAAACAGCAGTTGACCGGCATTTTCTGGTGAAACCTTGTTGTGATGCCTCGTGTAAGGAAGAGAAATGCATACCATCACGTTTCCGTCTTTGATAAAAGTCGGATTGTAGCCTATTGCGATTGCGGTTTATCATATCGCGACATTGCTGCTCGCGTTGGTCGAGATCCAATGACTGTTAGCAGAATATGGAATCGGTGGGTTCAGGAGGGTAATATGGAATGCCGGGCTGGATCCCAACGGCCTCGTATCACTAGCAGCCGAGATGACAGGCATCTTATCCTCATGGCTGTAACGGATCATGCAGTCACGTCTCGATCCCTGAGTCAACAGATGGGGACGTTTGCAAGACAACCACCATCTGCACGAACAGTTCAACGACCTTTGCATCAGCATGGACTATCAGCTCAGAGACCATGGCTGCGGTTACCCTTGATGCTGCATCACAGACAGGACAGCCTGCGACAGTGTACTCAACGACGAACCTGGGTGCACAAATAGCAAAACGTCATTTTTTATGAATATCCAGGTTCTGTTTACAGCATCATGATGGTCGCATCCGTGTTTGGCGATATCGCTGTGAACGCACATTGGAAGTGTGTATTCATCATCGCCATACTGGCATATTACCCAGCGTTATGGTATGGGGTGCCATTGGTTACATGTCTTGGTCACCTCTTGTTCGCATTGACGGCACTTTGAACAGTGGATGTTACATTTCAGATGTGTTATGACCCGTGGCTCTACCCTTCATTTGATCCCTTCGAAATCCTACATTTCATTTCAGCAGGATAATGCCCTACCGTATGTTGCAGGTCCTGTATGGGCCTTTCTGGATACAGACAATGTTCGACTGCTGCCCTGGCCAGCACATTCTCCAGATCTCTCACCAATTGAAAACGTCTGGTCACTGGTGGCCGAGCAACTGGCTCATCACAACACGCCAGTCATTACTCTTGATGAACTGTGGTATTGTGTTGAAGCTGCATGTGCAGCTGTACCTGTACATGCAATCCAAGCTCTGTTTGACTCAATGCCCAGGCATATCAAGGCCGTTATTACGGCCAGAGGTGGTTGTTCTGGGTACTGATTTCTCAGGATCTATGCACCCAAATTGCGTGAAAATGTAATCATGTGTCAGTTCTAGTATATTTGTCCAATGAATACCATTTTATCATCTGCATTTCTTCTTGGTGTAGCAATTTTAATGGCCAGTAGTGTACTTCATGACAGCGTCGCCCTCATGTTACTGCACCTGTTTGTGAGAAAGTCGCCAAATATACGTGGGAGGTGTTCCAGCATCTGTCATACAGTCAGGACCTTGCACCATTGGACTATCATCTGTTTGGTCCCATGAAGAAATACCTGGCAGCCAACACTTTGTGTCAGATCTGGAAGTGAAATCAGCCATCCGCTGATGGCTGTAGTCCAACCAAACGAACTTCTATGAACAGGGCTTATTGAAGCCAGTACCACACTGGAAGACGTGTTAAGAACATTGGTGACTGTGTAGAAAAGTAGGTGAAAGATGTGAATTCATGTTTTTTCTTTTTGTTACCTATTAAACTTTTTGGTAACAAAATTATTGTATGTTACTTTCCACTCTTCCCTCGTATTGTCACAACATTAGGTTTAAAATTTTTTTTACTGAAAAAGAAAAAGCATAGCAGAAACAGCAAAACCACCAAACAAATATTAGATTGCCTGTCTCATATAAGAAACTGTGAATTCTAATGTTTCTGAATCGGAAAAAAAAGAAAAAAAATTTGCTGCTGCAAAACACAGCTCTAGACAGAAGAAAAAAAGGTTTTGAAGTTGTCCATGTAGAGAAATGTACTGGATGGAAGCAAAATATAGACAGTAGGGACTCAACAAAGACAACACTGAAACACAGTGTTACGGAAAATAAGTTCTCTAACCTCCATAGAGCACAAAAATTCTAATAATACAATATTAGTAGGAAGAGATTTTAACCTACAAAGTATAGTCTTACATGAATAAAATTATTTTTGGCTTCCAGCCATGTCAAGTTGGTAAAAAGGCACGAACTACCTAGGCCACTCTCAAATGGAATGACTGCTGATGAACTACTGGTATGTTACATACTCTTTCGACCGTGTTGTCACAGGTGCCCGTGGTATTGCAATATGTGGGCTTTTATTGACTCCACAGGGTCCAACGCATCCACTGTCTCTATTTAAAGTGTTGTCAATGATTTTTATTTGAAAGGCTTCTTTAATTTCACTGTCCCAGAAGACGTTAGTGCAATCCGTAACAGAGGTGACATCAAATTTGATGTGGTGGATGTTTTCTAGGCTCTAGCAAATGGTTAGGTACACAAGATTTTTCAAGGTAACATAGGCAATAAAATCTCTTATGCTTCGTCCTGTTTTGTTCTACAGTACGCAAATTGTCTGATGTAGGACTGGCCTCACTTGCAGGGTATCCTGTAAACACCAAGTGTTCTAAGACCTGCTGAATCTTTAATTGGTCCCAATAATTGTCATATTTTTGATGGAGGTCTGAATATCAATTTGATTTTGTGTGTCTTTAGCAGGCAGCTTAAGTTACCTGTCACAGAGCCACTGAACAGTAATAATGTCTGCTCCTCAGTACTCTTGGTGCAATTCTTATTTGAGATCACTTCATCTACTTGGTTGTTTCTGAAGGCCCTGCATCGGTGGCTCAGCTCATGGAGCATGGTATCAGTGGCTGATGTCTTTCTTGTACAATATGCCAATATTGTATCACAGTACACTTCTGTGCTGTCTGATGATGGCTGATTGCATGCAAGTACAAATCTGTGCAATTTGGATTTCCGTAGATGCTGTACCCAAGGCTACAGCAGTAGATGAGGATGTTGAGAAAGAACATGGCATTGTCCTTTTCTACATCAATAGTGAACTAGTTGTTACTGTTAATGCTGTTGAGATGTTCCTGGAATTTGTCAAGTTTTTTTCACATCTGTGGCACCAAATGATGAGTGTGTTGTCAATGTATTGCAAGAATCAATTAATCTGTAATGGGGTCATGTATAAGCCAAGGCAATCTCCTCAAACTTCTCCATAAAAAGGTTTTCAGCTGCTGGAGGTAATGGGACTTCCCATTGCACTGCCGTCTGCCTGATTGTAATACTATCCACCGTACAAAAAAATAAGATAATGTAAGTATGTGCCTAAATAGTTCAACCATGCCACTTTAACCCCCTGGGTTATAACTCAACGACATCACCACTTTAACCAAGTGGCTTATATAGACAGCTCACAGCTGGCCCCAGTTTTGAAGTCCATTATGATATTGCCAGCTGTGAGATGGGCCAAGCAGTATAGCTTCTTCTTAGTGTTTCTTCTTCTTTGTTAGCAGATGGTATCATGTTACATACCATTGGAAAGCTGAGAAATTTATCTATTTAGTGGTGTATAATACACTCAATTTCTTTCAATATTTTGCAAGTTATAAGCAATCATTATCAGGTTTTGTTCTCCCAAACCCATCAAGAAAACACCCTCGACAAATTCTGCAGTGTGCAAAACAAAGAAGAAGAAAAGCAATACGCAGTATGAACAGGAGAAGTGTCTAGTGTCGTTGCACATTCTTGTACTTTTAGGGTATATCACACCAACAAAAACATCTAAAACAGTATTCTCTTCACGCATCATCATTTCAATAAATAGTAAGGATAAACTGAATTCATATAAAAATTATATACATATCAGAAAAGTATGTAAGACGAAATATGCTGATTTTCATAAATTTAAATAGTAAATGTAGGGTCGGCTGTGGGGGAAAAATATTAGTAAGTCAATGGGTTGAAAGAAATGAGATACTTGGTCCAAAGAGTCAAAGAGTCTTCGATAAGCACTTTTGTAAGCAGTGCTACCACATCAGTACTGACCATGTCACACTCACTAAGTCGTACACAGTTAAATCAGTCGAGTTCTTCATACAATGTGTACAGAAACCCACATGCAGAGCAAGGAGACTGGCCAAGTACTTTGCCAGTTTGTTTGTAAGCGAAACAACAGAGGGGAGAATAGGGCAGAAAAATCCAATCCTTGTGGATCTTAGGTGGAGTATAAACAGCAGGTGATCTTGGTGTCTGAGGGAGAAGATTCTTGACCATACTTTCCTCCAGCAATGAGGGCCTAAGAAGCTCAGATGTCATTTTTATTATTCTTGATGTCAGGTCTCTGGCAACTACCAGTAAGTGTCTTCAACCAGGAGTCTGCAGATCTTCGTATCACTATCTGTGTATTCCATAGTTATGGCTGTGTTGCACTTGTCAATAGGAACACAATAATTCTTTCATTACTGCATAGTGCACAGGCATTCACTCCTGGTCATCTTTGGTGCAGGTGCCTTTGATTTTGTGTGGACAGGTCCATTGTACGACTTATTTCACCTTCCATATCCTGCTTATTCAATACCACTTACTACTTCACAGACAAGGATGTGGCATCCGTGTCTATAACTCTCACTGCCAAGTTGACTGTGTGTTCAGAGGATCTTTGGTCTGCACTGTGATTTTGTTGTGAAACATATGTTCTAGACCTATTACTCCATGCAGCTACACTTAACTCTGCTGCCTTCACACTCCCTTATTAGATTGGCACAGATATTCAACCTTGCAAATCTTGTTATTTATGTCAGGGTCCAGCTATGTTGTGCTCTGTTTTTCAGTACAGACTTCTATAAGTGAAGTGGCTATAAAACAAAACACTGCCTCTCTACTTAAAGTGTAGATTGGTTCCAATTAACTCTGTATATTCTCACAAACTTTCATAGCGGTTACATGTTACATGGGAAGTTACTACTCCCTGAAACAACTAACAATGCTGCCTCAAAGACATCTCATTAACATGTCTGTGAATAGGATAAAACAATAATAGCATATAATCATATCTGTCCTCCTTGGTGCCAGATGTCTTCCATGGTACTAGAGATCCATTGTTCCTCCGTGCTCCATGCAGATTACAAATGCTCTCCAGCAGGTAGACTCGACACCTGTTGAGTAATACTTTCCCACAATATGTGGCCCAATGTTTACAAACTAAATGCAATCACACACATCTGTACTCTGAACTCTATGTTTGATGTACGTGATTTATGTCCTTCCATAAATGGCGTCGATCACTACATATTCCTTCACTATGAGAAAAGATGTCATGATCATGAACTTAACAATCAATCAGTACAAACATATGCATGTTCTAATTAGAATTCTCATTAACTCTGTTGATTTACATTTAATGGCTCCTCTACTTTGCCTAGCAAAGTGACATAAAACAATAATTACATTGCTTTCTTTGAGAGCACTTTCAGCTCTTTAACCTTAATTACATTAATTTGTATTATTGCCTTTGGAGGAAGCAATTGCCATACACAGTTTTGAGATCAAACATCACATTACACAGATACTCAAATACTCTTGGTAAAGTATGGAGATAGCTAAATTTTACTTTCTCAGTTTATTATCCAGTTTGGAGGGGAAACTCCTTTAAGCAGGATCCTTGTTCCTTTTCTTCACAGATATTACCCTTAAGCATTTCTCCCTTCTTGTAGGCTATCTTTCTGGGGATTCAGTACTCTTATCCTCTTATTTTGTACGCCCAATTGGTGTGATGTACATCTCCTTTCATCTGAAGTGGTTGAGGTCTTCCCTTCCACGAGTTCACCTGAAACTGGCATAAGCTTCCTTCTTTGGTGATTGCTCTCCCATAACTCCCAACTTGAAGTACCTCACCCTCCTTTTCTACTAGTTTATTGAGTACTTCATTACTTCTTCCCTTTCACTTCACCTCATCTTAAGGTTGTGCCCTCCATGAAACTATAGCTATCTCCCACTTTTCCACTACAAGTTCTCCTGTCTATTTTACTCTCTCCAAAACTCTTTTTCCTTCTTGGCGTTGGCTTGTGATTACTGTATGTAGCTTGTTAGTAGGACACCCTCACGTTAAAATAGTGACAAGCAAAAGAATATCCCTAAATCATCTCTGTTTGTGCATAATTGATAGGTGTGTATAAGCGTGTTGTGTTGTGTTGTGTGTGTGTGTGTGTGTGTGTGTGTGTGTGTGTGTGTGTGTGTGTGTGTGTGTGTCCGTGTCCACCCACAACACATCAAATTACTACAAAATATAACAAAAATCATCAGTTACGTCTTCAGCGATGATGACATTGTGTCAAAAGAGTAGTCCATTGTCGTCGTCACATGTGACATAACCATCAGTGAATCTTACTATTTAGGTTATAAATTCTCCTATACAAACTGTAAAATGAAGAGATCCTGCAATATGCATATGGCCAGAGGGACAATATATTTGGTACTCTTAACTGAGAAGTAAGAAAAGAAAATAGAAAGACAGGTATATTAAGATCGAAGAAGAAAAGAAGACAGTGCGCCATAGATGGATTCCCTTATCACCCCCCCCCCCTCTTACCACCCAGGGACCCTATCTGCTAAGGTACTTCACCATGGCCCCGTAGGAAGAATTTGTTTGGCATTCCCTATAGAATGGACTTTCCATGGCTTCACCACTACAGAGACACTGAAAATTGATCCTAACAAACTCCTATGAAATGCAATGGAGTAGGCAAGTATATTCACACAAGTCATCATCAATGGTCAGTCTATTTGTTGGCCAATACCCCATACAGGTGATATAACTACCCATGATTAATCCCCCCCCCCCCCCAAAAAAAAATTCACATACAAACCCAGTCACTGTTCTTACCATATGATGGTAAGTAGCCTCCATCTTTGGTCAGCAACATTACACTAAAAAAATATGTATCAGCTGATTAAATAACAGTTGACAGTATTTGTTTACACACTTTCACCATTAAGAGCATTCTTTGTTGTTACTGTGTTTCTGTCTCAAGTTTAATTTAATGATGTCTTATACTGCTTTAACATATCAATGTTACATAATCTCTTTTCTTGACCGGTTTCTGGATCAACCAAGAAAACTGCTTTGGGATGTGGTACATTTCATGCTTTGTTAAGGACCACTATACGGAGGGAAAAACTTGTGTGTTGCTTTCTTCAAATTTGAGCTATGATGTACTTCCTTAATTAGTACTAAGTTGCCCGCATCAAAGTCCATTGTACGACTTATTTCACCTTCCATATCCTGCTTATTCAATACCACTTACTACTTCACAGACATGGATGTGGCATCC